>NC_034602.1:31333971-31494367 GCF_900095145.1 Mus pahari | reverse complement strand
GATCTTAGGGGATACTGTGGTTGGAATGCTCTTAGGGGATGCCATGGCTGGGATGCTCTTAGGGGATGCTGTGGCTGGAATGCTCTTAGGGGATGCTGTGGCTGGGATGCTCTTAGGGGATGCCATGGCTGGGATGCTCTTAGGGAATGCTGTGGCTGGAATGCTCTTAGGGGATGCCATGGCTGGGATGCTCTTAGGGAATGCTGTGGCTGGAATGCTCTTAGGGGATGCCATGGCTGAGATGCTCTTAGGGGATGCTGTGGCTGGGATGCTCTTAGGGGATTCTGTGGCTGGGATGCTCTTAGGGGATTCTGTGGCTGGGATGCTCTTAGAGAATGCTATGGCTGGGATGCTGGTGCTGATAGTGTACCTGAACCTCCAGCCTACCTCCACCAGACAGGAAAACTTGCCATTGTTGATGTGTTCAGTATACATTGTAAACAGCTTGGTCAATAAAGGGGTTCAGTGGTATGGAGCTTGCCTAACAAGCACTGGCTTTGGGGAAAACTGCCCTGAGCCCAGCTTTGGGATGAGGTGGTAACATGTCTTATGATGGTGCTCAGGTGAAAAGCAGCCTCTGCAGGTGTGAAACAGGGGCAATGATCCCCACATTATAGGGTGTAGTGGGAGTTCACAGTGTGCCCCAGTGTCATTCCAGGGTTTGTGGAACACTAGGCAAATCTGGTTCTCCCTCTGCTGATATCAGCTATGGCAAAGCACTCACTACGTCAGGGATTCAACTTCAGCAGGGAGGTGCTGCCTAGCTTCTTCAGGGCTGCTGTAGCTGGAAGCTTCTGGCCTGTGGCAGGCAGAGTGCCTGGGTAAAAGGTGACCTAATTGTTAACAAGCACTGCAGAGATGAAAGCCAAGGCATGACCCACCCCTGAGCGGACTCTGGAGGAGCAGATACTGACGCAGTAAAATTAATCTCCTAGAAAAACACAATTAGCATTATCGTCTCTACATCTTGTCTCCGTCCACGCGGGGTGAAGCAGGGAACGCGACGAGCCCAGTCTTCGGTGCTGCCTCCAGGTTTCAAGGGAAATGGATGAGTCGTTTGCTGGGCAAACATTTTCCATTCACATTCAAGGCTCATTGCTGGAGGTTTAAAATCTGCCATTGGAAGCCAGAGGATGCAAGGAATGAAGCAAAGAGCGCCGTTCCGTCCCCTTTATTTCCAGCATATCTCAAGTTGCTTCAATCTGAAGGGTGTTGGTATGTGGTGGACACCCCGTCCACACAAGCACGGGAGACCCCAGAATGTGCAGTGAACGAGTCCCCTGTCCACCATTCCAGAGCTCTCAGAGACACCAGGTGTGGAAGACCTGAACCAAACAGACCCTTTCAGGGGTGTACATTTTCTCCTGAGCTTGTTGCCACACAGACAGGAACAGGGCTTTCTTGCCTCCGGGATTAGTTAAGGCAGACTCTGGAGAGAGCTGACCATACAGGCCCAGTGGCTGGAAGTTCAACACTGTTCCTATCTCCCTTGGCAATCACAGATCCACTCGCTTCCCCCTTAGCCACCGCATGAGTCACTCTGTCTGACAGGGAGCTATTTAAGGGTCTGAGGAGATAGCTTAGAGGGTAAGGGTGCTTGTCACCAGGCCTGAGGACTTGAGTCCAATCCCTGGGACTTACAAGGTGTAAGAAGAGAACTGTCTCCCACAGGTCTCCTTCTGATCCCCACATGCCCTCCAGTAGGCAAACAGCTAATGAGAATTAGCATGTAACGTGAGAAAACATTCAAGGTCGACCACTTCTTGGACTACAGTACCTCTGCAGTAGTTTCTTAGAAATGTCCCCAGTGTCAACATGAACCATGGCACACAACCTCAGAGCTCTAGTGCCAGGTAAGCTGTCCACAGGCCCACAGCTGTCCCAGGTCCTCCAAGGAAGGCTCTGGACAGGACCTGCTGCCACCTTTGCTGGCAACCCTCCGCACTCTGGCTTGGGGCTACGTCAGTCCATCCCTGCCTCATTTTATGCTCCATGTGGCTATTTCTTCTTCCCCCAAGAACCCCTAAACCCAGGGTGACCTTATTTTAAGAGTCTCACTATCTTCTGTCTGCTAAGACCCTAATTGCAAAGGTGGCCATATTTCTAGGCTTGCAGGCCACATTAATTTTGGGAGGACAGCATCTCACCAGCTGCAGCTCCTTAGCTCCTAGTAAGTGCCTCTTTATGTTTGGGAGTTTGGTTTCTACCCGGCACCATAGAAGCAGCACACTTGCAAAGGGTGGTGGTGGTGGTGGTGGTGGTGGTGGTGGTGGTGGTGGTGTGTGTGTGTGTGTGTGTGTGTGTGTTGAAGATTGTCCTGCTGGTGACCCCTGTGGGCATGGAGGGTACAAGTGACAACAACCCAGGGACATTCCGTGCTAAGAAGCCCAGTGCATGATACCTACACAGCTTCAGCGTCACAGCCGTGTGTTCACGAAGTCGACTTCATTCTTCTAGAAACATTACATTTTTTTCAAGGTCCTGTCTCAGAACTGAATGACGCATCTTGCATGTTAGAAGGGCTCCGGTCCAGGAGGAAGCAGGCCGAGTTAAATGGATCAAAATTCAATTGCCAGGGAATCTGCACGCGAAGATGTCCACCTGACCTCTGCAGTGAGAATGTGTACAACAGAGAGCCATTGTAAGCTATGGCTGATCAAAAGGAAAACAAGAGAAGTCAAGCAATGGTCAGATGTCCAAGGGCAGCTCAGGGCTTGCAGGCCAGAACTGGCCAGCGGGACAAGTGTTTAATTTCCCACAGAGGCCCACTGAGCTCCAGAAAGCTGACTGCAGTGCAACCTACCACTTGACTCTCATCTCCAGCACACTCTGCTCCGCTCCAGGGAGATCATGTACTTTGTGAAAGCTCCTGGGGACCCTGGCTCCACAGAGCAAGCAATGAATTGTGTGTATCCATTTGTGGGCCCTTAAAAAAAAAACTCAATAATTAATTGAAGCAGACAGTGCCATTGTTACTCGAATCTGGCCTCTCTGTGGCATTGACTCTGGCATGGTGCTTTGATAGTCATTTGCTGGCTAAATAATTTAATACGAGCTGTTTTCTATGAGCTAGAGGCCTCGCACTGGTGCTGGCCCGTCCTGGAATGCTGGGAGCAAGAAGCATAAAGAGCCAAATGAGATTACACGATTTGGTCATTATTCTCCGGGTTCATGCACTGGCCTGCTTGAACTCAGCTGCCCTCAGTTGGGTTCTGATTTATGCCTGGCCAGTTCTCAACATGGTGACAGCCAGCAACATGGGAGCATGGTAAGCTGGGAGGGGTTGAATTCCATCCTTCCCCCACCTCCTGACTTTACGGAAGGGGAAACTGAGGTCTGGGAGAGCATGCTTTGCTGGGTTCCTCATAGCTCATGACTCTGCTACCCCAGTGGAGTAGAGGTTGGGGGTGTGACTGACCCAGCTGGTACAGGGTGATGCCAGGCACAGGGACTGGCCATTCCTACTGGCTCCAGAGCTGGGATTGGGCGGCCTGAGCAAAAGGATGGGAAGGCGCAGGGGGCATGGAGGGGCTGTGGCTCAGGCAGGCAGAAGGAGCTCTTCCGGTGTCTACCTTGCTCCCTTCTTCCTGGAGGCTCCATCCTGCAGCTGGCTGGTCAGGGGACCACTCTGCTTCCATAGCCACTGTCAATTCCATTAAGAAGTGTCCCCCCCCCCATGTTTATCTATTCCAACCCTGCTATGTCATGTGTCTATCCAGCTAAGTCAAGTCAGAGTCCATAAAAAACTGAAGTGCTGGGCCCTGAAATTCCAAATGGAGAACCAATTAGGGAGCACTTGACAAATCTCACATTAGGTACTGAAACTGAAAAAGAGAACCTTTGTAGCCATTTCTACCCATCCACAGAAGAGGAAGCTGGGGCCCAGAGAGGACCCTCACCACAGCCTTTCCAGAATGTCAAGGGGCTCATATGCCAAAGAGAAATGGATCTTAAAAGAAATTTAGGAAAAATTAGCAATTGTCAGGATGTTAATTAAATCTTTAAAACCATCTCCCCCTCAGCGCAACACACGCATATGCCCCTGAGCCCCACAGTAAGATTTACTCCGTTCATTCCTATGAGCATAAGCTGAGAAACAGAGCCAGCCGCTTTGTTTCCTCACCATTCCTGGCTGCTCCGTGTGGCTAAGTGCTGGGGAGCATAGAGGCAAATAAAACGCTAGGGGCCACTGCAAGCTGTATTCGAAGTTTCCTGTGCATGTTATGTGCTTTGGGGATGCTTGGCCTTTTCCCATGAATGGGTGTTTTTGTAGACAGGACACACCTAGGAGACGGAATGTCACAATGGTGTCATGGGCAACCCCGCTTCCAGCGTACACTGGACTTGAGTTTCCTTGCCGTGCCTTGGAATGTGGCTTTCACGCTTTCTGATTGGATAGAGACTGAGTGTACGGTAAGTGGATGCCCATCGAACGGATGCTCAGAGTCTATTTCAGGTTTTGGGACTTGGTCCCCAGTGTGATGTCTTTTGGTACTGGGACCTTTAAGAGGTGGAGCCTGCTGGTGGGGATGGGAGTGGGCTGTTCTGCCAGGATTTACTTGTGTTCTAGAATCGCATGGAAATACAGAAGAGTATAGAATGAGGCCAGTTACAAAGAGAGGCGATGTTAGGCAAGGGCTTTGAAGGGTAAGGCCTAACCGTTTTGACAAAGGGGCAACTCTGGCTGGAGGAGCAGCATCTGGGAAAGTGGTGTGGGGTTGGGATGGGGCTGGGGCACACCTGATTCCTCATTTGCCAAGAGCTGCCTCCCTACACCACATCTGTGTGCTGAATGACTGACAGTTGACAGGTGGGCTGGAAAGCATCATTAGTGAGGCTGCATGCAGAGCACCTCCAGCAGCGAGGGTGGGTACCAAGTAGGGAAGTCACATCAAGTAGAGTAGGCTGTGCCAGGAGCTGAGAGAGGAGAGCACCTGGTACCTGTTAACATTATTTCTAAACAAATAGACAAACTAAGATGAAGGAGCTCCAGTTTGGTGTGGCCAAGCAGTGGAAGGCTTTGCTAGTTACCAGAGCTGCCATAAAGCCTCCTCTCATGCTCCCGTCTGAGAGGGCACAGACTTCTGGATGTTGTTCAGAGCCTGAAGCCCATCCCAGTCTTCAGAGGCGCTGTGCAGCCAGGAACTGGGTTTCTCTAAGTTGCAGATGCACACAGTACTCCAAGGGATGGGTTCCCTTAGCTGGCCATATGGCTAGCAATATGACCATAAAAAGCATCCTTCACCCGGCTTGACCAGCAGGGGCAAATAAAACTAGCAATCCCAAGGGCGCAGGATTAGAAGCCAAAGCGTGAATAGCAGCCACAACAGAAACTATAAAATGATGGCACCCCCGAGTCCCAGAATACCACCACAGAGGTTTTATCACAGTTCCCATCTTATAGATGGGGAAACTGAGGCACAGAGAAGTTAGCCTACTCGCCCAAGATCCTAAAAGAGAGACATGATTCAAACCAGGCCATGGTTCTATGGATTAGGTGTGGTTTGTCCCCAGAGGTCACACCCCGCTGTGCCAGCACCCTCCCATGGCTGGGGGTCCAGACTGAACAGAAAGGAGAAGGCTGGACAGCAGCATGCATGACTCTCTGCTTTCTGATTGCAGATGCGACATGACCAGGGGCACTGCCGCATCTCCTCCCCACTTCGATGGGCTGCATCACAGATAACCAAAACAAACCCTCCCTCCTTAACTTGCCTTTGCCGGGTACAACTGATCACTTGGCTCACACAGTCAGGGTGGCTCTTTCCACCTCAATCAACAGTCTAGAGGCTCTCTCTCTCTCTCTCTCTCTCTCTCTCTCTCTCTCTCTCTCTCTCTCTCTCCCTCTCTCTCTCTCTGGTTTTTCGAGACAGGGTTTCTCTGTATAGCCCTGGATGTCCTGGAACTCACTTTGTAGACCAGGCTGGTCTTGAACTCAGAGAAATCTGCCTGCCTATGCCTCCCCAGTGCTGGGATTAAAAGGCATGCGCCACCACACCCGGCTCGTCTAGAGATTCTCTTATTGACATGCCCAGATGTGTCTTCTCAGCGATTCTAGATCCTGTCAAACTGACAATCGGTGTGAACCGTCACACTGCCAGCTCCCCTGGACCCCTTCACCAGGGCTAACTTACGCCATGCCTTTGAACCACAGAACTGTGAGCGTCATGAACTTTTCTGTATACAGTACTACTCCGCCTCTGTAACAGAAAACGCAGCTCATCAATAGGTATAGCTGTGACCGTCTGGGTTTCATCCAGTTAGTCAGGGGAAGACACAGAAAACCTTGGTCTTGGCAATAGCAGGTCGAGCCCAAGGACAGAGGAAGAGTATCTGCTGTGAGGGGCAGGGTGGCTTTGTCTAGGTAATGACCGGTGGGGTCACAGATGCTGATGTATATTCCCAAGACTCACCTGGATAAACCACACACTCTGTTAACGATCCTTCGTGGCCCTGGGAATCAGACTGTGGATGCTAGAATGGAGCCGATGTCATCTACCTTGGCTGGTCCCACTTGTGGCACTTCTGACCCTGACTTTTTCAACATTGTACTTCACTGAATCCCTGATTTCCCCCAGAGATATCTTCATCTCCTTTGGAAATTACTTGGGCGCCCAAACCACTGCATCCTTGATGTCTGGAGTGAGTTGAATAATGGTCCCCTAAAGATCTGCTCCAGTCCTGATCCTGGGAATCTGTGAGCCTGACTTTATATGGCTCAGTTGTTCCCACACCCAGCCACTGATGTGACTCACTTAAGACACCAGAGTGAGCAGTCCTCAACTCAGCAATGAGGTGAGACATACAAGGTAGAGAGGGAAGGGCTGTACTGGGAGTGATGCGGACATAGGTTGGAGTGATGTGGCCACACACCAAGCACTGCCTGTTTCACCAAAGCCAGAAAAGGAAGAGGTTCTTCCGGGGAGCCTCCAGAGGGAGTGGGGCCCTGTCCACATCTTGACTGTGGACCTCTGGCTTCCAGTGCTTTGTTTATTTATTTATTAAGATTTTATTTATTTATTATATGTAAGTACGCTGTAGCTGTCTTCAGACACTCCAGAAGAGGACTTCAGATCTTGTTACGGATGGTTATGAGCCACCATGTGGTTGCTGGGATTTGAACTCCGGACCTTCGGAAGAGCAGTCGGGTGCTCTTACCCACTGAGCCATCTCACCAGCCCGAGTGCTTTGAATACATTTCCATTCTTTTAGAGTTGCTGGTTTGTGGGTCACGTGTTCCAGGAGTGACAGGGAGCGAATATGCTGTCTCTGCGTTCTTCGCACTTGGATATACTTCCTCTCCTTGAGCATGCTCCCTGCTCTGACTCTCTGTCACATCTCCTGGTAGGAGCTGAGGCTTTGTCCTTGAAAGGTGGCGGTGTGTCTTGCGCACTTTGTGTTTCTGATGCCCTTCATGGGGTTCAGATACAAGCAAAGTAAACCACACAGAAGTAAAGCGCAGTCCCCAGGCCAGCAAGTCACAGCATAATCCTGGCTGTCTCTGGGATAGCCTGATCCTGTCTTCTAGGGAGAGGGTGTGTGATCCTATTGCTCTTTGTGAGGATCCTGACTGCAGAGTAGGCTAGTGCCATGAAATGGCTGAGACTGAGATGGAGATAAAGCCTTTCCCTTACACAAACCAGACAGCCTGACTGGAAGGCCCCCTGATGCCTGGGTGGTTTCTAACTCCTTTCTTGGTTGCCAAGAAGACAACCTGATGTCAGACAGGTGTCTTCAAGCCCTCCCCCTGCCCGAGAAGCCTGGAAAGGTACCCTAAAGGAGACTCTGGGCCCTAGCCAGGCTGACCTGACTTGACACAAAGGCAGCCTGGACCCTGCCAAAGCCTGGGAAGAGAAGCCCGGACAAACCTCCCCCCACCCCTTTAAAGAAGGGGTCCTCCTGGAGAGTTTGGGATCTGGACCTATACAGGCTGCTCCTGAAGGTTTCTGTTATTCCCCAGGGTCCTCTGGGGGATATTTAGAGCCCCAGTAACAACCATGGGGACATTTAAGTTCTCTGGGGAACAGAATGATGGTCGCAGATGGTGCGGCGCTGGTCCTCCCGCGCCCGCTTTCAGCCCTACTGCTTTTGTAGCTTCGCTTCCACATCCAAGAAGTGTTCTCTATCCTGCATCCTGCAAGCAAGGCCGGCTAGAGGTCTGTAAAGTGCAGTGGCCTTCATCAGGGTGGCTGCGACAGTTTCCTGGGGCACCGGGCAGCTTAGAACCTCATTCTTCCTTTTGGGTCTCTATGCTATCCATGCGGACTGCAACTGCGGTCGGGAGATTCCCACCTTCCCTTCCGCCCTGACCACAGACAGCTTTGGCTTCCCTGCCTCTCTTGCGCAGAACCTTAAGCTCTGAACACCTGTCCTCTTGTTCCCACACTCTAGGCATGCATCCCTAGTGGGACAGCACTACCTCACATCCTGCAACCTCCCTCTTTTTATAGGGACCCGCCCTCATTTTCCTTCTCTCTCCCACCCAGCCTCACGCTAAGGGCCACCGAGGTCTATCACCTACACTGTCCTCTGAAAATCTTTGTCATCCTTCAGAATTCTCAGATCTGATTGACAGTGGGCAGGCACCTTGTCTTCATCCACCTTTGGGGCCCCCTGGTTTCCCAGCATCTCCTCCTCCCTCCTTCCCTTCCTTCCTCCCAATCGCCTCGCGCTCGGCCGCCACCCCAGGGTTGCGCAGCCCGCTCGGGTATTCCCTTAGTCGGGCGTCGGGAGTCTCAGGTTCTCCTTCCTCCGGTCCGGGCGCGCGCGGGGTCCCCGGGGGACCCCCACCGCAGCCGCGTGCTCCTTTGTGCGACCGATCCGCGCGCGGGCGGCGCTGCGTCAAGGCGGAGGCGCATCGGCGCGGCCCCACGCGCACTCCCGCGCGCGGCCCCCGGGAACGGCAGGAAGGAGGCGGCGCGCGGAGGCGGGAGGCACAGAGCCCAATCGCCGATCCCCCGGCCGCGGCGCCGCCTCCGCCATTGCTGTGCGCGGGAGCGGGCGACGCGGAGCCTCGGAGCGCGCTTGGAGCCCAGATCTTCCGGAGCCGGGCGTGGGGTGAGTGCGGGTGGCGAACGGGGCGGGCAGAGGAGCATCTCTCAAGCAGAGGGCCGCGGGAGACCAGTGCCACCCGACAGGGTACGCGTCCAGAAAGGCTGGGCACGGGTGGCGTCCCCTCACCCGGCCGTGATGCGCCCTGCGGGATGGGAGTCTAGAAATGTTAGTCAATACACAGCCTGAGACTCTGGTCTGGCTAGATCGCCGCGTCCCTGCCACCTCTCTGGGGAGATCAGGCGGGGACGGCGGCCGCGGGGACAGCGGGTGGGTGTGCGGAGTCCTTCTGGCTGTGCCCCGCCCCGGCCGGGCTACCGCTTGCCCTGACCACCGCGCGGCCCTCCCTCCGCAGGCCGCAGCCTCGTGTCTTTCGCAACCATGGTGAAGTTGGGGAACAATTTCGCAGAGAAGGGCACCAAGCAGCCACTGCTGGAGGATGGCTTCGACACCATTCCTCTGATGACGCCCCTCGATGTCAACCAGCTGCAGTTCCCACCCCCAGATAAGGTATGAGCCCCCGACATTCCCGCGCTGCTGAGTGTGCACCCCTAAATCTTCGGCTGCAACTGAAACAAAAGAAACGCCTTGTGCGCGTAGAGAGGTGGAGGCGGGCTCAGCCAGGAGGAGGAAGGCAGGGAGAGCAGAATGTACCCTCGTGATTATGGGTTTGGTGATGCTGGAGCGCCACCACCCCCCCCCCCCGCGCCTTAGATGACACCTTTGTCTCGGCAAGACTCCTCAGTGGAAGTCCCCCTCTTGATTGGGGGGCAGTCTTGTGAGCGCGTTCTTTGTTGGTTTGGTAGTCTGGGGGGTCAGGAGTGATCTCTGGGAGCTGGTCCTTGCTTTTTCCTTGTGTGTGTGGGGGGGTTCAGCTCCACTCGCTTCACTGGGTGTGTGCTGGTTCCTCTTTGTTCCTTTTGTGACATCTCCAGATCTGAGCCCGAGCTCGGCAATGCTAGTGTAACCAGGACCATCTTTATCCTGATGGTATTTTTTCCCCCCTGACTTAAAGACTCCTCTCTTAAACACTACATCCAGCGGGGTATCATTTTCAAGCCATAACGTTTAAAAGCAAATTCTACCCTTAAAGTAGATGACAGCATCACCACACGCTCATGTAAAGCTACACGCCCTGCATCTACAGTCCCAGCACACAAAGGAGCTTGTACACTATTCCTGAATGCTTTACATTTATTGTCTTCATTTCTTTCCCGATAACGAGGCTCTGGCTCCAGGCTCTGTGTTCATTGGGCAGCAGTAGAATGGGGTGTAGAAGGGACCTGCACTGGGTCTTCAATGGTGGCTCTCGGGGGCTTCTTTCACAAAACCCCAAATTTGGGTTCTTCCCAAAGTGGTTTCATTACCCTAATTCTATTGTCTGGTCTTTCTTTCTTTCTTTCTTTCTTTCTTTCTTTCTTTCTTTCTTTCTTTCTTTCTTTCTTTCTTTCTTTCTTTCTTTCTTTTCCGAGGGTGGGGTGGGGAGATGGCAACCTGGGAGCAGGGAAGGGGCTGCCAGCAAGTGTTCCCTTCAGGAAAGGAAGATCAGCTGTTCATACACAGAGTGGCATGAACCTGTGTACCCTGTGCCACAGCTGTTGATCCAGACTGGCCTTCATAGGAAGAACAGGGCTGTTGAGTCTTTGACCTCAACCCTATGGCTTGGTCCTTATCTCCTGAACCCTCCTGCCTTAATACATTCAGCCAAGGAGCACTAGAAGCCTGTGCCAGGATCTCTGTGTCCTGAAGCAGCACCTCTATCAGGTGATTCCCTCTGCTCGGCCCAAGCATCCTCTTTTGCCCTCAGTGTGATCCATTCCAGAACTGCCTGGCATGGTCGGCTCCAGGGAGGAGGGCTTCAGGCACCTCCCACATTCTGCCAGCCAGTCCTGTTGCTCAGGAGTAGGCTAGGTGGCTCTGTAAGCTACTGAGTCTCTCTTCTCTTGAGGTAACTGATGGGGATGCTCCAGAGAAGGGGATCCCTGTGGGAACTGGTCCGTGAGCTAGAAGGCTTCCACAGTCACCAAAGAGGAGACAGATTCTCAGAGTTCATCAAGTTTACCCAAGGTCATTGTGCTGAAGGTCACCGGCCTCCCAGAAGTTTCTAGCCTTGCTGTGGAGTCCACTCTGCTTATAATTGGACACCTCTCACACTTGACAAGATTCAGGGAGGTGAGAGATGTGACTTCTGAGAGCCAGGTTGTGCCCACCTGAGAATATGCATTGGTGCTGAGGGCTGCCATTCACATCAGGGACATAGCCTTGCCTGACATCAGTTAGGTACACTTGCCACACCAGGCTCGGTCCTGTGTACTTCACAGGTTAAACTTCAACATGCCCACATCGCTGGGAGGCAACCACTACCACTGCCCTCATTTGACAGACACAGCAATGAAGGGCTAGACCAGAGAGTTTTAACAGACCTGTCCAAGGTCACCTGTCAGTTTGTGGTAGACACGGTTTGAATTTAGGTGGGCTAAGTGACCACAGATGTCCTCGCTCTTACAGTTCCGGATGTCACGGGCCTTATAGCCTCCAGATGTGAATAAGATATGAAGAAGCCTTCTGTACTCACGGTCAAGTGAAGTATATCCAACAATGTGCTCAAGGTCACAAGGCTACATGGGCGCCGCTGGCATGTGAGGATGGCAGGCCAGCACTCAGTGCTGCCTTGGAATATAATGCCTTCAAGGGGTGGATACACCTCTGTCTCCTTCAGGAGTGGCATGCCGGGAGTAAAACTTGCTAGTACACACTGAAGCTCAGGGCTCTCTGTCTCAATGACATGTATAGACTGCTTTCACTAAGACCACTCTTGAGGCTGGTTCCACAGGTCATTGCTGGAGTGGAGAGCCCCCCCAGTCACTTGTTTTGGGCCTGTCCCGAGTCACTCAGTTCTCCTTGTCCTGTTGTCAGGACAAGTGGGTGTCTCCTAAACCACGGAACAACGAAGGACATTCTCCCTACAGGGGAAGTGTAGGGGGTGGTTGGTTCTCTCCCAGCCCGTAGCCACTCCTCGGCACCTGCTCTGTGGAGTGAGTTTGGGGATTAGAGGCTGGTAACCCCTTGACCTCACTCTCCCTGTCCAAGGGAAACAGAAAGGCAATGGGTCTCCCAACAGAGGCAGAGCTGGGGAGACCAAGATGGGAATGTCCCTGTAGCATGTAGCATGTAGCATGGGTTCCCAGGTTGGTGTCAAGTTGGCAGGGCTGCAGGGAAGTTTGTGCAGGGCAGATGAATGGGTTCCCAGGTTCCCAGTAGAGAGTGGTGGGGGAAGAAAGAAAAAGAGACCCTTCAGTGTTCTTCAGTTCAAGAGGCTCCCAGGGCAGTTTGTTTCCAGGCCCTGGTTCTTAGATGCTAGGCGGTTGTGTTCAGGTCCCTCCCAGTGACAGACATCTCCAGTAGCTGGGTGGCACAGAAGTGCCAGTAAGAGAGGAGAGGTGTCTTCTCCACACTCTGAACCCAGGCTCTTCTCCAGTGGGCGCTCTCTCTGCCAGCCATTATTCCTGTGGCCATGGCCAGAGAGCATCACCTCTCTGACCTCCCCCCAGTTCTGTATTTTTCCTGGGGCCGCTATAGAACCATGAATAGGCAATGTCTCCTAAAGCACCTGCATGGAGAGTTCTCCGTGGAAGCTGTTCTCACTGCCTGGAGGAACGGTGGGTATCTCTGAACTTGACAGTCCCAGACCCACCTGCTCAGGGCAGATGTGTCTGAACACATCTGGCTTACTGCTGACCATATATACCTCTCTGTTTCCTGGCTAAGGTCGTGGTGAAAACTAAGACTGAATATGAACCTGACCGCAAAAAAGGAAAAGCGCGTCCTCCCAAGATAGCCGAGTTCACCGTCAGCATCACCGAGGGTGTCACCGAGAGGTTTAAGGTGAGTGGTCCAGGCTGAGCCGCTGCCCTGAGGTCAGGAGGCATCTGCCAGACTGCAGAGAGCTCTTTTAGGAACAGGATGTGATTCTACTTATCCAGGCTCTGCAGACCCAGGAGTTTCCAGTCCCAACCTGGTGGCTCTCCATGGTTTTTGTTCATTTGTTTTTTTTAAGTTTTTCCTTTTCCTTTGCCTTGTCCTCCAAAATAATCAGATATTGTTTATTTTTATAACAGTGAAAACCTACCCATGAACTTAGGCAAAGACAATAAACATGAACAGACATTTGCCAAACATGGAAATATTTGCCTGACAGTTGCAGGGAGGAAGCAGACAGCCCAAGACACTTATGCCTACCTACCCAGGCAGGGCTCTGTACCTATGTAAGCTCCTCCAAGGGCTGTCACATGAACAGGGTTCTCTCCTACATTCTACATCATGGAGGTGGGGCAGATACTACTCATTGGATTGGTCTCCCATATGAACTAGGGTTGGTCTCTAAGCCTGTCTTCTGTAGTTCTTGGGTGCTAGGCTCTTCTGCATCCCACCTCATGGGGTGGGGGACTGCAGGCTTATTGGTCCCAGCTCTCTATGGCAGAGCCATGACTAGAGTCTGCCTGGCTGCAGAACCCATGTGTTCAACCTCCAATCCTTTTTCACCTTCTGCTACCCCCGGCAATGGCCGCTGAAAGGACTGAAGTGCCAGTGAGCTCTGGTAGGAGGAGCCTTCCTCACCACAAGGGTTCATGTCCTCTAAACTGCTGAGGAACCAACTGGGATGTTGGTATCTTGGCAGCCTCACTCTTCAGGAAAGATGTAAGAGAAAATAAAAATGGTGCCCGAGGCCCAGATTCAAAGGGGTTAGTTGGAAGCCATCCTCAGACCTTAATAAGTGGTCTTGGATGAATGGATGGTCATCGAATCTATTCATGGGTGTCCTGGTGCAGACCCACACTCTTGGCAAATTGTAGAGCATCTATGTTATCTCTTGTTTAGTTCTTGGGTGATCATGGGAATTATAGAAGACAGGCTTGGGGACCAACCCTAGCTCATAGCTGCAAGGGAATCCAGCAAAGCAGAGTGGTTTCATGAAGTTTGTAATACAAACTCCCTTCTGCTTCCTGTTGCTTCTCACTGCTGTCTGGGTCTTCCTGGTACAGTATTCATAGGCTATGACAACACTGTGTCTCTTGTAGTCATGCTCTGGGTCTTCCTGGTACAGTATTCATAGGCTATGACAACACTGTGTCTCTTGTAGTCATGCTCTGGGTCTTCCTGGTACAGTATTCATAGGCTATGACAACACTGTGTCTCTTGTAGTCATGCTCTGGGTCTTCCTGGTACAGTGGATTCCATGAGTGTAACTATCCTCTGTGTCCCTGGTGATGCTGGCCAGTGAGTTGTGTGGTACCCAGGTATTCACTCCATCTGTTGAGTGTCTCTGTGTTCCAGGCTGTGTCTCTGGTGTTCTTGGTTTGTGTTTTTCTCATATACTTACCTGAGACAGGTCCCTAGGCCCCTTGCCTAAGGCACAGGTGATGCATCTGACTTTTCTAGCCTCCTTCCTCTTCCCTGCTAGTAACGGATATGCTTTCCCAATAGGGGCCTGCTTCCCTGTGGGTATGGAAGGGTATCTGGTATGCTGAGCTGCTCTTCCTGGATCAAGGGGTGGCTCTTAACATGTTTGAGGTGGATGACCAGTATTAAGATGGATTGACTTGAGGCCAGCATCTCTGTTCTACTATGGGATCAGCATGGTTGCCATCTTTGTACTTTTTTTTTTTTTTTTTTTTGCCCATCAGCATCATGGGTACTTGGGATCAGATACAGGAGCAGAACTGAATGTCAAAGCCACACTGTCTGAATGTCATCTTGCCTGAACATGTCCTGGTTTCTTATGTCTGACTGGATTTTTTTGTCCCCATCACAGTCGTGTGGTAGCCAAATCTCCTCTCCATCTGTTAGGTGTCTCCGTGTGCCAGGCTCTGTCCCCTTTGGCATTCTTGGTTTGTGTTTTTCTCACACGCTCACCTGAGACGGGTCCCTAGGTCCCTTGCCTAAGGCACAAGTGACGCAGATTTGGCCCCAGGGCTCTTGGCAGTCATGGCTGGGCCTCTGCATGGTTACCTGGTTTCTGTTGCCCAGAACCTTAGGGCTCAGAAGACCCAGGAAGGCCTCAGACAGTCTCTGCCATCCCCGTGGCAGGCTGCTGCTCTCGGGAGGCCTACCTCACCTCTCTCGCTTTCTCCCAGGTGTCTGGGAAGATACTGGATACAGTGGGGACCCGCTAGAGGATTGCTCTGTGCTGCAGTGTTGCCTGGCCTCACACACGGTCATCAGTGTTTCCCTAAGCCTAGCTTCTGTGCCTTCTTTATGACTCACCCCCAGGATGGCTGGGACTCCCCTCATCTTGGGTTCTAAAACTGGTACTTCCATTATGAATGCCCAGGATTCTGAGCTCCAGCTCCAGGCAGGAATCTGTCCCCCTCTCTCCTTTCACACTGGGGCTCGCAGAGGTGAGCTTACCCCCCAGTTCCTGCTGCCCTCTGCCAGGAGGTGGTGCTTCCAGACACAAGCTTTTTTTTTTTTTCTTGTTGATGCCACAAATGATTCAGGAAGTACGATGTCATCCCTCTCTCCATGTTAAACAGGGGGAGACTGGAACAGAACTTGAGCTCAGGAAGCCTGCTCTTGGGTTGTGGCATTGGAGGACACAGGTTTGCAAGGGTGCCACTCACCACACCCCTTTCCTCTGCTGACTTACACCCTGTCCTACAACTACAAATTGCTGCCTTGCCCCCCGCTTCCCCCACCAGAACCCAGGTCTCCTTCCTACTCTAACTTGTCAGCAGAGCTGAATGACACCCCTGACAAGTGTCTTTTTTTCCTCTGACGTTTTGTTTCTGTGTCACAACTCCCAGCCCCACCCCCTCCAGCTGTGCTCTTTTAAGAAGCTGGACTAGACTGTACCTCTCTCTGGGCATGGACCCTGTGATCTGATATCCCGAGCAGGCACTGAAGAATTGGTCTCATGAAGCAGAGGCTTCTTAACCTGGCTCGTGACCTTGAAACAAGAAACCAGGCCCTAGCAGTCTCCTGAGAAAGGAATATTGGCCAAAAATGAAGGTGTAGGGCCTGTGTGTGCAGACAGCACTTACGAGTAGCCTGTGCCAGCACTGTCAGAGTCCTCGATACCATCTCTCTGGCACTTACCGCACTCTCAGTAAGATCTGGCTAAGTAAGTGAGTGACTGACTCATCCATCATTCTGGTAGACTCCTGTGGAAGGGTTTGGCATGATTGGAAGGGTGTCCCTGTAGGCTCCTTAATAGCCAGGTAGTTCTCCCGATCTAGCCTTATTACTGGGCCACGGATGGATATGTGCTTTCTATAGGGGACACTTGGACAGTTGCCACAGGGCCAGCAGATGACAAGCCTTAGTCAGGAAATGGCAGATGCAGGGTAGGATCCCCACAACTCAGCTGTGAGGGCTGGTTCCTCTGAGCCCACTGAGATGAGCAGTGTCCCGAGGGCACTGGAGAACGACTTAGAGAACTGACCCATGTTCTTAGGGCATCTCTTGCTTTTGTCAGCTCTGAGATGCTTTGAAACCGGAAAACTAGTTCCTTACATGGACCATGTAAAGTCCCTAAGGACCATGGGAGTTCCGTAAGGTTCCACCCAGGCAACATACATTTTAGCCAGTTCAACAGTTGGATTAGTGTCTCCTGAGGTTCTGTGCTTTTCTTAATGGAGGGCACCACCTGGCACAGAGGCAGAGACATTTGGAGGGCTGGAGCCCTTTAGAGATGCTAAGATTGTCCATCCTTCTGGAACATTCTCTTGGCCTTTAAGACTTAGTGATCTTTTCCCTGTCCCTGAGTGCACACATACAATAGGCCCCGTGCCTTCTGTGCATAACTGCATCAGTTGACTAAAGGTTGGGCAGTCTTTCCTGAACATGAGGGTTTGTGGAAGGAGCAGGATGTCTGGAATCAGGGAACACCCTCTGAGTTTCCCACCAGGGGTTGATTATTCCCACGGTGATTAGGAACAGCATACCATCCTGAAGGTAATAGTTTGGATCCTTTCTTCTTATGTGTGAATCCAGGGAAGGAGATCCTGCATTTTAGACCTTGTGCGCACATGTGAGCCTCTTTGTCCTTTATTTGAATTGTTAAGGTGTGCCCATCTCAACTTCAGAGGACACCCTTGAAACCAAGTGTCTTTTTCCGCATATTACACTGTGGTTGTTGTCACTGGAGGGTTAATCTCTTGGCTGCAAGGTTGCTGGGTTGGTTGCTAGGTAACTGGAGCAGGGGATGGGGTAGGCTTCCTAAGATTGCTACACAGGGATAGCAGGATGAATCACCCTGTGGCAGCCAAAAGCCCAGGCTTCCAATGAGGCTTGAGTCAACGGGGAGAACAGCCATTTAATTAATCAGAGGTGTTTTTACACTGAGAGTAAATGTAGGCTAGGATGTTGCTCAAATGAGCTAAACCTAAACATTAAAACAAAACAAAACAAAACAAAACTGTGCTTTCTCATGTGTGCAGGTAGTGTGTAATGGGCTGTTGGGCTGCTGCTTAATGTCTGGGAGACGGATGCTCCACAATGAGGCAGACTCAGGGAACATTCTGGCAGGTTCTCTTCTGTTCCCTGTGCTTTGTGGCTGTCTGGTTGAAGAGGGCTGAGTCTCCTGAGGTCCACATCCTCTTCCTTTCCCATCCAGTTAAGAAGGGTTTGGGGATGGAGCCACAGCCCTCTCTGGCACTGCCTTGAGAAATTCTAAGGCCAGCCCTGCACATGGCCACCTTTCAAGGGCAGCAAAGAGCCGGGAGGATATCTTAGGGAGAGGCCACTTAAGGATGGTCCTCAGTGCTGGCAGCCAATGCTGCAGTGCAGGTGTCCCTTGGCATGCCGTTGCAAACGATTCTGTGGGTGGTTTGTTTTTTTTTCCTCTCTCGTCCTTAATGACCTTGAGGTTCCGGTGTGCCTGCTCCGTACACTCTAATAATCCCCATGGCAGGTTCTAAGTCACACTTGTTAACTGTTTATAAATGGTGATGCAATTTTTCTACATCCAGCAGAGTATAGGGGTGGAGGGTCTTCATTCATGGTAGCAAGAGAGACCTTATAAACTTGTTTAAATGTCCTGATGACCCGAAGCTGGGACCACCCAGACCTGCAGCTGTAGAATCCACAGATTCTGGGTCTAGCTATGGGGTCAGGGGCTTCTTCCCAACTTCACTATCACCTTGGGGTGTCTGCCTCTTCTCTGTGATACCTAAAATATTCAGTTCTGTAAACACTTAGAGGTTTCAAGATTCATTCTCTGAGAGGGATTTTTTTTCTTTCCTTTCCTGTACTGCATTAGTCAGCAAAAGGTTTCTTTCCTTTCCCTTCCCCCGAGGGATGGAGGACAGAAACTGTAAGTGACATAGCACCATCGACCTCCTCAGCCTGGGCCCTTCGTGAGCCTTGTTTTTCTTGCCCTTGATCTTCTTGTTAAGGAGTAGGCCCAAGGTCAGCTGTAACAGAGATGGACACAGGACTCAGACCCACATCCTAAGATACCCACTCCGTGTCAGTGTGGTTATGAGTGTCTCTCCGGCTGTTCCTGGCTGGGATTCTGCTGGTTTGTGCCTGGTGGTAAGTGCTTCAAGAGCCAGTGGCTTGGCAGTTGGATGCCAGTAACCCATGCATAGACTGACACTTTGGTGAAAGGCAGAAGGCTAAGTTGGGGGAGATGCTGAGCAGTACTTGGGTATAAGCACCTTTCCTTGTTTCACTGGGATCACCCTGAGCCACCTCTCCTCATCCTTACTGGGGTCACACCTGAACCCCCTCTCCTCCTTCTCCTCTTCCTCCTCCTCACTGGGTCACACCCTGAGCCTCTTCTTTTCATCATCCTTGCTGGAGTCACACCTAAACACCTCCTCCTCTTCCTCCTCCTCCTTCTCCTCTTCACTGGGTCACACCCTGAGCCTCCTCTCCTCATCATTCTTACTGGGGTCACACCTGAACTCCCTCTCCTCCTTCTCCTCACTGGGTCACACCCTGAGCCCCCTCTCCTCCTTAGTCTCACCAAGGGACAGTCTGTTCCTTTCTAGAAAACCCTCTTCAGATCCCGCTGGCCTCCTGCACAGGGCTGCTCTGACTCGGGGATAGCAGCATCCAGGGACACACTCAGACTCTTGCCTTCTTCCTCTGGTCCATTAAAAATAGTGCTAGAATACAGATATAGAACTCACCATTTCAAAGTACAGTTTAGTGACATTGAACAGTTGCCAACTATCATATGGTCAAATTCCAGAACATTTCATTATCTCAAAAGCTGACCCAGACATATGAAGCAGTGAACCCCACCTCCCTACAGCCCCTAACAGCCACTGATCAGTTTTCTGCTCCCACGGTGTCCTTTGTCGGGACCCATCACAGAAGTGGGACCATACACTGTGCAAAGCTTTCATGTCTGACTTTTGCTCAGCATCACACTGTCAAGGTTCACTTGTTGTAGCATGAATCAGAACTTCATTCCTTTTGAAGGCCAAGTAATATTCCATTGTGTGGACATACCACATTTTATTTATCCACTCAGCCATACTGTGGGGTTTTTTTTGTTTGTTTGTTTTTGTATAAACTTTTGCTTGAAGGTCTTTTTTTATTCTTGTAGGGGAATAGTATCCACGAGTAGGATTGCTGGTTGCCCTGGTGATTTTTGTTGTGGAACTGCCACTGTTTCTTGTATCAGGGCCATCATTTTTCTTTGCTATCAGGATTCCAGGGTTTCCTTTAGATATGGACAGCTCTTGGTATAGCCATTACAATTGGTGTGATTTGCATTTCCCTGATGCCTAGCCACATGGACCTGCTTCCTGGGGTCTTGCTACACTGAGGACTTGTCAGTCAACGGGCAGCTCAGTCAGCTCGCTCATGTCCCCACTCCTGGCGGGTCGTGATGCAGCTAGTCACCTTGTTTTTGATACTGCAGGCCACTCTGATCTTCACCTCCCCTTTCCCTCGCCTCCCAATGAACTCTTTATCCCTGGAGGCCGATGCTCCTCCAGGAGGTCTCCAGAGTAGTCAGAGCTGCCTCTGTGTCCTGTCTCTCTTGTGACACTGCTTATTTGCCTGTACTGAGTTGACACAAGGGTGATGCAGTGGAACCTGCAGGCTGCTCCGACAGCTCTTGAGGTAGACACTTTGGCTAGCTCGTGTCAGATCACCTGAGAAGGTTCGCAGACTACTCGGGGCTTCCTAAGTTGGGAAGGGGTAGGACCTTCTGGGCTGAAGGCACGTTGGTCTCACAGGCCTCTTCATAAAGAGAACAGCAAACGGTGGCAGGCTTGGTCTAGAGACATGTCTAGTCAGTCTGTTATGTACTCCTTGCTGTATTATTTTTTTTTTTTTCCTCCTGATTTGACACACATTTGCCTGATTTGGAAATATGGCGGTAGGTGGGCTTCATGGAAAGGCCTGAAATTCCAGTCCATTGTGAGGCCCGGACAAGAGGACTGCCAGTTCCCAGCCAGCCTGAGCAACTTAAGAAGGCCTTGTCTCAAAATGAAAAGTGGACGCAGGCAATATATCCCCTGCACCTGGGAGAGAAATGGCCCAGGGGGCAGCTCTCTGTGAGTCAACTCCTTTCTCGGTAAGGGAATCTCTAGGTTTTTGTTCCTGGCTGAGGAGGGTAGGGGTCAGCTGGTCTGGAAACCTGTGGCTCTCTAAGTCTCCTCAGGATGTGAAGGAAAAAGCTATAGTTGGTATGGCCCCAGCCTGTGTGTGAGAATATTTATTTAATTAAATATAAATTTAATCAATACCTGAACCCCTGCAAGCCATGCTCATGCTGTGTCTGCTGAGTGGACAATTCTTGGGTTGGTTCTAGGTGCCAGAGGCCTGCCTAGGAAGTACTCATTTAGAGGTGGGCTGTGTGCCAGCCTAGGTTATGATGGTGCTCCGGGGATCTGTTCCTTCACTCCACTCTCCCCCATGTCCCATCTCTACTTTGTCCCCGAATCACCCTGACACTCTTTTTTTTTTTTTTTTCCAGACAGGGTTTCTCTGTGTAGCCCTGGCTGTCCTGGAACTCATTCTGTAGACCAGGCTGGCCTTGAACTCAGAAATCTGCCTGCCTCTGCCTCCCGAGTGTTGGGATTAAAGGCGTGCGCCACCATGCCCAGCTCACCCTGACACTCTTAGGAAGACACTGATGAGGCGATGAAGGTTCACCTGGATAACCCAGGTTGTCTTCCCATCCCAAGGTCCTTTGTAGGTTCCAAGGTTCTCAATCCAGTTCGTGCTACTGAACCAACACTGGGGATCTTGCTGTTGTTTCTTGTGTATGTGTGGAGGCAGGAGAGCAACCTCGTGTGTCATTCCTCAGCCCCTGGCCACCCTTTTATTGAGAGCAGGTTTCTCTCTGCCTTGGAAAATCACCGGCTATGCTAGGTTGGGTGACCATATTCTCCTGTCTCTGTCTTCCCAGTGCTGGGATAACGAGCCCATGTTTTTGTTTGTTTGAATGTGGAAAACCTTTATTGCTGTCCAGAGGCAAAGCATCGTAATGGAGAGGGTCGGGTGAGGCCTAGCTGTTCATGAATGGCAGCCAGGAAGTTGGGGTGAGGCAAGGGGCCAGGGACAAGATGCCCCTTCAAAGCCCCCCTTTCCTCCCCAGTGCTCGCTTGTTCTAAACAGGCCCCACCTCCTGAGAGTCTATTCAGCTATGAACTTATCCATGGAGAAACTCTCTGATAAAGCTGGCACCCATACAGTTACCCGCTCACCTCAGTAGCTCTACTGGCTGCTGACCAAGTCTTCAATAATAAGCATTTTAGGAGAACACTTTACTATACAAACCTAAATGGTAGCTCAGTAGCCCCAGGTTTCAGGAATTTTGCCCATAAGTGGGACCTTCTGTTTGTGCCCATGGCTTCCACTCAGGCCAACCACAAGGAATACTTGGGCACCATTCAGCAATGTCCATTTCTCATTCCTGATAGTTGCTGTCACTGCTTTGGGTGGGACTCCCATGATGTTAACACACAGTCACGATTGAGTCTGGTTTGTGCTGGGTCTGGGCCATTGTGAAAAGCTTCCGAATCTCTTCCTTCATGGCCCTTCCCGGGTTCCTAGCTCCCCTGGTGTCCTGATGTCCCAGATGAAGGTGCTTCCTCTTTGATATCTAGGCCTCTGTCATGAACCAAGTGTGACATCATGGTTTTTCAGCTTTTGCATGGAGGCCATAACACTAGGTTAAAAGGGCTTGGTGTGCCCACTGTGTGCCTGCCTGTGATCTCTTGCAGACTTCACCATAAACATCAGCATGGGGCTGGAACCTCTGTTTCATAGATGAGAGACTGAGGATGACAAGGGGTGCCCTTCCTCGGTCATCTTCCTTCCAGTCCCTGCTGTGAAGGGCTGGCTCACCGGTGCCTTTTGGTTCCTCTATCCTGCAGTTGGTTGAAGGGTGAATGGTTGGTGGTCTAACTCTCCTGGAGGTGAACTGTCTGTTCATCCTTGTAGAGAAGGCCTCAGGGAGACTCCCCAAACCTGGAGGAATTGCAGATATCTGACTCAGTCATTTTGTTCTGTGTTCTAGAATATTACCAGTTGTCTCATGGATATGTGTATGTGGGGGAGGGGAGGAGATCATGAAGGTCTCCAAGCTGGGACACATGCTATTCCCTGGAGTCAGGAAGGAGCTTATGATTTGTTACTTGGTGCCTGCCCATATTCCTGATGCTCAGAACAAGGCTGGGGTGTTCCAAACCCTCTCTGGGGTCCGAAGACTGGCCAGGGCTTTGAAGGGTAGGGAAATGAAAAGACACAGAATGACTTTTGAAAAAGGTTGGGGTATCTGCAGGAGAAATGTGTGTTGTATGGGTACTGTCTTCAAGGAAGGTGTCCCAGGCCCGTGCTCCTTAGCACAAATCCTGTGGCTGCCTGAACAAAACCACTACAAGGTGGGGAAACCCCAGATGTTCTCAGGTTTCTGGAGGCAAGAGAAGTCTGAAGTTAAGTGTCTGTGGGACACACTGTCTCAGAGTTCCGCTGTGGAGTTACCACCATCTCTGGGACTGGTGCGTGGTAGAGATGCATTACTCTAGCCTCCATCGGAACATGATCTTCCCTCAAGTGTGTGTCTCTTCCTCAGTTCCTGTAAGGACACTGGTCAGACTGGACAAGCTAATGACCTCATCTGAACACACCCACGTGTAAAAGCTCATTTCCAAATGAGGCCCCAGCCCCAGACACTTGTGCTGAACACACTGTATGTCCCTGTGGGGTTGGGAGCATGTTTCCCAGTACTCTGTTTTGTCATTTTCTAGATACCTGTAAGGCTGTCAGCCATCATGCCCTGACTTTATGATTTTTTAATATTAAAAAACATTAATAGAGTATTAAAAATGAAAAATTAGTACAATATTAATTACGTGTGTGTGTGTGTGTGTGTGTGTGTGTGTGNGAGAGAGAGAGAGAGAGAGAGAGAGAGAGAGAGAGAGAGAGAGAGAGAGAGAGTCAGCTTTTAGGAGTCAGTTTTCTCCTACTAAATGGATCCTTGGGATTGAATCAGGCCATTAAGCTTGGTGGCAGGCACCTTACCCACAGTGGCCACCTTGCCAGCACTGCTATATTTTTTAGAATTTTATTTTATCTTAAGGCAGGGTCTCAAATAGTTCCGACTGGCCTTGAACTTGCTATGTAGTTGGGAATGACCTTGAACTTCAGATCCTCCCGAGTGCCTGGGTTACAGGTGTGCAGCACCTCCAGGACTCAGCCCTGTGAGCAGGGGCAGCGAGAGGAGAGGCAGGCAACTGGCTCCCTGGTGGGGTGAGTTCCTGCCAGGCAGTGTTTCTGGGTGAGGTGGCCTGGGTTGAGATCCTGCTCCAGCCTCACTTCTCCGTCAAGGGCCCAAGTTGCCTGGGCTTTCCTGAGTCTGCACAGAGCCTTCCCCGTAGCCTGGGATGCTCGAAACACTTGGTGACATGTGAATGTGTTGAAATGACCAGTCAAAGGTGATGCCCCAGGCTCTTTGTGCAGGTGCACAAACCTCTGTGTGTGTGACTGCTTGCACCTGTCAGTCACCTGTCTTCCCAGTTCCAAGGCGTTCTCTGCCTCTCCCCACAGGTCTCTGTGCTGGTCCTCTTTGCCCTGGCCTTCCTCACCTGTGTCGTCTTCCTGGTCGTCTACAAAGTGTACAAGTATGACCGCGCCTGCCCTGATGGGTTTGTCTTGAAGGTAAGGCCTTGCAATGTCTACCCCACCCCCAGCCCCCAGGATGCCTTTGAACCTCTTTCCTCCCTGATCCTAGGGTCATATAGCAGCAGGCTGTGCACCTTCAGTGGTAGGAGGGTCCTCGCTGAAGACCCTCCCTGGGCAGCTAGGCAAAGGAAACCTCTGGCTTGTCCCTGGGGAAGAGGTTCTCCCCCCACCCCTGCCCAGGCTAGGGGGGCAGAGAGTGCCAAGCTGACACGTCCCTTCAGTACCTGGTGGGAGTAGGGTGCAATGCCCAAGAGGAAAGCCCTGCCCCAAGCCACACAAAGGGGACTACCTGCCTACAGGTTGTTCTTGGGTTCTCCTGTGGGTTCTGCTGCAGGGGCCATGTTGGCACCCACACACGTGGAAATGTCCTCTCTGCTTCTACGACTCCTTCCCATGAGCCTGCTGTTGGCAGAGATGCATTTACACAGAGGACTAAGGAAGCACAATTGAAGGAAGGGAGGCTAGGGCAGAGGTAGGAGATGGAGCAGAGCAGAGGGGTGGCCCACTTGCTAGAGGCTTCCATGTCTCACTCACTGTGGATCTGAGCTGTCCAGAGCTGATGGGAAATGGTCCTGTGCCGGCTTTGGCACTGCTGAGATGTGAACGGAGCAGGCACTGAGAGTGTGAGCTAGCCTGCACCACTTGTAGATTCTTGCTGGATGGATGGGCCTGGGTTTTGCTGATGAAACTTCAGTGCTCTGGCAGAGCAAGTTAGAAGAGCTGAAGGCTCACTTACCGCAGACAGGAAGGACCTCCTCTGCCTCTTACACACTGCAAGGTCCTTTAGGGCTTCTGCCTTTCAGCCCTTCCTTCCTCCTGTAGCGATTGTAGGATACCTGCCACATGAGAACGCTGGTTGCTCAGGGTGCTGAGCTACAAGCAGGAGCAAAGATTTCCACCTTACCGACGCCTTCTGGTTCAAGAAACATGAGATGGGCAGGTGGGCAGGCATGTGTATACTGAGTGAGGAGGACTTGGCATGGAGTATGGGAGTCTGCCCTTTCTTGAAGGTGGTCCACACTGGGGCAGCTTCTGGAACATAGGGCAAAGTAGAAGATGGATAGAGTGGACTGGGGTATGCTTGGCGGCATTTGGAAGAGTGACCAAAGTACAGCGAGATGGTACACTGCTCAGCACCCTGAGTTCCTAGCAAAAGGCCCCAGAAGAGGGGGTGTGCTGATGACCCCTTGGGTCACCTGGACACTGGGAGAGGCAGAGTGTATGCTGACAGAAGAGGCTGCTGCAGTGAGGTAGGGAAGAGAGGGTCTGGATGGCTGACACACTGGGGATGGAGAGGCAGACCAGTGTGACAGTGGATAGACAGGAAGACTGAATTAGGGAGGCCGGGAGGACCACCTGGCCTGAAGCTGGGTGACTCAGGCTGACATCATCGGGGACAGTGGCGCCTCTGGGAGACAGGATGGGTGGGAGACAGCTCTTTACTGTAACCGCTGTCAGAGATGGAGGGCCAGCACGCCACCAACCACAGAGCTGTCCTGAGTTTTCTGCCTGGCTCATTGTCTCTGGACTGGGGCAGGATCCTTGCCCAGCACAGTGAGACGGTAAGACTATTGGTTCCACTCAGCAAACCCAAGTTCTGTGAGAGAAGCCGGTGCAGAAGACTGACGATGAAGAAGTCGGAGGCCCAGTCCCATGCTGACTTCAGATCAGATCCCTAGCAGTGAGGGGCGGGGGGAAGATTGGGGATCTGCACGTATAAAAGGCCCTACAAGGATTGCTGTCCACACACCCTTGGGAATCTAGAACACCATAGGCGGTTCTGGAAGTTCATTGCTGTGGGCTTGTACATTTTCCACCAGTGATTTAATGGCGGCAGGTGGTGGACTGGATGATACAGCTAGGTGGGTGGGGGAGGCTTTCCTCCTTCCCTGCATTCAGGTACATGTACATTCCACATCTACCCAGGGTGGAGACAAGCTGGTAACAAGGTGTGTGAGCCACACTCACTCTGGATGGCCACCTAGAGATCCTGAGAGGCAGGGGTGCCTCTTTTACCAATGGGAACCAGGGTTCAGAGGCTCTTTGTCATGCCCAAGGCCATGACCTTAATGTATTATCTAGGGGCATCTGTAAGGGTACCAGCTGAGCCCTGGGAATCTGCTTAGACAGGATGCTTGGGGGGAAGGGAACCCCAGAAGCCTGAATCCTACCAAGCAGCCAAATGGCCCACACTGAGAAGTGCAGAGGCAGCTAAAGGGCAGACAGAGCCCAGGTCGTGATGTGTGTGCACCTTCGGTCCTAGCACTCAGATGGAAGCAGCCTGGGCCATAGTGAGACCCTGTCCATACTCTACAGTAATCCCTGCCCAGGCCATGTGACAGTTGTGTCCCTTCTAGGACACCCACACAGGTGCCTGAAGCTTTGCCTTTGATTTCTTTTACTCAAATGGTGTGTGAGAACCTTTCTCCACATGACTGACTTGTGCCCCCAGCTCCTTCTGAGGTTCTTGATACCATCAGCCCCTCAGAGGGCCTTTCAGCATCTTCTGGTGGCCATGTTATGTGAGAGGTGTCAGACAGTACCAGCCAGGCACCCGGATGGCAGGGCCATATCCTGTATGCCCCCGATGCCCATGCCTGCCCCGACACCTTTCTCCTTAGGTCTTGGATGCATGGAACGCTTTAACAGGCTCTTGTGCTGTGTGTGTGCCAGACTGGACAGAAGTCTGTCCTGCAGCCTTCCTCCCACTTCTCCAAGGACTGGAAAGGGGGGATATGTCAGTACAGAGTGAAGGTGGCGCTGCAGGCTAGAGGGGCTTGCTTGGTCAGCTGTAGAGTCCTAGCTGGCCTACAGAGCCACTTTCTTCTGCAGCATAGGGGCTTCCTTGTGCCGGGCTAGGGTCAGGACACTCTACTCTGGAGGGTGCTTGGAGGGTTTGATCTTCTCTGTTTATCGTCTTTGGCCACACCCTGGCTTCTTTCTGAGCTGTCCCACCCTGACTTTCATCCTTACAGCGAAAGCAGCCAGGCTGTGTGGCACATTGGCCCTATTTTAAAGATAAGGGGACCGGGGCTCTGAAACACCATTTGAGATCTCAGCTGGGACTATGGTCTAAGCCCAAAGCTCGGTTTTGTCTGTAGCATTCGGCTTCAGGCAGTGCTAGCCCTTGGGGTGCTGCTGTACCTTCTATTGCTTTATGGTCGCTTCTGAACTAGCTCTCAGAGCTCCCAGAACCCTGCAGGCATTTCTAATACTTTAGGGTCTAGTGAGCTACTGAGACCCCTCTCCACAGGCAGGGGCTGACCCTTTCTATCATTATCTACCTCACAAGGGGTGAAAGCACTTCTGAGGAGAGGCTCGAGGGACAGCCAGGGCAGCCTGAGCTGTTAGCGGGGAGGTCCTGAGGCTGGAACAACGTTTGTATTTTCAGAGGATCCTGAGTGCTATCACCATTCATAACCTTTCCAGACCCCACACTGATGACCCACAAGCCCCGCATGTCAGCAGCTTTACCAGGATTCTTTACATTCTGCCCTCTACCCCTCCTGAGGAGGAGGCCAGTCAGACCTTGGTGAGTGACCAGCAGGGCTAAGTTAATCATTGCCTGTGGATTAGGCTGTGCCGAGTTCTTAGCAACCTGCTGACCACTCCCCACAGTCCCAGACCCTACACCATAGCAGGCTCTGTGTGGCAGAGGATCTTAGGAGAGAGGGCTCACTCTGAAAGAACAGGACCCTCCACAAGTAGCTTCCAGATCTGCCCAGATGGCCGCTTTCCATGACCATAGCCTCCTCTCTCCATCAATGTCCTTCAGGCTCAGCCCTGTGACGAAAGCAGCAGCAGAGTGACACCAAGTAAACCTGGATTCAGAGGGTGGTATTTCATCCCAGCTCTAGTGGCCTCTGGCTGAGTAAGGATCACGCTGCAGACAGCGCCCTGCATCCTGGTTCCATTCACACCCACGTGGCAAACATGCACGAGTGCATGCACACACACTTGAGGCCAAAGCCAAAGTCTTGTGCCTTATGTCTCAGTTAGCTTTCCCCGTCCTCTTTTAGGATGGGGTCTCTGAACCTGGCAGCCAGGGGTTAGAGGTGTGCCATCTCATGCTCCCACTGTGCAGTCTGAGCCCCCCTGAGTGCTGTGAGGAGCTGATGCACCAGGAAGTATAGGTGGTCTGCACACTGTGTACCAAGGCAGGAATTCAAAGTGCTGGCTGGACTGAAGATGCTGGTGGCAGATTCTAGAAAAGAACGGGTCAGACCCATTGTGGGTAGAGATGATGGAAAGGTCTGTTTCACCTTCTTTATGGCCTTGAGTTGGGTGGGGAATCGAGGATCAACACCCTGGATGAGTGGCCCATCTGTAGTGGTGGACAATGATGACAGGAGGCCCCAGCTGGAGCTGTGTTCCCATATTTGCTTGTGTGGTTCTCCTATCTGCTTCACGAAGCCTCTCCACTTCTCTACCTATAATACGGACTAAATGGCATGAACCCCCGCAGTGAGAGAACTGGCCTAGAAGTACTCTACAGACCTAGGTGTAGCAAAAAGGAAACCTGTGTGTGGTGCACATGGCAGTCCCTTCCTTCACTGCAAGAGGAAGGAAGGCTTGAGATCCGCACAACATTCTCTAGGGCAGGGCATCCAATTGTGTTGTCCCGTGAACCTGCCCTTGGCTTTCAGACTCAGGCAACAGCAGTTCCTAGGAACTACTGGCTGGTATCTTGGGCTACCTGCCCACTACACTGGTGAGCTAACCTGGGTTTGGAGCTGGAGGACCTAGGTCATCTGAGAGGGGAGAGCAGCTCAGCATTGTGTGTCATGGGTGAAAACCAGAAGGGCTTTCTTCTACTTGGGCTGTGGCCTTGGCTGAGATGCTAGACTCAGACTCCACAGGGAGACACCTGGAATATAGATGGCCTCCGCACAGATCTGCTAAGCTACCCTTAGGCTTAAAAAAATGAGTGTCTGGGTCTAAAACTCCCAAGTGACAATGACAGGTGTTGGCTGAGGTTCCCATCTCTAACTCAACTGTGGGGGTCTCGGACTTCCACCTGTGCAGGCCTGGTGTGACAAGCTCTGGATGGCTGGACATGAACAATGTCTTCAACAGGACGGGATATTTATTTCTGGTATCAGAAGTCCAAATGGAAGGCAGTATAGGGAGTCTGTCATCTGGAGTTCTGGGTCCACCTTTCCCTGCCCTGTGGCTTTTGGGGTTTTGTCCTCTGGGCAGTCAGAGATGGCTGGGAAGGGGAGATGTGAACCCTGGTGGGGATAGCTGTTCTTTAGGAGCCAGCCCAAACTCTGCTTGTCACAACCATTCAGATTCTCTTGGCTTGGTGTTAGTCACATGGCCTTATAGGGCTATAAGGCAGGTCAGAAATGTAGTCACTGGCTGCTATGCTGATTGCATGGCTCAGCTTGAAGGATAACCTGAAGGAAGGAGCTGGTTCTCCTCCTACCAGGGAGTTCCTGAGGATTAAACTAGGGTTGCCAGATTTGACAGCAAACACCGCTATCCACTGAGCCATCTCACTGTCCCCAAAGAAAGCCTCCCTCAGAACTCTTCCTCTTACTTCAGTTGGATTGTCTGTCGGCATGTCCAAAGTGACCTTGCTTCTAATAGATGGGTGTGAAGTGAGGCACACCGCCTGCTCCCCCTATCCTGGGAGCCCAGGTACCCAGTGCAGCACAGCCATCTTCTACACAGCTGTCCCTCTGAGGGCAGGCCCCACTCCTCTGTCCATGCTAGCGTTTCTTCCTGCAAGCTCAGGGGAGATGCTGAGGAGCTACTGGGGGACAGTAACTCGGGAACACGCTGGCATGCCTTTGTATCTACTGCCATCTCCACGGCCTCCTGTCTTACAGAACACCCAGTGCATCCCAGAAGGCTTGGAGAGCTACTACACGGAGCAAGACTCCAGTGCCCGGGAGAAATTTTACACTGTCATAAACCACTACAACCTGGCCAAGCAGAGCATCACCCGCTCCGTCTCGCCATGGATGTCAGTTCTGTCAGAAGAGAAGCTGTCTGAACAGGAGACCGAAGCTGCAGAGAAGTCAGCTTAGCGAGCGGGGCAGGTTCCTTATAATGTGTCACTTGAAGGCAACAAGGGGACTTTGAGGGACATTTCATTAAATATAATTACCGATAATTTAGAGATTACTCATTTACGGTGCAATTGCTTCTGTTTGCTAATGCTGCTTTGCAAATAAAACTTGCTGCGGACCACCCACAGGCGTAAGAACAAGAGCATCTCAGCCCTGCTTAGAGAGCTGGATGCCACTGTCCATGCTGAGGAGTCTTCATTTAGCTCCTTCCCTGGGATTCACTGGATACTGTCAAAAGGTAATCGGCACTGACTATGCTAGGGGTCTGGCCATCAGAACAGTGCGTTTGGTGGTTTCCTGTTTTCGTTTTTGCCCCTTTGCTATCTGCAGACCTTACTCCATAGCCATATCTAGAGTGATCCTGTGCTTTCACTGGCGGCAGTGCTGTCAACATGCACTGTTGAGCAGCACAGAGAAGGGGATGTGGGCGCCACAACGCCGCCCTGCCAGGCAATTCTGGGAGGTTCTCTTTGGTATGGCCCCTGAGCAGAGCACAAGGATGGGGTGGGGAAGGGCTGGCTCTGGGCCAGGGGGTCGCCGAGCCTGTTTCTCTGTGGGTGGGCTGTCTGCTGGTAATGTGCTAGGTAGGAAGAAAGCCCACTGGCTCTTTTCTTTCCCGTTATGAATATATTTGCACGTACAGCCCTGAATGCAGGTGCAGTTTGTTTTTTTGTTTGTTTGTTTTATTAGCCAGTGGGCAAAGTGAAATGTAATTTTGGGTAAGCCAGGGCTACTTTAGCTTTTCTTCTGTGAACAGATGTGACTCCTGTGCTGTGGGAAGGGGCAGGCCGGCTGGTGGGGGGCTGATGTGGCACCTTGCAAATAGAATATCTAAGTCCACAATCTTTGTAAGAAAAGTATGTTTATGTTTCAATCTGAATCTTGACATTAAAGTATATGTTTACAAAATCACCAGTAGGTAAACTAAATGTGTAAGACAATTAAATAGAAAAAGCTATTCCTGATTGTTTTCTTCCATGTTCTCAGAATGTGTTATTTCTGGTGGGCATGTCAGAAGTCTCGGTGTTCTTTATTAGGTCAGAAATAAATGGCAAATAGTCTGAGACCTTTGTGAATAAGCATGGTGGCCACCATCAGCGCCACTGCTGCTTCCTGAGGTGTGCTACTGAGACAACATTATTTATTGTTGAGGTGTTCTAAAACAAAGGCCATGAGCTCAGTACAGGGGGAGGGGTCACACAGTCATGAGCTTGAAGTGCACTGGGAAACTGCCAGGAATGCGGAAAGAGCAATACACGTGCCAAAACTTGTCTGTAGAGGGATCCGACTCACGGGCCGTGTGCGTGCGGTAGGCAGGCCCGCTGTGTTTTCTAACGTAGCCCTTTACCCACTGTGAACTCTCCCAATGTAACTTCTCATGTTCACTCTACAAATAAAGAACTTGTGGGTACCTAAGCCGCACACTGGACTGTCTGTACTCATGTGCTTCAGCAGGAATTGTGCAACCCAGATACATCTGTACACAGATGTAGGCCATGTGCCACACACTTCTAGTTCTCAAAAGGCAACCCCATGGCCTCTTCTAGAGGGGCAAGTATGCAGAAGGTCCACTCTTCGGAGGTCCACACCCTTCTTGGAACACAAACATCCAGGACCCAGTGGCAGGAAATGGGGCTTCCTGTGCCTCTAGGCCCTAGCTTTGCTGTTAACAAGCTGGGGAGCCAGGTCAGGAGAGAGGCCTAGTGGAGGGCACCAGAGCCTGCCTGTCCAGCCAGGTGGTGGCCAGAGGGGCTCAGTGGAGACTCACTGACTGCAGTAAGTGGCTGTAATTGCGTTTATTAGCTTGACAAGGCAGATGTGAATTATTTTCTATGACAAAATGGCCACTTATCAGCACACATTAGATGCCACAAGGAAATAAGAACTGATGACTTTAGCAAAATTAGGCATGTTCTCCCCTGAAGCTACTGGCGTGGGAAGGGCAGGAGATGGGGCTCCGAGCCTATAATGGGGATAGGAGGCCTGCCATCTCCTTGCTCTGCTCAGTCCCCACCATGCTCGTGGCCTGTCCTGAAGGTGCAGCTCCTAATGGCCTGAAGGGCACTTGCAATCCATGTATTTCCAGGTCCTGAGAGGTTCGAAAGGTTGGCTTGGGGGCGGTGTTTTCCCAGTCCTCAGACCTTACACAGCTCCACAGCAGATGAGACACATGCTGGCACGTGGTGTGTCCAAGGCAGTGGTGCAGGCGCAGGCGCGGCCCTGGTGGGCTAGCTGTCGTACCAGTCGAGGAAGAGCAGGGAAAAGGAGCACATCACGAGGAAGAAGAGGACCCACACTCGGAAGCCTGCGTTGTTTTTGATGGCCTGGCAGGAGGGGCACAGGTGTTAGCACCAGCCTGGACTGGGTTTAGAAGCCCTAGGTGCCCCAAGCACACCGCTGTGAATCCATGCTCTCATTAGATAGGAACAAAAGCCACTGTGCATGGACACCTGACAGAGCGCAAAGGCCTTGCACTTCATTTTTAAAATTACATTTATCTCAATGGTGGGTAGGTGGGAATGCATGCCACCATGTATGTGGGGTAGGTTCAGAGGAAAATGTAGAGTTAATTCTCTGCTTCTACCCTGTGGTCTTCAGACATTAAAATCAGGTTGTCTTGCCTGGCAGCAAGCACCTTTGTCCACTGAGGCATTTTGCTTGCTCTGTCTTTCAACCTCTTCTACTGGGCAACCCTAACCTCCCAGGACTCCATTCCCCAGGGACCAATCCCATTTGAACCAGGGCTTGGGTTTCCCAGTGATGCCTTTCTATGGTGACACAGGGACAACGAGGAGGTCTGGGATTTAGAGACAGCTGGCTCATAAGACTAGGTGCCCTACACAGTTAGTTTCTGGGTTCCTCCTCTCTGTGGACTCATCCTCACCCTTCCTGGGTGCTTTCCCACCCACTGTCCTTGCAGGGCTGGAAGCTACTTTCTCTTGAGAATCAAGTGTTATGAGCACACGCTCTTGGGCTGGCCCTGACTGTAAACCCATGGCTACTGCTGCCAGATGGACCCTAAACACTACACAGTACTCTTGGACAACCTGACTAATGAGATTCAGGCTGCTGGGATGCAGTGCTGGGCCACATCAGACCAGAAAGCACCAGATACTCACCTCTCGGATGTCTTCGTTGCCTTCTTTAATATTTTCAGTTGCCCCCACGACTAACTGGTGAATGCTGTCGATCTCAGTTTCCTGTGGAAGGGAAGAATGTCAGGGAAGACAGCCATTCTTTTCTCCACCAAGAAGACATTCTTCTGCAAGTACTTGTCAGACGCACAAGGCTTTCAGGGTGACCAGACTGCAGTGTGGACACTCCACCCTGTGCGCTGTGGCCAGTACTTCTCCTCAGCCCCATGATCTGAAGTACTCCTAGTGCTCCAGGCCTCACTCTCAGAGCCAGCAAGTAGTACCACTGACCTACCTGGCCATGGCAGGTCTTTCAGCGGGACTCCGACCAAGCCAGGTAGCGTCCTGCTGTAGTAACACCACATATGCCACCATGACTATGTCCTCTAGATGGTCCTCCAGTGACATGCCCTGGCTAGCCGTACAGCAAAGGGAATCACAGTCTTTTAGGCTCCAAGGTCTAGAGGCTGCACCCACGCAGCCTGGGAATCATCACCAGAGAGGTGGGCCTCACCCAACACAAAGAGAGGGAAACTTATGGCTCAGACATGTCTACTAGCTTACAGAGGGTCACATACTGTCTGAATGGCAGGACTAGGATAAGGCTCTTGTCAGGTTGTACAGCTCACACTATCTCCTATCTCTCCTGTGTCACTCACCAAGTGACAAGGACAAATATGAACTGCTGATACTGGCCTCTCCTCTAGCATTGTTTAATCTTTATAAGGTCTAGAAGCCAGCTTCATGATGTTACAGGCTTTGAAACACATTAGCCATCCAAGCAGCATGTTTTAACACATTGCTAAATGGGTAAGAGTTAGAACAAGACGTGAATTGCTGGCCACAAATGCCCTGGGGAGATGCTGAGAACTTGGAAGTAGGGGGTGCTGGTCTCCGTTCATGAGACAATGCTATTGGAGACCCTACCATACCAGCCATGTGGTGCTGGTTTTAGTCTTCCTGCCAAGGGGCAGGGAGGCATGCTCTAATGTGCCAACATTTAGGGAGCCCTTCCTGGTATAATGCTATAGAATGGAAGGCAGGCTTCAGTCATTCAATTCCCAGTGGAGACATCACTGGAGTGCACATGGCACATGGGCCAGGGCATGTGGGTAGTGACACACTGCAGAGAACATCAGCGCAGGAGCTGAGGAGCTGGCCATAAACAGCCCGCAGCAATGACATAAACGTGGTTCTCAAGGCCTCACAGTTAAGGGGCCCTTGGTGGACTCCAGAGGGACAGCAACCTCATAATGAACGCATGATACCTCCCATAGGGCGGCTCTCTTTTTTCTCAGTGGGGCTGTTTGCCTAGGCCTCTGGGGTAGTCACTGCAATGGCAGCTGATGTCCCTTGGTAGAAAGCTGAGTCCTGGAGCCTAAAAGACTGTGATTCCCTTTGCTGTACTGCTAGCCAGGGCATGTCACTGGAGGACCATCTAGAGGACATAGTCATCGTGGCATATGTGGTGTTACTACAGCAGGACGCTACCTGGCTTGGTCGGAGTCCCGCTGAACGGCTGCCATGGCCAGGTAGGTCAGTGGTACTACTTGCTGGCTCTGAGAGTGAGGCCTGGAGCACTAGGAGTACTTCAGATCATGGGGCTGAGGAGAAGTACTGGCCACAGCGCACAGGGTAGAGTGTCCACACTGCAGTCTGGTCACCCTGAAAGCCTTATGCCTCTGACAAGGCGACTCTCCCCAAAGTGAGCTGCGGTGCCAGAAGCTTGCTTTGATGGCTTCCTCTGTCATGCAGCTGACATGGCCATTAGGCCAAGGGTCTGCACAAAGCCTGTCTCCAGGGTTCATGGCCTTCACACACATGGCTTGGGTAGATCTTTAAGATACTTATGAAGAGGGCTGGAGAGATGGAAGTTAAGAGCACTGACTGTTCTTCCAGAGGTTCTGAGTTTAGTTCCCAACAACTACATGGTGGCTCACAACCCTCTGTAATGGGATCTGATGCTCTCTTCTGGTGTGTCTGAAGTCAGCTACAGTGTATCCATATAAATATAATAAATAAATCTTTTTTTTCTTTTAAAAGATACCTGTGAATCTTACTCTTATGGCCGTGTACTCCCAACTGTTGTTAGCTTCTACCTTGTCGGTGTTGACTCAACTCTGCCGTGAGGTTCAGGCAGCTGTGAGTGAGCCAACATCCAGGAGAGAAGAGAAAGGTATGTTTTAGGCCTAAGCTCACCAGGGAGCAATCCTACCCCTCTCAGCTGTGCTCCAGGAGCAGCATGGGCTGGCTGAGAGGCTGTGCCTAATTTCTGGAGCACAGTGGATTGAAAAGCAACTCTCCATTCTGCACTGTGCAGAGCTCTTCTGTGCTCACCTGTGAACAGAACAGCAATCCTGTGGTCTCATCCCTTTTTACAGATAGGGGGTGGGCGATGGTCTGGAGGGGCTGCGTGGCTCCCAGTCCAGAACTGCACCTTCCTGGTACCACCAGGTGCTCTAGCTCACAGGGGCCACTCTGCTCCTCAGCTGTGCCCCAGAGGTTTGCTGTGGGCTGATTGGAAGCTAGGCCAGGGCGCTCTGAGTGATGTGACTAGCTAACAGAACATGGTGCTATCTAATCTGCATCACTCAGAGGCTTCTGGAAGAGGGCTCCAAGCTCTCTGTCAGTCCTAAGTCAAAACTCAAAACTGCTGGGCCTCTGGATCCTTTTACCTGTTGCAAAACCTTTTCGGTGAATATCTCTTGGAGTCTGGAAATTTCAACAACTCTCCCTTCGATTTGCCTTCAAAAAAGAATGGACAGGTGACATGTTAGCTGTTAGCTCCTGGTAATCTAAGATGAATGGTACACATTTCTGAAGGAAACATTAAAGTGATGGCAAAAAGGAAGGGCAGCCATGCCAGGTGGAGTGGGGAGCTGGGCAGGCACGATAAGTCCTCTGCATAGCCTAGTGACCTTGTGATACATGCTGGAGAAGCAAAGGCGCGGTCACTTCGAAAGCCCATCTTTAAAAAAAGTATATTTCCCTCTCAAGCCAGCTCCTTATGGCAAGACAATGCTTCGGTTCAGTCTGTGATCACCCCCATCTGGTTTAGCAACTACGTGCTTGTCCAACCTGAAACACTGGCTCAGCCCTTTCCACCATGGGGCAGGCTGGGGCTGAGGGACTGAGAGTGGAAGCTGGTTCAGAGTGACCTTCACTATGCCAGCACAGCTGGGTCAGGGGCAGGAGAAAGGTAGGAGTGGCAAGGGGAGCTGGGCAGACAGGAGACATGGGAGGAGAAGTATCAGGGCATGGAGAACAGCAAGTGGATGGCAGAAGAGGCCTGAGAGAGTCACCTCTGGGACAAAATAACCCTGGGGCTGTCTCAGGGAGTACCCCTACCCTGAGTAAGCCCCAGGCTGGGAGGGACCACACGCTGAATGGAATGGGGCCGTGCAAAGACTCAGCTGTTGCTTCCACAGCACTGCAACACTCCAGTGGAACACGGACCCTTGCAGTTCACTGGCAAGTGGGTGTGAGCCTGGTCACCTGGAAGCAGGCACTCCTGGGACAAGTACCTTTCACAAGGTCCCCACTGCATTTACTGCCACTACCCATTTACTGCAGCCCCGTGCTGGTGCTACGGTTCCACATTTGGGGCAGACTGTCTTTAGTGTGCTTTCTGCATGTTGCAGCACCCACAAGCTTACTGTAGCAGCCAGTCTCCTCCCACAGGCTCAGCCGGCCCTGGCCCTGCCCTGTTACACGTGGGTGCGTGGATGCCAAAGCAAGTGGAAAGAGCCCCCAGTCTCTGGGAAAGCTGTCATCAAGCTACTAGCTACATCCATACCTTACTTCGTCAAACAAGCTGTTCATTTCACCAATGAGTCGCTGATTTTCTTGTTCAAACTGCAAAGAAACACACACGCTCAGAGTGATATCAGATGGGCCTTAAAAAAGGGGCAACAAGGAACCTTTGACCTTCCACCCACCTTCTAAGGATCACTGCCCAGTCCTATTGGCCAGCACAAGGTATTGGCAGCAGACTGTCTGAAAAATACCATACTCTGGGAGGAAAATGCTTGCCAGCCCAAAGACTAACTGTGTGACGCTGACTTCCGAGTCCTCCTGGGGTGAACTCAGGAGCAGCTGACACTCAGACAGCTACTGAGCACCTCTGCGGCTACAAACACACACTCCACTTTGACTCCACGGCTGCCACCTGTCTCCAGGGGCAGCATTTTAGACAGGGAACTTGGTGTGGGGAAGACTGAGGGGCAGGGGCTGGCAGGCTTCTTGGTCTGTGACAGGGACAAACCTGTGACCTCCCAGGGCCTTGTGTGACAGCACTGGGGCTGCCCACTGCCACACCTGCTTCATACTGCCTGTCCTAATTTTCCTTGTGTGGAGTAAAGTCCAGATCTGAGCAGAACGCTCTGAAAAGAACTCAGGTAATACATGGCTGCTCGTGTTGGGCTCAGCACCCCACTGCCCATGACAACAGTGCACTGCTTCCCTGTTGGCTCTACCTAGCCCAGCAGAAGAGGTACATATTATCATCTGTGATCCAGCCAATGTTCACCTCTGATGGCAGCTTCAGCCACTTCCACAGGACACAGGTATATGTCACATCTCCCCATCTCTTCTGACTGGCTGGGGACTCCAGCACAGGTGCCATGTTAAGGTCTGGCCACAGAGCAGATGGTGGCACTTTCTCTGCATGAAGCTTCACTGTGACATTTCTTAGCTTGTTTAGGGACCAGCTTCTCTCAAGAGGCAGAGCCATCTTTAGTCCTTAAGCCCTGCACTAACCCTGCTGTCCAGCCATCAGAACACAGAGGCTTCATTCTACCCTAGACTCATCAGTCAGAAAATGGGAGTGGAAGGAGGATGGGGTAGTTCCTAGTAGGACCACTTGAGTCATAGCAGGCTGCCTTGCAGACTGTGGAGACAGTATTGCTAATGGCTCTTTTCATTAGGCATCACAGAGACCAGGTAAGAGAATAAAACCTTCACTCTGCGTCTGAAGGCATCAGCTGTTAACTGTCCGCTCAGCAGTGACTTAGGAGGCCAGTATTTCCTGAGCATGTGTAATTACTTCAGTTGTCGGTGCTGATTTACATGCACCAACTCCCTCAGGTATGCTCAAGTTTGTTTTCCAGGGAGGCATTTCCTTTCTTTCTTTTTCCCCTAATGATAAAATATGGACCTGCCCTTTTAAATCTTGTCTTTAGATGCTTTGAAACTGTTCTTACACATGATTAACTATCAGTCTAGGTGACTTACTACTGGAATGAGGCCTGGGAACAAAGCCCTCTTGTTTTCTCTAGCCCAGGCATGAGATACAGGGCTGTGGGGCCTTTCTAAGCCCTAGCAGCTGACACTTTGGAAAGCATCACAGTGGCTCCAGCAGTCAGGCAAAGGCACAGGCTTCCCTGACCCAAGGAGTTCTGTATGCCATCTCAGAAATACCTAGCCTTTCAAGGAACTGATGCCGCAAGCCATCCCATGTGGTAAGGGGTGCTACTTCATAACAAATATTGCTCCTGTTAAGAACTGTAATGTAAATGCCTGTGTTTTCTGATGGACATTCACTGGCAAACCTGCCCCCAAGTTTGGGTGGCAGGGGTTGCCATGTTGGCCACATACCTCATGGTATGGAAGCCAGGTGTGAGAGCTCATGAAAATGGTTAGGTGGGCCGAGCTGGTTGGCAACCTTTTCACGGCCATCAGTTTCTTTGTGGACAGCTGTGAACCCTATCCTTCCCTGACCCTGAGGGATGAAGTCGCCGCTGGAATCTCATTCCCCTCACCTTTGAATCTGTATGTCTTTGGGTAGGTGAGTAATGTAATCCTTCTGTCCTTCTGCCGTTGTCACCAAAATGGGATGAGTAGGACTTAGGCAGTGAGGTTGTTAAGACACGTATATTGTCTACTTGAGTACTCTTTGGGAGACAGATTCCAGACAGGTTTTTAAGTGAGTGGGGAGATATTTGGAGGTCCCTTTCACCTCAGATTCAATGGAGCAGCAGCAGTGGCCCTTTGCTGCTTCACTCTGTCAGGCTCTGGAAAATGTACAGGCAGTCCCTTCTAGGGTCAATCTGACTATGCAGCCATGTTGCCTCCTCATATAAGTAGGGACTTGGCCAGGCCAGGCACAGGGCTGAACCAAAGCCTTAGTCTCTATAGTCAACACCACAGCAGGATGTCTATATGGCCAGAGATACAACTTGAGATTCAGGTGTCCCTGAACAGGTGTCTATGGCTCACCACACAGTGGGGGCTGCAATACTCCTTCCTGGATGAGGCTAAGTAACATAACCCAAGTGGAAGTACTCAAGGCAGCCATGGTGCAAGCACAGTGCACTAAGAAATAGCTCCCTTTACTATCTGCCTCTTAGTGGTCAACTCAACTTTCCACTTAGCCTCTGTGAAAGGGCTTCTAGTCTGGTTTAAAAGACACAAGTCCATTAGTAATATCTTTCTATAGAAATCCTGTTTTCAATTTACCCCTCTTTGCTAAGTTTTACAAAGAAAGTCACTATTGCCAAGGCTTTTGAGTAAAAATAAGGCGGGATGAAGAGCTCCCATCTCAAATTGTCCAGAGGAGAAAAGTGAGGGCTCAGACTCTCCCAACACCTAAGTTCTTGATATATGAATTGTGCTGGCCTCAGAATAAAAGCATGCCAGCTGGCTGCCTGGGTGCCTCTGGGGACACCTGCTACAGACTCATTGTATACAGGTTTAAGAAAGAGGCCACAGTAATGTCTTCAAAGTTACCTCAATGAACACATCAATAAATAAAGGTGACTTTGCTTGAGTAAAATGAATGGAGCACATAAGAGTAATGTGGGTTTTAAAGGACAGCAGTCTTGACGTCTGACATTAGAAAACAACTGAGCTTTACTGAGCCTGCCATGAACCTCTGCTGACTTAAGGCCCCATCCCCCTGTACCATGACTTACACCTGGACAGTGATTGCACATGCAAACAAAATCCTGGAGCCATTCTGCAACACCTAGAAACAGCTTCATTGTTTAAAAGAATGAACTAAAATGCCAGTATAGGGCTTAATTCATTATTTCATCCTGAGGGAAAGTTCCAAAACTCATTATGAATTATGACCACAATTGCTAAACTACTTTCATCATAAAACCAATAATATAGTATTCCTCCCTATCATTTTTAGGGTTGGGCCTTTGAATTGGGTTAGTCAGGCTTTACAATACACTCTCAGCAATTACTCCCCAACAAGAACGACATTAGGTGAACATTAAGTAGCCTGTTATAAAAAGTTTGAGACATCCTTCTGCCCCACCCACCTGCAGCAATAGAACAAAAGCTAGGAAGCACTGCAGACACTGGTTATATGGCACCAACTAATTAGTAGCCATCCGCAATCACTGACCTGAGGCTAGGGCAATGATGGTGAGCAACGATTCTGCTCACATGGTCCTAGCATAGTAGAGGGTACAGAATACAGTAGGACATGGGGGCAGCTGACTGTTCAGAGAGGACAAGAGGTTACACTGGAGACATAATAGGAGTCAAACAGGAGTGGGGAGAAGAGCCCTTTCCAGGGAAATAGCCAGCAGCACAAACAGTTTTCAGAAAGGCTGAAGGCTAGGCCAAGGCCAGAGCCCATTCTTCCTAGACAGGAGGGCTCCTGTTCACCACAGATCCTCCTGTCTCAGAGGCTGGGAACCTAGTTCCACTCTTATCAGCAGTGGCTTGCTGGCAAGGCCTTTCCCGCTCTTTGCCAAGGACAGGAGGAGGTGACGAATACTGCAGGCCTGAAGAAGATCCAGGGAGATGAGCCCTAAAATGCTCATCGTCAATGCTGCACATTCAGGAGGCTGCCATTTGGGAAGCTATCACCAAACTTTGTCCCCTGAAACCACTCAGAAAAGACAAATAATAGCACTTAGCACAAGGGACAGGTCACCAGGAGGTCATCATTGTCCTGATGGTTGTTCCTGTCACCCTTCAGCCATCACCATGTTTCTTTCCATTTCCATGACTCCAGATACTCAACCGAGTATAAGCCCCATCTTTGCAAACATAAGAGACACATTTAAAATGGATGCCTACCATCCTGCTGGTGAAGACTTAGCAAGACCATCCAAGCTAACTTCTGTTGAAATTATGCGACTGTGAATTGACATCATGAAAGCCTAATAGGAAGTAGGATATTAAGTGGGTAAGTGTATCTAAAGTGTGTTTATACTTTAAAGCTCAGTATCAGATTAGGGAAAAGACATTTGCACAACCTCCCACTTACTCAAAGTCTTAGGACAGGCAGTTAAATGGAAGCAGTTAGGATTACCATCTGTATCTCTTCTGGAGACAGCTCATCTTCACCCTTGCCATCACCCCAGGTTCCCAGTTCCGGCTGTGATTCAGCCAAAGGCTTTTCTGTTAAGAAAGCAAACAGTAAAGTGGATAAAAATAGGAAGCCAGCTATTTAGTGAGAACAGGCATATGAAGACATCACAAGGAGTAGAGTTCTGCAGCGCGGTCCGTATCAGACAGTTAGCTAGTGTGCAGCGGTAGCTCCATGCTCCATCCATGTACTACTACGTCTTTTTCTAGGATAGCCACCGACTAAAACATGAACATTTTAATCTAGACAACCTTCTGTTCCTGACAAGGCAAGCACACAGTGCCCCTTCAATAGCACAGGTGCCTAGAAAGAACTGCCGCCCAGCATGACGGGCGTAGTCTGTACATGGAAGGAGGGCTGTCTGAGGGGAGGTAAGGGCTGCTCAGTGGAGACCATGACAAGCCTGATCCCAAGGGGGATTCTAGGTTTCTGTGTGTTCTAGTGGCCCTGGGCTACATCACTGTTTTGCCAGGGTCTCAAAGGCAAATGCTACATCATTTTTCTTTCCTTAGCCTCAATCAATTTCCTATTAAGCTTAGCCTTGTGGGATGGTCAGAGTTCAAGGGGTTTTGGCTGGGAAAACACATCACCACAGCAGAGTTGAGAGGAGGTAGAAAAGGCCCACTCTGCATCAAAGTCATGGCTACTATTAGAAACTCATCTTTATCAACAATGACCTATACCTCAGTGCAGGTGAGCCGGAGCTACAGACAAGAGAAAACATCCAGATCACAGAGCATGCTCAGGCAGAGTGGCACTGTTCTGAGTAACACTCTGGGTGTGAACCTATCACACTCACACCCCTGTGACGTCTGTCCCCTACTTGGCTTCAGTATGGTCTTCATTTCAGATTTCTCTTCCCTTCTCCTTTGAATACAAACACAAAATCAGAAACATAAAGCCCATCATAACAGATCCAAGCATGAATTAGCTACATCAGCATGGAGAAGTTCTGTGCTCTCCAGGTGGTTTGACTGTGTGTCACCTAAAGCCCTTCTGATCTGGGCCTCAGGACTCAGCCTGAAATACAGTGCTTACAGCATACTGAGCCAACGAGTCAGATCCTGATGCCTTACCTGCATCCCAGGCCTTCTGTGGTCTTGCCACAGCTAGCCCCTGCAACCTTATTTCTTATAACTTGTGCTCCTCACTAACCTCAAGGGCTCAGTGATTACACCCACATGGGCCTCCATCACTCAAGGGCTCAGTGATTACACCCATGTGGGCCTCCATCACTCAAGGGCTCAGTAACGACCACCCATGAGGGCCTCCATCACTCTGCCCTTCAGTGTTATCCTTGTTTAACTATTTCTTCTGCCTATGACTGTCTAAGCTTCATTCTTAGGTGCTGACTACGTTGCTCAGGGCTACCTCTTCCTGAGGTCCCCAGGACACTCTGCTGAACTCTGTCCCCACTTCTGTTTTTCCCAGGACGCTACTTTCTTCTAGGAGCTGGAAACCTATCTTCCCCGGCAACAGTGAGCTTTGCAGGGGCAGGAAACATGACTCACTAGAGAAACACATCTGAGTACCCAGAAAACAATATGGGAAAACAACTTACCACAGACATGAAGAATGCAGCCTTGCCAGGCAGAATGTTTAAAGAAAAGGCCTTAATGCTGGAGGAGGTAGGCCAACCAGGAGCAGAAGTGTGAACTTGCTGACTAAATGACAAGTGCCAAGTGGCAGAGGGAGTATGACAGACACCATCCCTTGTCTAGATCCATACCACCTTGTTTGTTTGGTACCAGAACATGCTCATGTGGGTGACATCTCAGGTTTCAAAAGGAAATAAATACTGAATGGCTAAGTAAGCAAAAGACACGTCCCCACAGGACAGGCAGAACACTTAGCAGATGTCCACACACAGGAAGAAACACTTTCTACTGGCACTCTGGAAAGGGCAGACACAGCCATGTGAAGGAGAGCTGGCTGTGGGGGAGGATTTTCCCTGTCAACATCAAGCCTGAGGTACAAAGAAGAGCATAGCCAGGAAACAGACAGCACATGAAAGCTGGGTGCAGGTCTCTCCCTGGCCTGCCTGGCCTGCTTCTCCCCTCCTCTCCACTTCCTTCAGAGGTGCACCCAGGCTAGGGTACCACATTGCCTATTTCCCAAGATCCTCGGAGCTTCTAGCCCTAAGTCTCCCTGTTCACCCCATCAACACCCTGTTTCCACCTGGACACCCAGCAGGCAGGCCCCAAAGGCCCAACACATTTAGGTATGTGGACTCCCTTCCCCACCTTGCTGTCTGTCAGAGTGTACATGGAGCTACACTCACCTCAGGCAGCAACACCCTTTCCACCAGCCTCAGGCTGTAAGTTTTACCAAGCTCCCATCCCACACACCCAAATGACTGCAGAGTCCAAAATGTGACGGGAACACTCCGCTCTTAGTGTGTTTGGGTATGCATATGGGGGGCGGTCCCCAGTGGCAGGGATCTTGTGTCTGGGTTGTGGCAAGAGATTCCTGTCCAGCCTGCCAGCTTCCATGCCACCTCTCAAGCAGTGTCAGAGCTTTTCGGATATCAGCCATACCATAGCACACTCCAGCTTTGGAATGCCCAGCGGAGTCCTACCATGCTGAGCTCCAAAGGCAAACTCTGACTCAGCTGCGAGCTTCATGGGGACGTCCCCACCCCCACCCCACCTCTTCCCCAGCACCATGCATGTTGCCTTTCCCACACTGGCCCCTCTGAGGGCCCCTGGTCACTGGTGATGCTAGGTCCTTTAGGATGCTTATCTGTCATAGACAGATGTTCTTAAGAAACTGCCATTCACTCTGGTTTTAGGGATTTTTGCATTAGATTGTGTGTGTTTTCTTAATTTTTTAAAACCAACTTTGGTTTGTTTGTTTGTTTGCCTGTTTGTTTTCTAAAGACACACAGAGAGGAAGGATGTGGTGTTGGGTAGGTGAGCAGGAACTTGAAGGAGTAAGAGGAGGGGAGCCATGATCAGAATATATTGTATTAGAAAATTTTCCAATTAATAAAGAAACTGCCATTCAGATCCTTTGCCATTTCCAGCTGGGTGTGTTTTTAGCTTTCAGTTGAAAAGCCTGTGTGTCCACCCATGTGGATGGAAGTGCATCATCAGATTCTGTGGGCTGTCTTTGCATTCTCTTGGTCTCCTTTGAACGTAAGCTCCATGTCTAGGCTGATCTCCGTGCTCCCATGTTAGACAGACACAGTGATGCTCAGTGAGCATGGTGAGTGTAGGGCCCAGGGGCTCCTGTCCACATGTGCTCTGTTTCCTGCACGCTGCTCAGAATTGCTCACAGCCCAACCAGTCAGAAGACAACTTTTTGATCATGTGGACTCCAAGGCTGAGCATAGGAACATCACCGCTCTCCTCACCCTCATAGGCACCACAGTGGAAAGGCGCTGGCATATGGACCTCTCTTACTTGTTTTCCTATGAGCCCAACGAAGAGCCATTTCCACTAACTATGAAGTTCCATGGCCTGGCACAACATGCAGTGTAGGTTTGAGGTCAGCAGTACAATTGGGTATCTTTCCATGAGATGCACTGTCTCTAGGCCCTCAGTCAGCACTGGCTTTCCCTGCTGTCACCAGCTTGCATAGAATTTACTGAGTAGGTGAAGGACTGTGGCTGCTGCACCCAGCTTCTGTAAATGTAGTTAGGATGCCCATCTTGTCCTCTGGGGAGCTGTGCCCATGGGACTGTGGGGAAGCCCTAGGCAGGCACAGAGATAAACAGAGCCCCTGCATACTGCACCTCAGCAGCTCTGAGCCAGGAATAGGCTGAGGCTGTGCAAACAGAACCACCCACATGGAAGGCTGCTGTGCTTCTTCAGTGCTGGACTCTGAGCTGTTATATAACTCCTCTGACTCTTAGCTTCCTCACCTATTAAAATACTCACAATAGCACACACCCACCCCCAAAGATCCAACGCAAGTCAGGCCTGTCACTCAGTCAGGATGTGTGGAACAATGAAAGGCTCCAAAAGTGCTATTCCCACTGCACAGGGGGCCTCTGGCATCCTCCAGGATGGTGAGCCATGATGTGTGCATTTAGAACACTTATGAAATGCAGGAAATCATGAGAGAGAGAGGTGGGCTTGAGAGCCAGAGCACATACCAGTGAGTCTTGGACCTAGTATTTATGAGCTTTCACCCTGGAAGAGTAGTCTGAGTAGCCTTTCAGGGTCTTCTAAAGAAAAGAGGCTATGACCCTCAAGTGGTGGCAGTCACAGACACAGCAGAGAAAACGTTTAGGCCTCACAGCGTCAGTGATCTGCTAGCCAGTGAGTGGTGCCACACGAAACCTGCTTGCTTGTTACACCATATGCAGGGATACAGTGCATCCCTACCCAGAGGTACATGGACTGTACACATAATGAAGCAGTCCGTGACATTCTGATTTGATGCAGGCTAGGCATTTCTTTGGCATGCACTGTCAGGAACATCACTGTCTGTAATGACAAGCAATACAAACCCATCCTTGCAAGGAGCTCCCAAGGATGTGGAGACCCCTGAGAAAGCAAGCTCCATGCTGGGGTAGTGTAGCTGCCTGCTGCCAGTGCAGACTTCCACTGTGGAGGCTTACACCCCTCTTTAGCCAGGCAGGCTCAATGGCGTCTCCTCAGTCTCCACCCAGCAGGTACACAGAGCAGCAGCCCTTCTTTAGAGTCCACGTGAGTGTGTAACTCCTCAGACTAAGCACTGCTTCTGCTCTGGGCATCTATGCTCACCCCCACAGGTCAGGATCTGCTGCCTTTCCCTGCTTCATATTCCTGCTGCCAGGTCAGAAGGAAGACGTGCAACACAAGACTTTTATCCTGAGTCATACCTGGCAACTCCTCAGCAGCAGGCTTTTCTTCAGAGTCCTGGGAAGCGTTCTGAGGGGTTTTCTCAGATGTGGATTCTTTCCTCTTTGTATGTGGCTCAGGTTCCAGCTTAGATCTAAAGACAAATACTTGGGAGTTATTTATTTTACTTCCCAAACAGGATCCCTTTCTGACAACAGAGAGGGTCACGTGTGATTTGTGCACTTTTGCTCGGGACCCTCTACTGGGTTCTAAGAGTCACACAGACACGTCCCACCTTCGTGGGAAGGTACCATGTCGACAGTAAATGGCCTTCTGCATTCCAGCCACAGCGCAGTGTTTAGTATCTGCATGCACTGAGGCTGCCCTGGAAAAGGACATCACACCAAAGTGGGTGTACAGTAAGCAGTAGTTCTACACTAATGCAAAAATACTGCCAAAGACACGCACATACACACGTACTGCACATATGTAAATGTGTGTAGTATCTTTAAATAGTTTAACTATGAAAGTACAAGTCTTTAATAGCTAGTTGAGCCAGGAAGCTCTGTGTTAAGCTTCCTTCTCACCTCTTCCCATACTCCTCTGCCCACAATGTGGTCTCCTTTCCCACCCATAGGGTACACACAGTCATCTCTGCTACTTAAGAGATCTTCACAGGCTTTCTTCAAGTTTTAAAAATGTGAACTTAAGTTTTACTTCTTATTTATCACTAGTAGGTGCACATGTGTGTCTGCAGGCATGCAGTGCAGATACGGAGCTCAGAAGACAACCTTTGTCTATACGTCTTTGCTTCCCACTTTGCTGAGGCAGGTCCCTCTCATTTCTCTGGGAACTTCCAGGTGGCTTCCTGTCTCCACCTCCCATCTCACTGCAGGAGTCCTGAGACTACACATGTATGCTACAGCATCTTCTTTTTCTTTTCTTTTTTTAAAACATGGATTCTGAGGATCAAACTCTTAGGCTGATGCAGAAAGTGCTTTTATCTACTCAACCATCTTGCTGCCCCATTCCTCTCTCTTCTCTCTCTCTCTCTCTCTCTCTCTCTCTCTCTCTCTCTCTCTCTCTCTCTCTCTCTCTCTGTGTGTGTGTGTGTGTGTTGCACACAGGTTTAGTCACCCATATATGCATGTCTAGAGGCCAGAGATTAATGTTAGGAAATTTCCCTTAGAATTCCCCACCTTATTTTTATTGTTTTGTTTTCATTATGTAGCTCTGGCTGTCCTGGAACTCACTGTGTTGACCAGATCTGCTTGCCCCTACTCCCTGAGTACTGGGATTAAAGGTGTGTGCCACCACACCTGACTTCCATTTATTATTTAAGTTCACTGTTTCCTGGCTGGCCAGTGAACCCCAGTGCTGAGATTACAGGTGAGCACCAGCATGCCCAGGCTGTACATGAGAGTTAGGGAACTGAACTCTGTCCTTACACTTGCACAGCAAGCACTTTACCCCCAAGCCATCTATCCAGGCCCCATCTTACATAACAAGCACTCCCCTGTTCCTCTGCATGCACTCGTTCCTCTTTAGAGTAGGTCTGTCTGTGTGAGTTGTATGTGGTCTGTCTGTGTGAGCTGTGTGTGGTCTGTCTGTGTGTGCTGCTCAGCTAGATTAGTGTCTGCATGTAGTGCTTGCTGAGATCTGCAAAGAGGCCCCTAAAGGGGCCATATATTTACTGAGTGTATGGCTTCAGTAAATGAACCTTTGCAGTAGGGCTAGTGTAAGAAAGGCCCTTGAAGTGGCCATGGGGACCTTGGTCTTTCCCTTCTCTTTGTTCTCCAACTGTGCTGTCATGAGGAAAATAGGCTTCATTTGTCATGTACTATATCACCAGAGCCAAGCAAAGTATAAGCAGAAACCTCGGAAACTTTGACCCAACAGACTTTGCCCTTCTGACTTCTATTTTTATTTTATCTTATTTTATTTTATTTTATTTTCTGGAGCCAGGGTTTCACTATGTAATCCTGGCTCGCCTAGAACTTGCTATGGGACTAGGGTAACCTTGAACTCACAGAGACCTGCCCATTCCTGCCATCTGAGTGCTAGGTGAGTGCAGGCACCACCACAACTGTCCTCCTTTTAAGTTGACTGTCATGGGAATTTTGTTAGAGAGATGGGACTCTAACTAACACAGTTCAATAAACACATGTTGAATGAATGAATACTTTATAAATACGAGTAAAAGCTAACAGAAGAGAAAACGGATTATAAAATAAGGTGCTCTAGAGCCGAGCAAAGCACTGCATGACTATAATCCAAACACTCAGGAAACAGATGCAGGAGGATTGTAGGTAGGAGTTATATGACAACCTGGGTTACAGTGTGCAGCCCTTTTTCAAAAGAATCAATCACTCAATCACCCAAATAAAACAGCAGGCACCATAACAGCGTTACCAAAACTTATATGAAAAATAAAATTATAGGCAGGTGCTGAAAAGATTTCTGAGAGTCTCCACCTACAGGCCAGGTGGCCTGTGAGTAACAGGATAAAGTCAATGCACACCATTTAGTATTTGCTGAGCGCCTATGATATACTAAGTTCTTCTCTAAGCATCTTGTTGAGGGTAAATGTAGACAAATTGATTCAGCTCCAAATCTCTCTATAAGGAACTAGTATTAAATGCCCTTTTTAATAAAGAAGGCACTGAGGCCACATGGTAGCTAGGCTGAAACAAGAAGTCAGGGTTCCAGCTCCAGAGTCCATGTTTTGTCAATTCCATAAGAAAGTCTCTCTAACCAACACTGACAGAACGAGTGGATATTTATATAGAACATATGCTCATTAACGCATGCCAGAGCCTGACTAGACAAAGCACAGGAAGGAGACAATTGTCAGCAGCAGAAACCTTACAAAGGACCTGTGTCAGGGCACAGAAGGAACTCCTACACAAATTAGCAAACAACAAATGCCTGAAAACAAAGTGTGGGAAAGACTTGAATATGAATACTCTGAAGAAAATATAGAAATCATTTCTAAGCACATATGAACAGGTGATTAATGCAAACCAAAGCCACAGGGAGGTGGTCCTGCATGCCCACAGGCAGGGTTAAAGTATGTTTGATCCAGCTGGGCAGTGGTGGCGCACGCCTTTGATCCTAGCACTCCGGAGGCAGAGGCAGTCGGATTTCTGAGTTCGAGGCCAGCCTGGTCTACAAAGTGAGTTCCAGGACAGCCAGGGCTACACAGAGAAACCCTGTCTCAAAAAACCAAAAAAAAAAAAAAAAAAGGTATGTTTGATCCACACCAAATCCTGGGAGATGAGAATGACGCTGAACCTGGCAGGCTGGATGGGATGTCAAAGCTGCTGCCACTGTGGAAAGCTTGGCACCATTTCTCACGGAACCCAAGAGTGTCTCCACTGTAACAAAGCAAACCCACTTTGCGGTGCTTCCCAGAGAGAAAGGGAAAGCTATGTCCACATGGAACTGCCAGCAGTCACAGCAGCCTTTCTCTACAGAAAACACTCGGGACAACCCACCCAGACCCACGCAGTAGAAAAAGCAATGGTGTGTGCACACAGGGCCACGTCCTCAGCAGCAGAGGGCAAACCACAAACACTGAGCACGGTTAAGTTTGTAAGACAAGTTTAGAAAGAGGAAGGGCCACCTAAAAATGCCTAAGGGCAGGAAGCAGGGCTCAGGGCGCAGTGCTCACCAAGTGCCTATGGCCCTGGGTTTGATCCTAGTACTGCAAAACCAACTCAAAAGAGACCTTTTTAGAAACACACAGGGCTTAGTCTGTATTTATTAACATTAAATGTATTAATATAAGTATAAAATGAAATACTGCTTAACATTTTGAGTCAAATTAGTCTTACTAATTGCTAAGCAGAGGCTTTGTTGCAAAGATTAAACAACAGTAGCAGCTATCACCACTCACTAGGCTAGAGCCTGCTTCCCTCCTCTGGCTTTCACTCCATCTGTCTTCAATGTGGCCAGTAGAAACCCCTTCAGAGCAGCTGCAGTCCCCTTCAGACACAGCCTGCCATTCTGCAATCCTTCCCTTGTTTCCTGATACAGTACAGAAATGTCCTTGGCTCATTTCAGTTTCCATAATCCAGCCTAAGAATAGGCCATTTCTCCAGAAAGCCTGGTCTCTCAAACCTAGAAGTGGTACTTAGAAACCAACACTTGTGTGTGTATGTGTGTGTGTGTGTGTGTATACATGCGTACACATGCTTGAGCATGTATGTGTTGCTACTGTGGTATTATTGCTAACAGGCCTTCCCAGTGGACAGATCTTCCCAGTGGACCCACATTGCGCATGGTCACACAGACACAAACCACACTGACTTCCAGACTGAACTGTGGGAACTGAAACTATTCTAACCCCTATTACAAGGTCTAAGCATCCTGGCCTTTTCTCTTTTCAATACAATGGGAAAGCTGGCTTTCTGCACCTTCTGTATCAACTGAGGGCCAAGACCTGCAGTTCTAGAACCACTCCTTGTCCTGGAGAGGATATACTCATCTTTGCATGCCTCTCACCGCCTCTCTGACTGCATGCCCTCCCTGATACTCTACCCTGGGCAGCAGGGCTCCTCACCAGCACAAACACTCACCTTTACCCCTACCCATCTCCTGGTTTCAGGACTGCTTGGTTCAGGAAGGGGATAGGCACTGCCTCTTCACTGAATATTTCATTTAATGCCCATCACCCTGGAGTCTAGCAGGGCCAGTTTTCAATGTAAAATAAATAAAGGGCTGCAGAGAAGCAGACAGAGACAAAATTGAACACTTTTTGAAGGTGATAAAAACAGATTCTAATTATACCCAGAATGTCTACTGAAATCCTCAGGGAAATTACAAACTAGCTAGCTAAAGGCAACCTGGGAGGGGGAGCAATTTAAAAAAAAAAAAAAAAAGTCACCACAAAGATCCGTTTATGCCCCTGATTCACTTCAGTGTACTTTTCAAACTAAAGGCCATATATTGTCTAACTGTGATCAACACAGGTCCCTGGCTTTGAAAAGCCTTGGAATTATATTTGAAAGTGTAAAAGAACAAAAAAGAAACAGATTTTCTTGGTTTTGAAGAAAAAAGTATGAAAGCAAACATAAAAATCACCCAGAAGGGCTGTTCTCTGTCTTTTACGAACCAACACAGAGGGCAGAGAACTCGCTACACACATCCCAGTGCCCTAGTCCAAGGTGGCATCTGAGTGACAGAGACCTCTGTGTTACAGGGAGAGTAGAGCCAGCTCACTCTACCTAACGCACCTCCACACTCACCTGACAGGTATTTATTGGGTATCTAACACACACTAGGGAAGCTCTTTCTTAAGTAAGTGTTCCTAGAGTGTGGTCCACAGATTAGTGCCAGTTTCCACACTGCTTACTGCTGGTCTGCCACAGGTCTAAGTACAAAACAAGGAACAAGCATGCACAGAACTCCGACAGTGCCTTTGTCTCACTGACCATGGTATAGAGTAGCTTGGTGTCATCTGACTACTGTGGCAGGCCACCTTGGGCACAGCTGTGACTGTGTCATGCACAGGAGACTACACATCAGTCCCTGGTGGACTGCAAAAACTACATTAGGGGGTTGGTCTAAGCCAGGGTTAGTTAGCACAGTGAAAGGACAGATGATGAACATTTTAGGCTCTAACTCACATCCTTCTTGCTTGGTTTACAGAGCTCTTAAAATACAATAAGCCATGCTTAGTTGGAAGGCCATACAAAAATAGTTTAAAGTCTAGACTTGGCCCATAGGCCAGTACACAACTCCTCCTCAGCAACAAACACGGTCCCCATCATAGACAGTAGATGAGGCAAAATCACCACTCTGGTCCTCGTATCACATCGTGTCTCTACCTTTCTTCATTTCCCTCTCTGTCACCATCACCATTACAAACACTGGCAGCATCCCCAGAACTCTTACTATGTACAGGATCTAAGGCAGGGGCTGGCAACAGGCTGACAATCCTGCTGAGGAGAGAGGGTGGAGTCGTAAATGGCACTCTTTAAATCTTAGGTCAGCACATGGAGCCGTGCATCACATGAGACCTGCTAGCTTCCATAAGAGACAAGAAAGGTAGCCTGGTCTCCCTCCTCTGTACTGACAGCAGGCACCACATAACAGAGGATGTGCGGGGCCTGTGTGGCTACAGATCATGGCTGTGCTTTCTGGTGTGTGTTGGCCTGGACTGAGGAAGGGCCTGCTGCTCCCTGTACGAAGGCATCATCATGGCACACAGCCCATGTAAACAGAAATCTGGAAAAAGAGCATCCCTCCAGTCCAACAATAGACTACACTGTCCAAGTAAGCTGTACTTGGGCCACCAGCACCACATCTTCTGAATACCTTAGGAAAGTCATCGTCAGCATCTGTGGAGGTGAGACATGCTAATACCATAGACAGCTTCATGCTAGACTTATGAACTTAGCAGGGTCTATGGAATTATTCACTCTTGACCTTGGGTTTGTTTTTTTGTGTGTGTGATGAAAGCATTTTATTAAATTGTGTGTAATTTGTAAATGGTTTCATAAGAAAAATTTAAAAGCAACATTATAAACATTTTCAATAAAAAGTACAGAGTTGACAGCAAAAATCACATTTTATAGTATAAATAAAAACATTTTGTTTTTGATATACCGTCTGAAAATCTTATAGTCTATTCTTCAACTGCTAGCTGCAATGTGGCACTTTAATGAGACAGAGGGGGAATTCAACAAAGCAGGTTCATCACCTGACTATGGAAGTCAAGCTCAAATGTGAGGACAGTGAATGAACTCTGGCATCATTTAACTGAGGTTACGAAGGCTTCAGGACACAGGTGTGTTCCAGCCTCATTTCTCTATTCGCTTCTGTAAAGAGGCATCAAGTAATACTGTAAACTTAAATCACACTTTAAAAATAAGCACCATTAACATACATTCTACATCAACTTACTCTTCCTTTTAAATGGCACTTGGTTTTGACCATGCAGACATTTAAGTCTGTTTTCTTTACAAGTATTTAAAAATAAGTGACACTTAAGCATGGCATAGGACATCATCAGTATCACCTCATTGCACAATGGAAAAGCACTCAGAAAAAACAGCACACATTATTTTTGTCCATTTCTTATATTTTCTTAATTGAGAGCAGTTAAAACATTGTCAGAGCAATTTCTTGAGTTTCAAAAGTTTCCAACTGCCAGCTCAGAACTAACAAACAAACAAACTAACTAACTAACTTACACATGTCCTTCTAAAGCAAACAGAACACTTGCATTTATAAAGAAAAAGACCAAAACAAAGGACAGGAAACCACCCCAAAGAACTGGAAGCTGTTTCTTTTCAAATCTGTTCGAATACATATCATTTCAGTCACAGTTTCCACTATACAATATGGATGATACTTAAATGTCACAGTATACAAGTAGTATGGAAATACTAATAAACAGAAGAAAACTTCAACTCAAAAATAACACCAATATATCAACAGCTAATAAATGTCAGAAAACATGCTCCAACTGTCTCTTGGGATAAGCAAAAAGACTGAAAATGGCTGTGAGGGCCTGGTCCTCACACTGTCATGTGAGTCATATCAATTTTCTGTTTTCATTGCGTTGATACCAGTAACAGATTTTAAATGTATATAGCTGCTACTAAGATCTTCCAAATTTTGGGGAAGAAATACTATCTTTTAAAATGTTTTAAAAGACTAGGTTTACAAAGAGCTCTTCTAACCTGGGTCATCTCTAAACCATTTTTACCTCTGACATACAAAATAGACATCCAAAATTCAGAAGTGATCAAAAGGAAAATCTTTGATCGACAAAGTATCTCTACCTCTGGCTAGGACACAAGATTCAGAGATCAGTAAGTGAAAGTTCAGAAAATGATCGTTCACAATTGTAACTGCTTCAATGATACCAGATAGGAGGGCGGGGAAGGAAATTTGGGACTATAAATATATATGATGTTTAAACTTTGTGTATTTATAGTTAATAATTAAAGGATATGAAGCCAAGCATGGCAAAACACACCTATAGTCTCAATATTTAGGAAGGTGTTGACCTTGTTTTGTAAGTGGCTCAGTATTTGAAGAAGCTATAATCTTTAACATAGCTTTCATTTTTCTTAGATCTCCCTTGAGACAGAGAATGCCCCTAAAAGTTTCTGCTCATACGACCACTGTCCCAGAAAAGCGAAGGGTTTGACTAAATGGCCTGGACCCTGAAAACCTCAGATCTAGGCCAGCTGGGAAGCACAAACAGCAGCTGACACTCACTCACATAGGAAAGGCATCTCGGCACCAGCAGACAAGGGGCTCTCATGATACACAAGCTGTTTTCTGGAGAGAACATGGTTCTGATAGCTCAGATGTCTCATGAGAGTACATGCCATCAGAGCATGTGATGGACATTTCAGCTTCAGTCACCCAAAATTCCAGAGATTTAAGGAGATCAAGAGGAAAAGAGGTGGATTTAAAACCCACTGGGGATGGATGACAGATATGCTACATCCAATATTGTTCCACCTACTTCTGGTTTGTAAGCTTTCACTCTGTAGAATCAGAGGCAGGAGTGAGTAGCCATGCCCCTTTGGATGTCTCCTTCACCCAGGAACCGATGGCTGAGAATGGACTTTACGGCAGGCTCTGAGCAATGCACTGACAAAAAAGACAGAAGAGAGTGCTCTCCACCTCCAAAGAACTTATATTCTTGCAGGAAAAAAAGCGGAGAGATGGGATATCAAGGGTAGTTATCCCTCTCTAGCTCAAGGCAACATGGAACAGGTACCATTGTCAGCTCAGACTGACAAATGCCATCAGGATAGATGAAAACAGGCACCTCTAATAACAGTGCTATCACATACAGACAATATAGTCACTGTAGAGAAGTGCAGCGTGGTCTGCTGGGATTACTTCTGGCTTAATGAGCAAAGTACTTTCAGCAATGTGAAATAAGAGCCCTTTGGTATGATAGAAAGATGTGGCATCTCTACTCTGTGAGAACAAAAGCTACCACATAATACCATCTGCACTCTTCTTAAGGCATTACAGTGGGCAATCAAGTTATACCTCAACAGGTATGTTTTCCTTCACCAGACAAACGATATAGTGACAATGAGGATATAAAATATGAGCAGCTAGACTCCTCAAATCAACTTCTTAATGGCAGCCATCAGCAACCCAACAGAACAGCAGAGAGAACCACCTCGTGACAATGGCACACACTCTGCTCATTGGCCTCTTAAAAGGACAGGGATGGTGCCATGAGCTAAAACACAACGATGGCTGAGCCCCATCCCCGTGTGTGTGTGTGTGTGTGTGTGTGTGTGTGTGTGTGTGTGTGCATGTTGTACCTGGTTGTCAACAACACAATGGGAACCTACTAAGAAGGGAGGTACAACACTCCTGGCAGCAGCCAGAACACTTCACAGGACAGGTGACATTTGAGTTGGGCTAGAAGGATGATACAACTGTGTTCACAGGAAGAAGTAGCAAAGCTCCTTCAGAACGAAGTCACACAGAGGCCTGCCGAGCAGAGGACCTGGGGGCTGATTTAGAAGTAAAAGCTATGACAGAAACACTATAGCCTTGAATCTGCCATATTTGACCTTTGTGAGACCTGGGCATAAGGGGGCATAAAATTACAACTACGTGTATGTTTTAAGCAGATGCCTTGTGTCTAGAGATGAGGAAAGAACTAGAAAGAAGTCAGAGTGGTGAGAAATGCCTACAACTCCTACAGTACCCACATCTTGGAGGCTGAGGTGCTATGACCTGGGTTCAGGGTCTACCTGAGAAGTACAGAGACTGTCTCAAAAAGCTGAAGGGCAGAGGACTGCTCCCCTAAAGTCTTCTGCTTAGGGTAATGCTGTACATTTCTCATCTGACTGACATCAGTGTGGACTTCAAAGGAAACTTTTCCTTAAAAGCAAGACTCAGGCTGAATGTGCTGAGGCCTCTTTTTGTCTCTACCTGCAACAGCACAGCAGACATGCCTCTCCTCCCTGGGGGCTGTGACAGCCAGTGACTGGTCACCTTACCATACTGACAGATGGCAGACATACATCACCAGAGTTAGGTCTGCTCTCCTGGGTCCTGCCTTGGCAAACTGGCAGTCAACCATGCCAAAAAGGGTGTTGGAGTAGAGGGAGGGGTGGGTTCAGTACACACAGCACCCTGAATATATTCTGTCATACTGTCATACAGGGGAACACTGGTCACTGTGAAAATCCTTTTTTGGAAAAACTTTCAAAGATGGAGGTATGGGGGCAAAGACCAAGGTCAAACAGCACCAAGTGTCTCACTTCATAGGGATATTAAGGAACAGGGTGGGAAGCTAGGTAGATGGCACACACCTATAACTCATGTACTCTCAATGTGGAAGCACAAAAACTATGGGTTCAATGACAGTTTAAAGTCAGTGTGCCTATAGAGCCAGATTGTCTCCTTACTATTACCAACAACAAAGAGGAATTGGTGAGTGCTCAATACCAGTTCAGCTGCCATGATAAGGGTGTTGATAACCCACTGAACCTCAGCATCATCAGAAAATGAAAGAGAGGATCTGCTCATGGGCTGCTGTGGGCTAACAGAGTTGACTAGCACCACCTGGTAGACAGTGTGTCCTCAGCTCCTACAACAGCACCAGTGAGAACCGGCACAGAGCAGCACATAGGGTTGGAGCTTTACGAGCTCTGGTTGCCATCCCTGAGGAAGAGCAAAGGCAATACTCACAGTCTTTTCTTGTCCACCACGCGCTTCACTCGGATGGCTCTCTGTTCAGAGTAAAGCTTACACACTCCTGTCAAAGCAGAAAAAAAAAACAGAACAGAGACCATTTAAAATGGCTTCGTAGGCAAAGTTATCATTAAAACTAATGAGACACTACAGTCTTCAGCTAGCAAAGCTCCATTCTAAATTGCATCTCTTATGAAATACCACATTTGACCTTTAGAAGAAAATGAAATACTTTTTAAGTAATCTTCAACGAAATCCAAAACCGCAGTCCTGTGTTCCTTCACTTGCTGGGAATGTATCTCCTTGTGGGCTGTAAGAGAAAAGGACAGCACTCAGGTCTGTGCTCAAGGACCCGACAGAACAGTCAGCTTCCCCAGAGCGCTTCATTGAAAGCATGTTCAAAAGCACAGCTATAAAACAGCCTCATGTCAAGTGAGACTACATTTTTAAGAGTAAGATTTATTAGGGTTCACCAGGTGAGAGATTAAACCCATAGAAACTGCAGTCAAATAATTTATAGCTTATTAGAGCACCGGGGGAGCAGAGCTGATCCAGCGCCTTCCGGAATGCTGACCTGGCTGTATTAACAGCATCCAACACCAAGGCTCACCTTCAAGTGACATGCTTAAATCACACGTGCTAGAAACCTAGACGCCTTCCGCCTGAGTTGCCTTTCAGCTTAAGTGGCTGCTTTCTCCCCGTAGTCACTGAGTGGCACTATCCATACTGTGCTGCTCTCTGAGAACCTTTCCCATTGATGAGTGACAAGAACACGCTACCACCCAGAAGCCTGTGGCAGTTCCTATAGTAAGACACCACTGTTGGTGGAGGGGCTGGGTGCCCTGGGTGTGGGCATGACAGGACATCACAGAGCTACCTCAGATGACCAGAGGTTCAGAGGCAGTGAGTGGCCTAAAGTCACATAAATGCCTAACTAATGTCCTTAAGAGTATGGGGTACAGGTTATGTTTTTACCAGAGGACTATAACCTGGGACTACTCACATGATCATCTAGGGGCTCTGCAGTGCTGGACACAGAAACTGAATTTTGTTTGTTGCCTATTTTCTGACAAGCTTTCACCTGACTTCCCCGGTGGCTGATCAGTGCTCTTACAGAAGCTTCTCCAGCACAAGTCTTTGCCATGGCCTGACAGCACCTGTCAACTTTGACCTCTGGAGTATTAATGTATATGCTTATGAATCAAGGAAGACAGAAGACTGGGAACCCATCTAGTTCCTCAACAGGGATGAAACTCAATGAAGGGGGGATAATACTAGGCTCCTAGTGTCAGGCACAGTTCTAAGCACACTGTAAGAATTTGAGTGAACCTTAAGAGATATGCCTAATTATTGTCTGTACTGTTTTGTTGTAAAAGTTGAGCCCAGGGAGATGAAATGATTTGCCCAAGGCCACAGAGCTAGCGTGGGCCAGAGCTCCAGTGCTTAGCTTTTAAGTCATGGCTGTGGAACCTTCTCTTAGCCATGATGTCTCATATGGAAGCTGACTTTAACAGAACAAGCAGATCTCAGGGAATACCGTTCCACCCTTTGCCACATGCGTCTATCCTGCCACTCAGCACATAGCCACACATGCATGTCTCCATAGATATGCAAATGTCTGCACACACACAATCTGGTCCCTCTGACCTTGGGCTTTGGAAGGTTATGGATTCTATTTAGAGAAGTCCTTTCCATTCCTGCCTTCCATTTTTTAAAACTTGAGTGATGGTCTTTTTCGGGCTTTCATCACCTTATCTCAGAAGGATTATAAAATTTTAAGTCTTAAATGTCATTCGGAAAGAAGGAAGGAAGCTAAGTGGCTGCACGATGAGTTGTTGAACTGCCTGGCACAGTCATGGCATCTGTTGGCATCTTTTAGAGCACTTCACCTTCTGTTCTGAGTTGCTGGATTGCTTCTGAACAGGTCCTCATGAATATCTGAGCATCCTGGTCTATCTGGTCTCGCTCTGTGTCTGTCATCTTCCCATAGTCAGACATGGTGTGGCTAAAAAAGAGCAAGAAAGCATGAGAGTAGGATCAGTGAGAACATACTGCAGTCTGGGTAGAGTGTCAAGAAGAAAGGTTTCCCTGAACAAGTGACACTAACGCTAAGGCTTGGAGAGGAGCGGCCAGACCAACAGATGTGAGAATGGTCTGGAGAGTGGAGCAGAAGGCCATGAGGTACAGTCTTCTACATCACTTCCGCAGCAGGCTGCAGTGCACAGCTCTGCTAGGCACAAAGGCTCTGACTGAGGAGCACATCACTCCATTACAGCTGCAAGCCACTCACCCTACATGATCTTGAAATATATGAGAAACTTTTGTGGGTTGTTTTGTTTGCTTGTTTGTTTGTTTTTAACGCAGGAAAGCAGTTTTCAAACCTCACAATAAAAAGCCTGCAGAAACAAACTCCATGTCCCCTGATGTTAAGTTAAACCTCCTGCAGTGCCCAGGCTGGTAAGGGCAACCATCTTCAGTAACATGGCACTATGCAGTACAGTACAGAGCACCTTGCTCACCTTCCAGAGAGTGGGAGGAAGTGTAGCATAATCAGTAGCAGTAACACCTCTCAGCCTAGGTCAATACTCTGCACTTTACAGCTGAACTTCGGGCTCACATGCTGCAGCCCGAAAGGGCACTTAGGTGATGCAGATACTCAAACCACCCCATTCTCACTCACCTAGTCATCTAGCCACGAGGACAGAAGACAAAGTCCTAGCCATCCCATTCCCACCTGTGACCCACGTCACAGGGTTTCCAAAGTGACTCTGACTTCACTCTGGAAACAATGGCCTCCATGGTACTCAGTCAACATTACTTTTTCATGCTGTGCTGGTCAGGAGATGGTTGTGCCTGCACTCTACTCCAAAGCTGCCCTATTTCTCTGCTTTGGGACCAAGCTGGGACCACTTCTGACCCTACCCTCTGCTGTGCTGCTATCTGCTTCTGACCCTGCCTTGCTTTTCTCCACTGCACTTACTGCTCCCCCAAATCACAACAAAAAGTCTGTTTTTCTCCTCTAAAGCTCTATGGAAGTAAGGACTGTGTGCCTGTGTCTGCGCCCCAGTAAAAGCACGTAGCACAGACAGAGCACCTGACTAACCCTGTACATACGCCAGGCCAATGCTCAGGGCTTTGTGTGTACCTGATTCCTTTCTGTAACCCTCACAAGTCACTCATTCCCTCTTACGATAAGTACTAGGCTGTACCTAGCTTAGCCACTTGTACTTTTCATGGTTTCGCCACAGCAGGCTGCCTCAAGACTGAAGAACCCTAACCTCAGGAATTCTAATCACAGCGGGGAGACCTCTGCTGGGGGTCAGGTACAGAAAAACTGAGCAAAGCTTGCTTCTGATCTCCACAAAAGGCATTCAGTTCTAGGAGAGATCAGCAAAGAAGCAGAAGAAGTAGGGCTCAAAGTGAAACATGGTCAGCTTGTGTGGGATGAGGTGCTGGGCAGGCCAGGCAGGATATAAGGCATGTCCTGACAGAAGATGGAGACAGAGGCCAGATACAATCCCCCACCCTGTGGGTGATGGTCTGAGTGAACACATAACATCTACTCCACACCTGGGCACATGCGAGTGAAGTAGGGAAAGGAACAGCAAGGCTGGTCCTATGTCAACCAGGCACCCCAGGGAGGTCAGCACATGGCATGTACTCACTGTGTCTCCACACTGATGTGCCTGGCACACGGTGCACCACTGCTCCTAAGATAGTGTTACAGTAGGCACTTACTTAAAACTCAACACAGACACTCCACCCTCCACTCCCAGTGCTGGCTCTACCAGCAGGATGACCCCTGAAGGATTATCAACAGAGCTACTTGTGCTTTTCATGGTTTCTCCACAGCAGGCTGGCTCAAGACTGAAGAACCCTAACCTCAGGAATTCTAATCACAGCGGGAGGCCTCTGCTGGGGGTCAGGTCCAGACAATGTCCATGGGGGGGCTGAAGGTGACAGAGGTGAGAGGTTTTGGCAGGTAACACAATGTCTGGGAATGGAGGCAATGGAAACGTCTGGGATGCAAGCATGGTGTACAAACAGACATCTCACCCAGGACAGAAGGCCCAGGCTGGAGAGAAGGAGATGATGGTACTGAGGCAACGCTGCCAGGCCAAAGTTAGGGCCTTACACATGGTGAGCTGGAGTGCTTACAAGAGGGCTCCCCACCCTGCTGCTCCACTGTGTTTTAAGAGCATGAGATACACAGTGTACATCTGAAACAGAGCAGGCTTAAGTTATCAAGGCCACAACTGAAGTTACAGTAACAAAATCACTACTATTCTGAAAAGATTAAACATCTTATAAGTATTTCCAAACTATTCTCATGGGATCTGCATATATAAACATCAAGTTTTATTTCCTTGACTATGTAAAGAAATACTTGTGTTATGGGATGTCACTACATCTAAATAGTAGATTCAGTTAGAGGAAACTACATGAGGTACAAGTTTGAACTGGTCAATTTACTTCAGGAGAAAGGTGGAGAAAGTGAAAAAAGAAAAAAAACAAAGTTACTTACTGGAATGTAAAGAAATGTAAAGGAATGTTTCTCCTTCTGACTTGGTTGCCTGGTACATTAGGAAATATCTAGTTCAGGTTCAAAACATCACTTACCTTGTCTTGACTATAGTTTTATATAGAAGCAGCCACAAGCTGAGGGTGAAGAAGAAGCAAAAAACAGCAAATGCTTTACTGTGTCATGTGCTGCAGGATGTGGAAGTTAGACTATAACCTTGTTTTTGCTAGGAATGTTAGATTCACAGCAACTTTAGAGCATATACTTCCGCATATAATATGCATGGTGAATATACATTATGAAATTAAATTGTTAATGCCTAGGCTACACACAGGAGCTGAACATAAACCCAGCTTCCAATAAACTATCAAGCAGGAGACAATGACAGGCCTGTGCATACAGATGAGTTATATCACCCAGCACAGGCTAATGGTTAGCAATACTTTCCACGCACTGACACTGTCCACTGTTCTAATTAGGAGGCTTCCAGGTAGGTGCTATTTTATTCCCATTTTACAAATGAAGCAACTGAGGCACAGAGTGGCTCTCTAACTTGCCAAGGTCACATAGCCAGTCATTAGCAGAGAAGAGGTCAGTCTCAGACTTCAATCCCTAGAATACTTTTTTGTTTTTTTTTTATTTTTGGAACCAGGTCTCATGTACATCAATCTTGTCTCAATCTCACTAGGTAGCTGAAGATGGCCTTGGAATTCTGAACCTCCTGGTTGACCTCCCAAGTGCTGGGGTTACAAGTGTGTGTCACCATGGCCAGCGAGGCTGGAGAGTTCAGACTAAGGTGTGCACATGTGTGTGTGTGTGTGTGTGTGTGTGGTGGATGGGGATGGAGGAATCCACAAACTGATTCTTGAGAGGAAGGCATGGCTGAAGGAAGCAAGAATAACAATGGAAGCAGATAACAGTGCAAAGAGAAGAGAAGGGTAAAGACTTCAAACTGGCTGGAATGCAGGACAGGTATGAATGCTGCCCTTAGTGACCACCAGAGCTGATCAGGGACTCTGTAGCCAATGGAAAGGCTAAGTGTCATAAAGGGGAGATGAGGTGACACGTCACATGGAACAGTGGTAGAAGCATGGGCTTGGGGCTGCTGACCTTGAGCTAAGAAAATTGCCTCATTCATCTCCACATTCATTCGTTTGTATCATTTGTTTGTTTGCTACCACCTCTCCCCCCAGTTAATGCTGGGACTGAACCCAGGCAGGGCCTCATGCACGACAAGCAAGTTTTACCACTGAGCTAGCTGCTTGCCCAGCCTCTCATCTCTCCGTTTCCTAGCACTTGTAAAGGGTAGATGTATGATAAAATTCTGTAGAACTTAAATTGCAGAAAGGAGCTGCTGGGTGTGGCATAGCACCCCCTGGAACCCAGGACCAGGAAGGTAGGAGGACTGAGAGCTCAAGGCTAGCCTGGGCTACATAGAAAGGCCCCCGCTTTAATGGGGCAGACATAAAGGAGGGAGAAGAATGGCAAGGTTTAGGTGATGGCAGGAGGCTTGGAAAGGATGAACGAGGGATGCAGACCGCCTAGAACACAACAGCTATTTTAGGTAAAACTTAAACAAACCCTGAGATCTGGGCCTGTGTGCTCAAGAAGACACAGAACACAAAGGGAACACAGGAAGTACTGGGATCTGAGAGAAGCAACGTCAGCAGAAAAGAAGCAATGCTGTGAAGACAGGGTCCTCACCATCATCACGGTGCTCTGAAGGACTGACCAGGGCAAAGGCTCTTCATTATGCAGTTAAGATTCTGAAGAACACAAGGAGATTTAAGGAATGATGGGTAGTCTCTGAAGTGCTACAAGTCAGTGAAAGAATAAAGTCACTGAACTTGGACAGAGACATCTAATGACCCACTCCTATCTTCCTTGCATTGCACTTGGGTCTAAAACCGAGGCTTCTCTCCAGCAGCTTTCCTCAGGCTGGCTGGTAGTGATTCCACTCCTTCCTGCTGTTTGGACCCCAAACGCTGACATCATCCCTAGCTCCCGCTGCCTCTCTCAGTTTGTACAGATCTGTCTACATATCCTATAGGCGTTACCTTCAGAACATTACCCAGAATCTATTCACCACCATCTCCCACCCGGTCTGCAGCTGAGGCTGACTCCAGGGTCTGCTGCTTCTGCCCATCCTCTTCTCCTCTGCCCTGGCATACCAGCCACATGGATGCTCTCCCAGATCTGGATCCTGCCACGCCTTCCAAAGGCTTCTAAGAGCAAAGGCTGTTGGGATAAACAAGGCTGTTCTTGAGGAACGCTCTGGGCTCATGTCACCTACCCCAGCCCTTGACTCAGGCTTGTCAGCCTTCTGCTCCTTCACTTCCCATACATGCTGCATATGGACTTACAAGCCCTGGTTCTCCTTCTGGAATATTCTTTCACAGGTGTCTGAATAAGTGACCCCTTACTTTCAGGAGATGAGAGAGCAAGCTCTGTTACATGTCCCTTCTCTGCAGTCTGAATGGCTCTTCTGGGAGTAGTGAAGTGAAAGGGTCAAATGTTCCAGTTCCCAAGTCAAAAAGGTGCTGGCCTCTGAAAGAATATGCAACCAGCCACCAGGGTGGGCCTGTACAACACTGGTCCCAGGAACACTGACTGAAATGAATCCTCTGGCTCCACAGTCCCAGTTAAGGTGCCCAGCTCAGTAAGAGAGAAGGTCTAAAGGCTAATCTGAGAATACTGATTACTCAGGAAGGAGGGGAGTTCTCAGATACATTATGCAGACCCCCTTGACCTTGGACACTGGAAACTGACAGTGGTGTTACTCTTTTAGTAACAACAACAGAAACCAACCAAGTTGTTTTCCCAAGCGGCATTGTCTTGTTGCCAGGGTATTATGAAAAAGGTACAGAGTAGAGAAATTATTTTAATTAAGGTCATTCTAAGATCCAGCCAGAGGCAGCCTAGGCTGCATGCTGTTCTGCTCTAGTAAAATGCCATTATTAAAAAAATTAAATGGGTCAATAAAGTCTGAGCTCTACATTCTGGAAAAAATTATAGCTTCCTAATTATGTCAACCTAACAAAGCCTCATGGTCTGAAGGCAGTATTTCAACCCATACTCTTTCAATTCTGTGATTACACTGCTTATAAAATGTTCCTAGAAGCGGGCCAAGGCCAGCACGTTGCACTGGGAGGGGGGCTGTAAAGCTGAAAGGCTGGCAATGGTCTACAACCTTAGGGAAGGAGAACTTGGTGGGAGCAGATGAGGGACTCTTGTTCCCGACTTCATGGACAGCACAGTATGGTGACACCTATTCCCCTGTCCTGGCATTTCTCTGTGTATTAGCTTCCCCAGAGTGAACCCTGGCTTCCCCTCCTCTATCCCAAGAGAGAGCAGGAATTTCCCTGATGAGTGGGTACTCCAGGCAAAGGAACTGGGAATGTACCGAGCCCCAATCCCATCTCACCCCATCCCTCGACTGGCTGCCCACAGACAGCAGAGGATCCCTCTATTCCATTCTCTCCTAGCAAAGGGACCAGGTTGTGCTAGCTGGGGGCCAGGGGCTATGATCAGTGGCACTAACCTGAGTCTAGCTTAGGACCATAATATCACAAAGCAGCTCACCTACAGTCTTAAGCTCTGTCCACTGAGGTTGGCTAAACTGAGCTGCCAGTCAGCTGTGCAGTTCTGGGAACCCTGGAAACTTGCTATGTCCCTCCCTCTGCCACGATTACCTTCTAACTCTGCTATAATGGAACCATTTCGTTTCACATCACTTCAAATGTGGCAAACGTTATTTTCTTTTATCTCATCTCGAACCATTTAAACACCTGAAACTGACCTTAGCTAACAGCCTTTATAGAAACAGGCAGTGGGCAGAATCCAGCCTGGAGTGAGACACTGAAGTTTGGAGATAAGATGGCTTTTATAGACTCTTAACGGTTGCTAGGGGTGGCTTGAGCCAGATCTTCCACAGCACTCATCATCTACCTGGCCAGATACTTTTCAAGGCAATAGGAATAGTAACAAGAAGCCTTTATGCTTTAATGTGAATGAAACCTCAGGATTTTATTGTATTTCTAACAAAACCAGCTTGGAACTGGACCTCTCTGACCTTTCTCTTCTTATTATCCATTCAAAATCTTGCATTAACAGCCAACACTTTCTCACATTTGCAGTTACATTCAACACACTCAAGCCTCAGGACAATGCTCTTTACAGTTTTAGTTTTTTCTGGAGTCAGCTTACTCTGGGCATATAAGCATCCTTGCCCTTCTTGTGTCTTCGGTTCTTTCCTGTTGCTGTGACAAAAGCAAGGCAAGAGTGAAAGTCTCAGTTCAAGGCTCCATTATGAAAGGGAAGGGAAGGGAAGGCAGCAGAAGCCTGATGCAGATGAGCAGGCTGGCTGCATCCACAATCAGGAAGCAGAGAGCACGGAAAGCTGGTGCTCAGCTTCTTCTATTTCAAACAGTTCCGGGTACCTGCCTACAGCTAAGCTTCATGTTCCACATCAATGAATCCAGATAGTTCCGAACAGCTACCCAGAGGCTTATCTCCCATGTGATCCAGGGTCTACTCAGCTGACAACACAGAGCTCCATGCACATCTAGGAAGCCTGGAGGGCCTCAGGAATGATCAGGCCTGTGTGAGTGTCAATGGCAAGACAACAGACTTTCATGAAAGGTCTATAAAATTGCAATTGCAGCCTCAGTTGTGAGAGCAACCTGATTCAGACTGGGGCACACCTTCAGAAGTAAAATTTACACTGCCACCTAGTGTTCACCGGCCAGTTAACAGCAGCCTTTCAAACAGTACTTTGCATTGGGAAGATGTCTCAGGATATTTCAAAACACCTTGTTAAATTTGGGGACAGTGTTAGGGACTGCTTATATTCACCTGGGATGTGAGTTTCTTTGTTGAGGAATGTATGCAAACTATTGCCATTTTACATAGAGGACTGTTTTTTAAGTAGAGTACTGAAGTGAGACACTTGTTTCATAGAGACAGAGCCACAGCCCAAGAAAGAGGCTCCTGGTGATGTCACAGCCAAATTCTGATGATTTAATGAGTTCCACAGTGAACCATACTGTGGCCAGGGCAGGTCCAAATGCCTGTACCACAGTTGCTCCTGTGTGCTGATGACGAGACTCCAGGCTAGAAGCCATTCTGAATGTTCTGGCCAAAAGATTTCTTCACTTTCCAGATGGCACAGTGCCTCTTCAGCTGTGGGGTCAGTATGAATGGAGGCTCCTCTCAGCATGGCTACTCTTTCCAGCAGGTCAGGGGGCAGCTGGTACAGACCCACACATACCAATTCCTTCGCTTCTTTTGGTCACTAGGTAACTCCTTTTCCTTTACACCTCAGCTCAAATGTCACCTCTCCAAGGACATCTGGCAAGACCAGGGTCTTTCAAATCCCTCAGCTCTATTTTTTTTTTTTTTGTAGTGCCCCTCCTATTATTTACCTGCCTGCCTGTGTAACAAGGAAGAAAATGTCTGTCTTTGGTCTTGCACGGAGCGCGTCACATGGCAGGCACTCAGTAAAAATGGGGAGCGGGAATTCAAGGACTCAAGGAGACAAAATACCTATTAGTACTTAGGAGCAGAGTGTGGGGAGAGAACAAATGGACAGACGAGGGCTGAGTGTGGAGAGAGAACTGACTATTAAACAGCCCTCAAGGGTCTCTATTGAAGGCCTGGTCCCCAGCTGATTACGACCGAGTCCCGAGTCAGTCCACAAGCGGCTTTGAGGAGCTATACTGGCAAGTGGTGCCTGCTGGAGGGAGCATCTCAGTAGCTATGTCTCTGAGGGGTAGCTATCCCATCTCTCTCAGTCCTTGGCTGCTGAGAGGTGTGCAACTAGGGCCTGCTACACTCTGTCATGACTTTGTACCTTACCAGGCCTACCATAAGAAACCAAACTGACCTTGACCTGAAACTTGGAATCAAGAAACAAAACAAATCATCTCTATGTTTAAGTTGCTGTCTCGGGTATTTGTCCCAGGGATGAAAATTAGACTCACATAATATTTGTGGTACTTTTCAAATGCAAAATAGAGACAAATAAGACAAAAGAGAAAAAAACATGCAAAGTTCTATGGTGCAAAGTTCTATGGTTAAGGATAAAGAAGCAAATCCTGGACTAGTCAGAGGAAGTGGAAATGCAGTCAGTCCTGTGTGTCTGCAGTGCATTCTAACGGGAAGTCCCATAGACTGTACTGGGACTTCAGAGCAGGATGACTGCGTCCTCCCATATGCTACAGCAGGAAGGACTTTTTGAGCACTGACCCCATTCTGGATGTCATCTGCCACCTAAGATGATTACAGTAAGCACACACAAGCATGCAAACACTATGCCATTCTGTGAGGGTCTTGGACACCTCTATGATGTAGGATCCAGTGCCCTGTGGACAGCCCCACTGTAAAGAAGCCGAGCGCGTAAGACATTTTAGGAACTAATTTAAAGTGCGATGAGATGCTATTTCGTACTAATAATGGTTGTAATGAAAGACTGCCCATACCAGACAATGGTGTGGATGTAGACCATTGGCAACTCTGTTATGGCAGGCTGTGTGAATTACCTTGCAAAACTGCTTCATAATTGATTTTGAATATTCCAATCCACAGTCAGAAGTACTGCCTACTTAGCTGTTAGGCCCCGGGCTTGGGAGTTTGTTTTCAGGCTAAACACACATCTGCCACATGAAGGACCTAGCAATCTCTCTCCTAGCTGTTTATGGACATTTATGTTTATAAGGACTTCAGAAGGTGCTCAGTCACAGCAGCTCCTTATGCAAACAGATAACAAAACTATGATAATTCAGCATAATAGAATATAAAAAAGAAATAATAGAATAAATGTTTTGTGCTCTGTGTTATTCCATTTACACATAATTTGAGAGAAGCCACTGGATTTGATGATGAGCAAGTCAGAATAAGCCTGAGAGAACAGAGAGGCAATGGAGCTCTTTTTGGAGGACTGCAGCACAGTCAATGGTGAGGATGACGGGCATGCACCAGTGCTCAGCAAGCTGCAGCCAGATCCAGCCCTCAGGTCCGGTTTCGGTGATCTGGAAGCTAAGAATGTTTTCTGTGTTTCAAAGGTAACGAGTAAAATGCACAAATAATACATGTGATAGAAGCACACATGGCCCACAAAGTCTGAGGTGTTAGCCCTCATTCCAGAGTAGGTGGACTCTGATGTTGGGCAGTGACATCAAACTGTGGCTTAGGGAGGAAGCAGGTAAGTATGTAAGTGGAAAGAAGGAGAGTCAAATCATCAAAACCACTGGGAGTCGTGTGTAGCTGCATTTCAGAAGCACTGGGGACTGGGGGGAGGGGAGGAAAAGGAGGGTGGTACAGGGTACAAGTGGGACTGTCAAGTTCTCTGCAGCTGATGGAAGGGAAGGACATCAAGGTAAGGCAGGACGGACATGATCTCATGGGATTTCAGGCTTCAGAGGAGTCTACTAAGAGAATGGATGCCTCAAGGGGCCTGCCTTAACCACATAACTACATAAAAATGGGTAATATCCCCAGCACACCCACCCCATGGCTTGCTCTGCCTTGGTCTATCACCAGAAAGTCTTTGCCAACCCTCTAGCTTGCAGGCTTTATAAGGAAGAGACAGATTTCTACCTAACTCCCTGATGTGCTCTAAGCATCTAGAATTTCAGAAGACCCTGGGCAGGTGCTCACAGATCCTCATATGTGTGGACAATCAGCAGGTCAGGATGAGGCAGCCCTTTCAGGGTTGATGCCAGCTGCCCTGTGGCTATAGAAGGCTATGTTGTGTACTGAAGGATCCTTAGCATGCCTTTGTTCCACACCTGCCAGGTGCTAGTGGAATTCCTCCTACTGTTGCAACAAAATCTCTTAAGATGTTGCCAAAACCCCAGGTAGCTAGTCACTGGCCTCAGGGACATGAGGGGAAAACTCGTGTATTATCTGAGAAATGATGATGAGTGTAATACACAGCTGAAGCATTATAGAAATATAAACAAGGGCTGGCAAGATGGCTAAGCGGGTAAGAGCACTGACTGCTCTTCCAAAGGTCCTGAGTTCAATTCCCAGCAACTACATGATGGCTTACAACCACCCATAATGAGATCTGACACCCTCTTCTGGTGTTTCTTAAGACAGCAACAGTGTCCTTATTTATAATAATAAATCTTTGGGCTGGAGCAAGCGGGGCTGGCCAGAGCAAGCTGAGGTCCTAAATTCAATTCCCAACAACCACATGAAGGCTCACAACCATCTGTACAGCTACAGTGTACTCGTATACATAAAACAAATAAATCTTTAAAAAAAAAAGAAATATAAATGAGAAGTTGATAAGATCTCTAACCTCACAAAATTTACAAAGCGACAAAAACCCATTAATTGATTAAATAATTACATACAGTGATTCAGGTTATAAAGATTCATGATGGAGAAATAAACACTAATAGGAGACATCTGTCTGGGGCAGGGGATATGAGAAGACATAGTTTAAAGCCTCAGCGTGTCTAGACTCTTCTCTGTCCCCCATATACTATATGGTATAAAAAGTTGAGGAGTGAAGCTGAAAGAGGGATGTGTGGAAATAGGAAGCACTTCATCTGGCCATGCCCGGCAGCAAGGAGAAGCCTGGAGTCTTCCAGGAAGGCTGGCAAGGCTGGAGCACCACGGTAAAAGGGGTCTAGGAGGCTTGATCTAAAAGGAGAGGGTGAGCCAGTACCAGTGCAGTGCAGTGGATCTTCACAGTGGTGGATCTACTCAGATGGTGATGTAAGCAAACGGTTACTGACTAGAAACTTCACCACCAGGAGGAATGCAACCATAAGTATGAGGGGCTGAGAAAAACACTCATGAGATGTACCATAAGAAACAAAGGCCAAGTCAAGATTTGCTATAAGTGTCAAAAGAGGAGACTGCCATCAGGAAGAGAACTGGAACAATCGAACGAACGAACGAACGAACAAACGAATGAACGAATGAAAGAAAGAATAAAGAAAGAAGAGAAAGAAAGCATGACCCAGTGAGAGGCACGAGAATAAGGGTTGGAAATAGGTTCTCAAGAATGCTCCAAAGCTGAAAACCCAGAGACTAGACACGACACAGACTAGAAGAGTTGACTTAGTGCCATGTGGCTAGTATGTTGGTCCAAACCCGCCCGCCATGGTGTTCTGCTTCACTCTGCAGATATCCTCACAGTGCCTAGTTGAAGTGCTAGTGAGTGTTTATCAATGTGACAGAAGTTGGAGTCACTTGGAAAGAGAACTTTAACTGAGAGGATGCCACCAGCAGACTGTCTGTAGGAAACGCTGTAGGGCATTTTCTTCATTAATGACTGAGTGGTGTCTCCTTTAGTAGGTAGCCCAGGGTGTATAAGAAAGCAGGATGAACAGAAGCAAGCCAGTAAGTAACCTGTGTTTCTCTATAGCCTATGCATCATTTCCTGCCTCCAGGATCCTGCTTAGGGTCTGTCCTTACTTCCCTTAATCACAGACATGGAAGTATAAGATGAAATAAAGCCTTTCCTTCCCAAGTTGTTTTTGGTCATGGTGTTATCACAGCAACAGAAAGCAAACAAGGACACTGTCCTTTCCCATTACAAGTCTGAGTTAGTTAAAAAAAAAAAAAGGAGCGGACTGTACACCAGAAAGCAATGCCGCTCACCACCAATGCCACGGAAGTAAGAACTTGCTTACCTGTAGGCATTAACATACTCCTTCCTGTGCTCCAGGAGAAAATCTCTCAGCTTCCCAATGTGAGAAATCTACAATTGAAAAGACACTTTTATATAGAAAAAACATTTTATATAGACAGGCGGACACTGAGTGAGTACACTATTTTCCACATAGCAGAGCACAGCTTCAAGGAGTTTCTGAAGCTACAAACTCAAAACTTTGCTTCTGAAAACCCAGAAAATTTGCTGTGTGGTGTGTGTGTGTGTGTGTGTGTGTGTGTGTGTGTGTGTGTGAGTCATTCAGTCCTTTGGGACAAGTGTCCTGAGAGGAAGAGACTGACTAGCCAGCAGTGGCCTGCCTGTGTCCTGTGCTTACTGCTCACGCAGACCTCGACTCTTGCCTTTGTGCTCCTAGTGACAGATTTGCTGAACTTTCACTTCTCTGTACGGTTTTCTGTAAAGGTCAACTCAGGAGGATTTTCACTTTGCTCTGCACACCTCCCATGTGGCATGCTGGTAAATGCTGACTTAGCTTTTATACACACTTCTCTTTTCAGACTCATCATGAGCTGCCCGGGAGGCCTGCACAGTGGTCCTCACATTCCTCTGCCCAGGAAGCATGTAAGACTTTCACTGACAACATGTCCCATCTGTCTGGAGATGTGTGGAAAGTTAGTTCAGCTTCCCACATGGCCCTGACTAGTACTACAAATGCAGGTCAGAAAGGTGCTCTAGGGCACTTGAAAGGCACACAGATCAACTCAAGTATGGTTAGACTGCTCACTTATTTAACAAGCACTGATGGAGTCTGTCCAACCCTGAGCAATGACATCCACTCTCAAACACATTCTCTTTCTCGTTCCAAGGGCCCTGCCATTTGCAGCGATCACCACTGTTCCCATAGCCAGTTGGGGACATGAACCTTGTAGAAGAAAATTTACCCATCTCTGGTCACATACTCAGTATACAGATCTCAGGCTCAAGCTCAGCCCTGAGTTCATACTGGGCATGGTTCTTAGTTACCACAGCTGCTTTCTCATGGTCTGCCTATTTCCTGTCCAAGCTATGTTGTAAAATCTCACTATTAAGTCTGATGGGGAAAAAGTATAAGCTGCACAAGCATGGTCTATCACACGGCATGTAAGATTTGGTAAAGCGATTCTTCTGATTGGCTTGTGAAATGCACTGTGAACCAAGATAGACTCACTCACAGGAATATGCTTGTCTTTCCTCCAAAAATGAAGGACTAAAGGTGTGGCCACCACTCCTACCTCTTCAATTTAGTCCTTCACACTGACTTTTTTTTTCCTATTCAAGAAGTATATAGTAAGTATGAAAATTCTCAGTGAGTCAGTTGCACAACTTTCCCCTGTCCACCAGATGGCAGCATGAACCTTAAAGCAGAAGCAATACCAGTTCATCCAAAAGACCGCCTTGCCCTTCCCCCCCCCCCCCCAAGGGCTTTTAAAACTTTTCTGGTTCTTTCTTTTAGTTTGGGATCAAAAGATTCCTTCAAGTTAACTTTTATGCACTGGCTGAAATTTAAAGGACATTGTTTTACACCTACACATGTACTCTTGATGAGTTTGGAAAGTTTTTACAATATGGCATTGGACACAAAAGGTGCTTAGAGGACCGTGGCTGCCATCTGACAGTGTGGCGGCAGCCCCAGCTTTGTTTATGTGCCATACTCAATGGCTTGGCTATCTGCTCCTCTGTGTGTACTTCGCAAATTACCCAAAGCAAGATAAAGTAAAAGTAAAGCCCTGTGCCAAATAGTGGGACTCATCAGAATGGCTGCTCTATTGATGCTGGGCAGTTCAAAGGAGTAGATAGTGTCTTTTTCTGATCACAGTAGTGGTCTGACTTGTAGCTTTCTCGCCTGCTCAAGATGGTAGGAACTCCGTTCTGCAGGCACACACAATACTACCGACAAAGACTTGATAAAGTTAGAACACTAAGTACTGACCTGCATAATCTGCCTCTGAAAGAAGCAAGCATTGTTCAAGATGAAAGAGACTCCAGTAGGATCCCCTGGCATACTGTAAAAAGTTCCCTTAACACAAAGGCATTAGTTATTTATTTTTCATTCAATCAGTGAACACAGCTTGCCCTGTCAGTTAGGATACAGCATGGTCAGAAGAGCTGGTGCTGTGGTATGAGAGCTTGCCAGCTTCTGATAAACTAGAGTGAGTTTTCACAAGGTTTGGTTCCCGGGCTTAACCTGGGAACTACTAACTTCAGTCTTAACTGAAAAGGAAATCACCACCAACTACTAAATGCCTGAGAAATCATAGAGTAACATGCGTCTGGAGTGCATGGACCCTACGGAAGTCACCTTGGGAGATGAGGTCCCAGAAAACAAGCTTCCAGCTCTAGACAAGTCATCTACAGAGAGTCTGGCTCATCCCTGCCAGACCACTGTGCTCTGACAGTTGGGTCATTAGGAGTAGTCTATGACAGGTTCTTTTTTCCAACAACTATTGAATAAGCAAGTACTATGGTCTTGACCTACTAGCTTTGCTAGTACAGAATGATACTGCAGTACAGACACTGAGGGCAGAGTCTGGAAGGGTGGCAGTCCCTAGAGCAGCAATTCTCAACCTGTGACTTGAAACCTCTTTGGTGGTCAAACAATCCTTTCAACAGGAGTCACATATCAGATATCCTGTGTATCAGATATTTATATTGCAATTCGTAAGAGTATCAAAATAAGAGTTATAAAGTTGAAATGAAAAAAAAATTATGGCTGGGGATATCACAACATGAAGAATTGTATTAAAGGGTCACAAAAATTAAGAAGGTTGAGAACCACTGCACTAGAGGCTTCTGGGTGGTTCCTTTACAGTCCTCACAGCACATCTCCTTCCCCCAGGCCATCTCCCGAGCTTTTGCAGCATGGCTACCATTGAGGACTGCCCTCTGCTTTCACTAAGCTGTATAACCTGCTTCCAGAGTTCAGCCCTTGGCTGGACACTATCCATTTTGGGTATACTCATTCCAATCACAACTTTATTCACAAGCCCATAAACCATCCACCCAGGCCCACTCTCTCTACATTCCAGTTGTCTTCTGAATACTTCACTGGTGCATCAAAGGAAGCATGTCCTGGAAGGACACTAGAGAAACCACTCCATTCTACTCTGGCTAACTCACAGTTGTCCCATCACCCTAAAGACTTGATATTCTCTCTCACTTCCCCTCTCTCAAGTCCCAAGTCAGAAAATCACAGGCCTCCACTATGCCCACCAGTTAAACTATACCCGTGAGTTCTGCCCACTCACCTTGCTAAGTATCTGCTATAGGAGCTGGCCCCTTCCTACACCTCAGTGCCTGGCTCTTAGCAGGCTCCTGCTCATACCCTTGTGTTTCCCATCACTGACTACTCAAAGTTACTGGGTCCACAGAGGCTCTACCTGTGGCACCGTGATTCTCCTCTCTCTGTGTCTGAGCAAGTCGTCCTGAGGCCAGCTGACTGAGTCTGATCTTCCTAGGCTATGTATGTAAAGTGCTCTGTCAGTCTGAGTCTGCTGTGGACTCTGACTGAGAACCAGTTTATTCTAACTACAGAATGGCTCCCAGAATTCAATGCATCTTCTATGAAACACACAGGAACCATGTACACCAGAGATTACTTTTTCTAGTCTCACCCTTGTAATGTAACTTCCCATAGTCTTGAATGGCAGACAGTAGGGCTGGCTGAACACTGAACAAAGATGAGTAGAGTGTTCTGTGGGAGGGCACAGTGACCTAGAGCTCAGGGAACTAGCGGCTGACTTAACAACTTGAAAAGTATGGCTTCCTTCCTATTAGTAAGCTCCTAGCCCCCAAACAAAACAAACAGCCCCCAGAAAACAAACATGCTGTGTTCTTAGTGTGAATGCAAAACAAAAGGACTCACTGATGTACAGCAGAGGGTGAGCAGCCCCGACAGCACCGACAGCACAACCTGAAGCAGCACACACACTCTTTCAGGGCCCGACTTCTTTCTACTGCTAACTCAACAGGGCACTTTGCCAGCACCCGCCCCGCAGCTCCCTGGTGATGGGCAGTGTACTCCGGGTCTCCAAAGCTCAGACACTGCTACTCTGCTGGACCTTCCTATCTGCTTAGCAGAAGCTGCAAAGTACCAAAGCATAAAGAAGAAACTGACTGCCTCCTGCCTGGATTCTCAGTCCTAGAAAGCTCCGGCTACTAAAAAAGACACCTACTTGTGAAGGACAGCACACAGGGAGTCTACTTCCTCCTGGGAGTTATTCCACTTCAAACAGTACAACACTACTTTTTCCTCTGAAATGAGCGGAAGCACAGCTAAGCAGCTAAGCAGCTAAGCAGCAGATACCTAGCATATATTAGGTCCCCCATCCAATGCTCAGGGCTGGAAAAGAAAAATATTAGGTCTTGTGTTCCCTTTTTCTAGGCTACACATTCTCAGAATTCTCATGAATTATTTACCTGAAATAGCCCGTGTGGATGCTGGCCACATTTGTTACCTTAAATATAAACATCAGGAGCCTCACAAGTCACTATACCGTCCAGAATAGACTGGAAACCCTGTGTTGACAATGAGGAGCTCCTGCCTCTCATCTCTGGGCTTAGTGCTCCTACTGATGCCACACTGGAACACCCACACCTGAGTCACTGAGTCAGGCTGGCTTTATATCAGCTAAGATGGCTTTCTCAAGAGTGCTACTGATAAATTCTGTCTTCATTCTGGCCATGCTTTTTCCTGGCCTCTTGTCATTTGTATTTCTGACCACTTTGCCACTGAAAACAACTATAATTAAAAAGTATCAACTTGTAATTATATATATATATATATATATATATATATATATATATATATATATATATATATTGAGACAAGGTTTCTCTGTGTAGCCCTGGCTGTCCTGGAACTCACTCTGTAGACCAGGCTGGCCTCAAACTCAGAAATCCGCCTGCCTCTGCCTCCTGAGTGCTGGGATTAAAGGCGTGTGCTACCATGCCCAGCTTGAAATTATATTTTAATAAAAAGAAATCAACAAAGAACTCAGGGGCTCAGCATGGCCGCATACACCTGTGATCCTGGCACTCCAGAGATCCAGGCAGCAATTTAGTTCAGTGGCAAAGCACCCGCTTCACAATACAAGCCCATAGGCTCACTGCCCAGGACTGGAAAGGAAAAAGGTAACTGTTCTTGCACGCATGCACAGAACACATGTGCATGCCCCAGATCACATGGGTTTGGCCTGCCATTCATCAAGAGCTGGCCTCTCCTCTCCTTCAGCAAGGCACTGGGCTTTTGCAGGGCAGCCATAGAAGCCTGAGCTGTAGGTCCGGATCAGCCAGCACCGAGCTCCTTGGCATTGCTTTTGGAGTCTCCTTGTTACACTAACTCAGATAAACTAGGATCTCCTGCATCCAAAGAAACAAACACTTACCTTCACTAAAACGATGATTTGGTTCAGCAGCATTTAGCATGAATGACTCCATTTTGGTTTGGTCTGTCATTTGGGCTGAATGCAGGAGTTCAGTGAAAACAATGGCCTCTTGTAATTCTACTGAACATATTATAAGATGACCAGAACACACAACTACAATGACATGAACCTCAGAGCAGCTTAGCCTTTCTAACTAAAGGCCCAGACTGGCTCCTTCGGGTATGGCCCAGAGGCCCTGGTTAGTAGCCTTGGGAGTCATGCTAAGGGCAGCCATGCACACTCCATGCTAGTGTTGCAGCCGGTAAAGTGAGATACTCGTCCTGATGAGGCCCTGAGAAAACAAACCAATAAGAGGGGTGGGGATTCACCCACCCCATGGCCCATAGTTCAAGGTCTTCCACAGCAAGTAGACAACAGGCTTCTGCCAGGCAAGTTTCTATGGGCTGCACCCACCGACCAGTCGGTCCTGCCCAGTACAATCTCCTAAGAATCTTTCCTCGGCCCTCAAGGCCTCTCTCTTCCTACCATATCCCCTTCAGACTCCCCCACACTTTCCCGAGGCCCATTGCTCACAGTGACCTCCACGCACAGTCATTATATGCCCTGCTCTTGTGAAAGAAACCCTGCACTGATGATCACATTTATGCAAATGAGGAGACCTGTCAAAGTCATACAGCTAATGAATGAGAAAGCCAGGACCCAAACTCCAGGATCAACCCCAGGATGAACATCTTGCTGTTTTGAATTCTTTGCCATGCACTTCCAAAACTTGGACTCTGTGGAATAAACTTGAGCCCAAAAGACAAAGCAGAAAGATGTTGTTACGCCGCCTTCTTCTACTGCACCAGAGGCACATGACCTCAGAGCCAACCTGTGATCAGTAGTTCATCTTCATCCTCAGGACGAATGGAATCTGTAGCAACAGAATGGGTTTCTCTGGTTCATGAAGTCCTTAAAGACTAAAGATTGCTACACAACACACACACACACACACACCAAACATTGATCACAATAGTAGGGGAGGAACTATGTGTAAAGACAGCAATAATAAACATAAATTAAAATCCAAGTGGGAAAACTACAGATAAGATCCAAATGCTCTCCATCTCATTCTCTTAAAATCCTGGCCACAGGTTAAATTTACTTGCTAGGAACAACATAAAAACTCATTTCTTTGTGATCCAAGAACAAGCATTAGACCAATTTTCTAGTCTTTCATCACCCACAGTAGCAAGTACAAGTTGCATTCACTAGGTGGCGCTCTCTACCGCATGGGTCCCCTGCAAGCTGCACAGTACATCAAAGTGACAGCAGCCTGGTCCTAAGATGATTTGTCTCTTGAGGATACACATTTGGTTTAAGTTTCCACTGCAAAGTTAAAGTTCTCAAGATAGGTCATGCAGATCAATTGCTCCTGTAATCCGAAACTCAAAAGAGCAAATAATATCTAAACAAGGGGAGGGGGTGGCCTGAGCTTATGAGGGTCTCTAAAAGCCAGGAGACAGTCTGCCTGGCTACCTCTAATCTCACCATCAAAACTGTTACCTTGTTCAGTTTCTGCTTCACATCAGCAGGGGAGCAGCAAAAGCAACTGTGCGCAGTACAGAGGGAGGACAGGCATGCACCGTCTCTGCTGCCTGATAGATGTCAATCATTCACACTCAACAGAAAACCCTGCTCTGATAACAGAAGAGCTCTGCTCTGCACTAGCCTATTTCTTTAGCAAAATGCAAGCAAAGGACCGAGCAAGCACTCTTTCTCTCTGGAGAGAGGGTTTGGTAACAAGATCCACAGCCTGGCTCCACGGTCCTCATTCAGCTGAGTGAATGAGAATGAAAGGCCGAGTATGCTGGCCCCTGCCAACAGCACCGAGGCCGGCATTCCAAGGAAATCCAGGGCCTCACCTAATCATTCTCTGTCCTCAAAAAAAATAAAGATTCCTTTCCCTCATTTCATTATGGTCTCTCTCTCTCTCTCTCTCTCTCTCTCTCTCTCTCTCCTCTCTCTCTCTCTCTCATACACACACACACACACACACACACACACACACACACACACATACACACAGAAAGTTCTGTTTCAAGGATGTTACAAAACGTTCTAATACATGTTCTTTGAAAAAGTGGAAATGTAAAAACAAACCAAACCAAATCCAGGTTTCTAGAACTTAGGTAACTGCAGCAAATTGACAATTGCTAAATGTTACAGAGTGAAGACTTGCATGATAAAAATGAGTTTACTTAAACGTTCAAACAGGATAGACAACTCGGCTCCTGACCTAGCATTGTAGGGTGGAATAGAACAGCTAGGAAAATAAAGATAGACACTAGAACTTAACTCAAATCCCATACTTTCAAAAATGATTTTACTGGGACACAAAGTATTTTCAAGTCTCTACTTAGAGTTCATATTTAAAACTCCCGTGTGAGAGCTCTCACAGTCAACTGAGTAAAGACAAGTGTGGACTTTCTTGAGCAATTTTTTTCAGATGCCTAAGATGTTTAAAAGAATACAAATATAAACATTTCTATTCTTATCATAACAAAGAATTTCACTTTAAAATCATGTCTCAATTTGTTAGCAATGAAACTTATCAAAATGTAGCGCAAGTGCCCCCAACAATAAGCACACACACTGTAAGGATCACAGAGTCCTGTTTCGGAGAAAGAAGAGTCAAATGGTTTTTAGGACCCTTCAGCTGGCTCCAGTCAGATGCTAGCCTGATCACTATTCCAAGCCCCCTGTAACAGCTGGCAAGCTGCAGCATCCTGCTCTTTTGGAATTAGCCTAGGGGAAATGCAACAGCTTCCCCAGCCTGAGAGCCCGAGCCAGGGACAGAAGCATGGACTGGCTTCCAGGTCAAGCTCACAACAAATTTGGAATTTGAAACAAATTCGAAGTTTTAAATTTTATTTTTATCTATATCTATATACCTGTACATTTCAATAACTAAGCAAAACAAATTTACTTTTTTCCCTCATTGCAGAATTGTGAATCTCTACATAGGTTTATTTCAGGAAAAAAATGTTAAATTTTATTGGAAATTGTTTTGCCGTTAAATCGGAACACACACACACATAAGGATATACAAGTGACTTCTGTACTTATTAAAATTAAGAAAGGGCATTGTGAAGATCCTGTAGCAATCATTAAGGCTTTTTAAAACAACAGAAACCTCATGTAGAAAATTTGAATTCAGCTTTTATTCTGAATCATGGCCAAGCCTTTGTTCCAAACCCACATAAGTCACTGCTTCTCTCTTCTTTAGAGTACGTTTTTGAGCAAACATTATTAAAAGCTACATCTGACTTTAATAGACTTTCCCAATTTGCTGCTGAGTGTTTACTATCAAACTCTAATCATGACTTTCCTAAATTTATTTATACTTTCACACAAACTTCCAAAGTTTTCCCAACTTAAATAAAAACCCACAAAAACTATGGGAACTGCTTTGCTTGAAAGATAAAAGCTGATTCCTGTACATTTGCAAAGATCAATGTTTACATCGGTTCAAATACGCAGCTCACAGCATTTCATTACCCACAGCCAACTGCATTTTCTTGTCTCTTTAAGGAAAAAAAGAGGGTACAGAGTTTCTTTCCCCCATTTTGCTGTGAAAATATAAATGGGAACTAATGCAAAGCACTCCCGGCCCAGGAGTGTCCTGCATAGAATATCCAGTCTTTAGCATAAACACTAGACAAGTTAGATGTTGCTTTTTTAATGAAATGGGGGTGTTTTATTATATATGGCCCAGCTAACATTTTGGTAAACAAAAACAGCAAAAGAAAAACCACAATATCACATGGGAAAGAAGGGAAGGATTAGTTTTATTTATTAAAAAGTGGAAAATGTTTTTGCAGTCTTTCTACCAAACATTTCATAGCATGCTTATTAAAATACAACACACTCTAAGCTGAACCGTTTACTAGCTCCCACTATGCACTGAGAGAGAAAGGACGCCTTGGGAGAGTAAGGCGGCGACAGCGTTGGTGCCCCGTAGCATGGGCTTTTTGTGAACAATACTTAGAATAGGCTAATTCGGAGTCAGACACAAGGCCAGGGCTCCTACCTAATTCTACACACAGATGACTTCTCTCACAGAAGACTGAGGCATCCACACAGTAGAACAAATTAAAAGTAACAAAACTAAAAAGAATTATTTCCGAACTGAACGGACATATTCTAAAGTCTGTACAATTAACAAAATATTTTTAATAATTTTTTTAAAAAGCCTTCTAACAAGAGACTCTGATTTTGAAGTGTGTCACACCCTAGCTCCCTAGCCATGGATTCTAGTTCATTTTTTAAAATGAGGTCTATTTCCTGTAATTTTAGATATTTTAGAGTACAATTATTTTACATTTTTATGATGCCTTTGGGGTATCATTACAAATATTTTTATGTGTTTAAACTTAGGAAAGTAAAATTAAGTAATAGCTTCTCTTAAAGGGAGCTGTCAACTCTCTCCTGAACACAAATCTTTGTTTTAAAGCAATCTAGAGATTTATATCCCTAGTAACCATAGAAATTAGTCTTAAGCTTTTAGAAAAAAATTGCAGAAAATGCTCTTTATTTAATTAAAATCAGAGCTCTGCTCTTAGAAATAAGGACCTTCTTTTGAACAGAAAGAATTTTCCACAGAGCAAACTGTTTTAACTTGAGGCAGCGCTCTGTAATAAATTAATCAAACACATTTCATTAACTCTTGAACTTGTGTGCACCATGAGTCAAACTGTGTTGGAAGGCTCTGCCAGGGACCAGGACGGGACCATGGCTGCAGAAGAGAAAGTGAAACACGTAACATCCAAAAAAAAAAAAAAAAAAACCCTTGAGAATAAGGCAGCAGAAAAAAACGGAGATAGAAGAAGTTACTCAACCCTAGCTCAGTACTAATGGGATGGGGCTGTGGGGGAAGGGAATCCCTCCTGGAGGAAGTCACTTTGTTTCTCTTGGGAAAACACCATTCACTTTATCTTAACACAAGGCCCATCCACTCGTCACCAGTCAGCTTTCACTCTGCCATTTCTATTTCACACATAGGACAATGAGACATGCTGGAATCTTCAGTCACCCAAGAGTAAGACAAGCCGGTTATTGACTGGGAAGCTGGGGCTGTCTGGGACAATCTCTAGGCTCCTCTGGAAGTCTCTTCCCGTGGGTGAAGGAATGCACGCTTGAGGGTGGGAACACTCTCCCCAGGCACTGTCAGAGCTCCTAGGGCTTATGAAACTCAGATGCAGAGGGAGTATGTATACTACTAAATTTGATTAGCTTTTATGAGATTTAAAATTTGTAGTTTCAAGTTTTTCTCTGTATAATGCATAATTTTGAAAGTCAGCCACATTCTGATTCTCATTACTACTTTTAAACTTGCCATTTGGAAAAAAAGATATTGCTGATCGTGTCATAAATTAGATATTAAATATATGTGAAGTGGCCACACAGTAGAGTGTAAACACCAGAACCTGCAGGCTACAAATCCTTGAGCTTTTCCATCATGAAAATTAAGGAAGCCAGAAAGATGTTTCTTTGCTTAAGTCTATGAACTGCTAAGAGAGCTTAACACTCATTCCTTTTGTAAGCAGCCTCACTGCAGGCAAAGAGGGCATTTGCTCCCCACTCCACTCTGCATCCTGAAAGGGGAAACTTTAACAAACGATTAAGAAAAGTCCACTATGTGTCTGTAGTGAATTGATCTGTACAACAAGAAACAGAATATACTGAGGCATTCTAAATTCAAGCAGGCAGTCCCCCTGGGATTTAGCCAACACCACAGCATGTTCACCTCTGCTGTGCTAAAAGTTAATCCTCTGTGGTAGTAAAAAGAGAAAGGATCTTTTTAACTGGAGTGGGGAGACAGCAGTGAGCTTCTCAGAAGGGCTGCTTCCTCCCATCTCCACTGCAGTCTGAGCCTTTCACAGGAGATGCTCTCCAGATAAGCAATGTTCACTGTGTGCCAATGAGATTTCACTTTTCATACAAATTGTAATAGTTACAAATGGTACTAATGTAAAAATCTACTATAGAGTGTTGATAAAAATAGCGCTTTAACAATCTAGAAATCTTCTCTAAGCCTAATGCACATTATAGTTTCCCAGTATAAGTTCAGTACATCCCAGTGCCAGTGTCATGGCAGCAGGGCTAGTGCTGTTCAACTTGCCCACCATTCCTAACCCTCACAGGCAGCGAGGCAGCAAAGAGCCAATACCCCATTTCCATGGGAAACAAGAATAGGAGAGCTTCCTTGGCTTTGACCCTAATGTGTTTTTATTTCTTCCTCTCATGCAGACAGTAGGGTCTGTATGCTTCCTCCCTAGCCTCTCCTAAGCCCCTATCAAACATAGTGGTCACTGTTACAAAGCAATAAACCTTATACTTGGCTCAGGGGAGGTTCTTCTTAGGATCACACCACAGAGAATATGCCCTGGGTGACCAAGACCATGTAGGCAAAAGCAGCTATCAGCGCAGGAGCAAGGATGGTCTTTTGCTTGTTTTTGGTTTTTGAGACAGGTCTATGCTAGTCTCAAGCAAGCCTCCTGCCTCAGCTTCAAGTTGTGGGACTATAGGCTGGTGCTACTGTACCTAGTTAAGAAAGTAGTTAACTTCCTATTTGCATATGGTACAGAGTAAATACTTTACAGAATACATCTAGACATATCACTGCTGAGCTAAAATCAACTTGCTCAATTCTAAAGCTCACAGGCAGTGAGGCAGCAAAGAGCCAGGAACTCAGGAATTACACTCCCTGATCCCTAAGGTCTAGTCCAGCTCCAAAGAGCCCACAGCTTTTGCATTTGACTGAAAATTACAGCATATTCAAGTGGTTCTTCACAGCCAGTCTAATGAGTATGATGCCTGTTTACAGGTGAAGGACCCAGCCCTCATGCCTGTCCACCATGGAGCACATAACCTTTTCAGTGAACATTATCCACAGTGTCTACCACTTGCTTAGAGAGACTAGAGCTGGTATTCAAACAGAGACCCAACCAATTAACCCTACATACTACTTCCAGACCTCTGGAAGTATCAAAAATGCAAACTAACAACAACACATGGAATCCTTCAGAGATGCGCACAAGCACACGCCATGCTGGGTGTGCAGGTAGGAGGCATGTTCCTGTGTCCACAGTGCCTATCTTATAGGGCTAAAGCCACTAGTCCTGAATTGCAAAAAGCCATTAGGAGCCGCACATGTGCTGTAAGATCAGAGGAAGAAGCCATACTAGTGGACTAGTAAATAAGGAGGCACTGACCTTGAAGCAGGAGAAGAAAGATGGCTGGTGCCCACAAGCTCCTGGGTAATGGCTTCACCAGAGCTGAGAACCACAGGTGGCACAAGAACGAGGCTTGATTTGGGGGCCAGATTCTGCATCTAAGACGGTGCTTATACTCAGGACATACATGGCTACTCCAAATACTTAGCCTACTTTTGCCTCAGTTTCCTCATTTGTATAATGTAGTAATATCAGCATGTACTTCACAGAGGGTGAGATGCAAAGGAGCTAGAAAAGCACCTGGCACAAGGTAAATATAGTGAAACTTGTGAATAACGCAAGGCTATCACACGACTCTCACAAAGAAGTACAGTCAGAGTGCACATGGGACTTCAAGGTGGTGCTCCGTCTCCAGTTGGGGTTTGCACTACACGTACTGTGTATGCAGTGTGCTGGGACCATGAACAAGAGCAACTGATGACTAGATAGCACAGAACAAGGCTCCTGGGGCCATATCACATTTCTTACGCAAGGAACCTTCCTCTAAAGTTTTTTGCTATACACAATTGCAAAATCAAGATTGTTTTCCCCTTCCCCTTTTCTCTACATTCCTAAGAGGAAGGTAGAACAGTCCATTCCCTTCCACTGAAACTGGGAAGCACTAAGAGCCAGAGAGAGCTGACCCATGAACATAAAAATGCCCTGACTTCTTAAGCAGCAACATGAGTAGCAAACGAGGCAAGAGAGGGAACGGTACACATACAAAATCAGTCCTCACCCAAAACTACCAGGGGGTCGCCTGCCTGTCCCCATCCAGACATCTTGCTGGGACCCTCCATCCTCATCCTACATCCCCTTCTCTTGCTGGGACTCTCACATCTTCATCTCTGTCTTGCATCCAGGGCAAGCTTGCCTCTAGAGTTCCCATGTCAGCTTGTGAGGCTGTGAGGTTATTGCTACCTGCTCAGGTTTAGGCCTCATAGCTGATCACTGTCTCCAACTGTGACAGCCACTTGGCCACTCAACTCTACAGTTCCTCCATTATTTTCCTGGCTCATTTGCTAGCCTCAGGCTCTGATCCTTTCTAGTGCCCCTGCTTAGTGACTTTCCAGTCTCATCTGTCACTCCTCTTCCAGGACAATGTCCACATTCCTCCAGTCCCACTGGCTTGCTCAGACCTTCGTGTTAGAAAAGGAGAGGTAAGGTCTAGGATACTTAGGTTAACACCTTCTAAACCAATGACTTTTGCATACCCTTCTCAAGCTGACTCAGATGGTTGCCCACTTACCTGTGGGTAGAAAAATACCCATTATCCCTAACTCTGCCCTTGCTAAAGAACACTGCACCAGAGCCTGGGTGAGGGTCTAACAGAAATTACTAACAGTCATATTTTGCTACAGTGTCATGTAAAGAGGCCAAAATCTTAAGAACTTAAGATGCAAAAACGAATAAATATCTCAAGTAGCTGGATTAAAGAGTGATTTTGCAGCCATTGAGGAAGCAGGACTCCCCCAGTATACCCAGCACAAGACCACAGGCTTCTTTATGTTTTTCACAGAATCAAATTCCACAGAATCAGCATCTCAAACAGAGCAGTTTCTGGGGACAAAGGTTCAGAATGTAGGTACTGGATTGGCATTGGAGAGGCCTGACTCAGAGCTAGGCATGTAGAGATAATGAACACCTCCACTCTGCCCATTTGGACCCAGTTTCCTTCTCAGAGCTTATGCTAAATTCCTAGGAACACTGTAAACCCACCAAGAGGGAGAACATATTCCAGTTGCTAATGTATTTATAACATGCCTCTGGGGGGTGGGGAGAACTAGGAGAAAAAATAATCATTCAACTTAATTGGCACTGACTGACCAAGCCTGGAAGATAGGCATAACAATGACTTTAATATTCTATGATTAATAGCAAATATATCCCTTGCACTCATGGAGCATTGGAAACTGGATATAGTTTCATCTTGATCCTGATTAGTGACCTTAGATGTTGTTATTGCACTTGAGGAGGTTCATTATCCCTGTTCACACACAGGAGACTGAGGCTCAAGAAAGCACAGTGCAATTTGATGCACTCAGCTACTAAGCCCCAGAACTGGATTCAAATCGAGCTGATGTGGCTGCACAGCCTTTGCACTACTTTGCCGATACTGCCTATCATGCTGCACCAGCCCAAACAAATAAAATTCAAGTGTGCTCACAGGGTCTCCATCACCCTTGCCTTGTCTTGAGATGCATCAAGGGTGCCTGGGATGAGGTGTGTACTGCTATTATTTTACTAATACCAACTTTATCATCTAAGCATAAAACATAAGGAGATGACAGGCATTGGGCCGGATGGATGGATGTACTTGCAAGTGTTTACATAAGAAAGTCGCCAGCTCTGTCAAAGAGAACATCTTTTATTACTACACATAAATGTGCTTTTACACACGGGGGGGGGAAGAGAGAGAGAGAGAGAGAGAGAGAGAGAGAGAGAGAGAGAGAGAGAAGCTCAGATGAATCTCACAAATACTAATGAAGAAATAAAGAGAATAATTATTTTGTAAAAAGGAGAATTCTTGGTACATACTGTAACCAGAAATTTGTAACTAATTTACATGTCTTTCCTAAATTTGAAAGTGTTTACTATTCACTGTACCACCACCCATGGGGTGCACTCCCAACAAAAAGAAGCAAAATTTTCCACATATTGGATGTTTTACTTCTTGCAAAAAGAATACTGTGTCATTAGGCCAATAATGTACCTTCAATCATCAGTGAAGACTGGTTTCATGAATATTCATTAAGTAGATAATAAAGCATGTGTTTGGACTGTCTACACTATTGCTCCGATTCAAAATACAAGATTTTGTAAGTTTTCCCAAAAAAAAAAAACCAAAAAACAAACAAACAAACAAAAAAAACAGTTCTGTTTGTCAGGAAAAACAAAACAAAACAAAACCTCCCAAAAATCAATTCACTGCAGAACAAAATTATCAGCAAATACAGGAAGTCATGATGTTTAACGAGTACCATAAAACCAGTTTATATCCACATGGGCATACATTCACAACCCCCAAATTAGGCAAGTAGAAGCAGCTTGAGTTTTAAGGAGCCGCCTAGGTTTTCCATCAGGTACAGAGGGAGTGTGGAAAGAGGCGACTGCCCTGGGGAAATGGAGCCACTTGAAATTTCCTTTGCTCTGTAACATATCACCTTTGTCCCAAGGCCTTATAGAGAAGGCTCATCTACACAGCCCTGTCCCTCTTGTTCTGTGTCCCCTTGGTGACTGCAAAAAAAAAAAAAAAAAAAAAAAATCAATGTAGTTGGCTTAACAGGCAAGTGAGGGGCTAAAAATGCCACTTTTCTTGGGGGAATAATGACTTAAGACTATCACAGGACAAACATTTAAAACTGCATCCCAGGGCCTAACAACTTTCCTTAAAAGAGCATTTCTTTCAAATTAAAAACAGTAGCTTTATTAATGCATGAGCCATTTCAAATTTGAAACACAACTCTACGCCATACTTCATGGAATGGAAAGCCATAATTGTAATGCAAAATGAGACCAACTGAAATCCATATAAGAAATGTGAAGTAAGTAAATACTTTTTTCCTGGGGGTAGTATAAAACGTATGAAATTACAGTAGTAAGAAGTTATTAATTCAAAATTATAAAGTGGAATTGAGGGCTTCAAAATATTTTTAGATTTTTTTTTTTCAAAGAATTCTTAGAGTAAAGAAAAGCACAGTACGCTCTGGGAAGGCTTACCTTTCAGAAAAACAGCTTAATTTACACAGCTGCTTGGCCAGTGCTGCACTCCGAGAACACAGTACTCTGCCTGGCCTGATGAAAGGGATGTTTGCATACTCCCAGCTATTCACTACTGGCTTCTACACAACCATTTGTTACTTAATGGCTAACTCAATTTAATTATTAAACCAGAACCAGGTAAGAAGAGGAATTGGGTCAAGTTACCCATATAATAAAATGTTCTGGGAAGCAGATTTGTGAAAATTTCCAGTCACCAGCCAAAGCATTACAAGTGGCAGAATGTCACCTTCCAGTCCGTGGGGCTAACTAGTAAGAAGGCACCCTCAAAGAACAGAGCAATGTTCTTTCAGTGCTGGAGAACAGATTTTCTAATGTATGTGCTCTTTTGTTCTGGGTCAAATACAATGACTGCTCTGACAGACAGTTCCTTGTGGGCCTCACCTTACTGCCTCTGTTTTGGATGGGTGCTATCCCCTTACCAGTAGGGTCCACAGCATGGGGTAGAGACAGGGCAGCTGTGTGAGTGTTCAGCCAAGCACCATCTTCATGTTTGCTATATCTACAAGCCTACTTTCAGTGAGACTCTATAACTTTATATTATAAAAATAATTGTCTACTTGGTTGCATTAAAATTTTGTGGCCTTATTTTCTGCTTATGGTAGACAGCTTATGAACTATGCAGAGTTAGAAGGTAGAATCAAGTCACACTGCCAGCACTCTGAAATGCACTATATACTAAATACGCTATATACTTTTCTTTGTATATCTACATCCTCCACACAAATGAAATCATATGCTATAGTCTACTTATTTCACTTGGCACAAAAACTTCTTAAAACTTCTAATAGCAACATAACATCCATCTGCTACACTGATCACGATGGAGTCATGTCTCCATAGCTGGACAACCAGGTATCTAATTCAGCAAGACAAATCCTGCTATAACGAGCACCAATTTGCTACACGAAAGCATTTTTGTATTCCAAACCATTGACTTTTGTAATTCATTAGGATAAAGATTAAAGAACAGATTTAGAGAGTAGAGAGTGAAAACATTTTTGAATACGGCAAAGTTTTGCCAACCTGTCTCCTGTTTCACTAGCCTCCTAGTCCTCCTTGTCCTGGGCACAGGCAACCTCTGAGCAATACTGCCTTGGGAGGGGGCTCTTTCTCTGCACAGGACCCTGCACTGTCAAACAGCAGGCCGTGTGATTTCCCCTAACAAGATTAACCCGAACTCTTTTCACCTCCAATTAGTGAGCCTTGTCTCACTCACGCAGAGTAACAGCAAAGTGAAGATCTCAGTTTCCTCATCTAGGAAGTGAGGCAGTCACCTTAGCTGCTGGCAGACTGCCCACTTACGCTTGGCCCCCTTTAGGTGAGGGGCACATCATATTATGTCATGGGACACTGGAGGAAGGGCAAACCCAGCCCATTCCTCTGAGCTGTCCACTGTTGTGCAAGCTGCTTCTCTTAGCATATTACTGCAAACTAAAATCCTTAAACACAGCGTACACTGTTTCACACAGAGATAACATTCATTTCACATATTGAAACACATATCGTAGTTTTTAATTCTCAGTTCGGGCTCCATAAAACTGGATGCCACAGCTGGAAATTCTGATCCAAAATTATGACTTCACAGAAAACCAGATGCCAAAGTAAAGATAAGGTTTCCTTGAGAAGTGTAGTTTTAAAAGGCAATCAAAAACCTGTGTTAGATGTTCTGCAGCAAAACAGAGACATGCAGGATATTACTCAGCACCAGAGTCCACGCATTTGCAGAAGGGGAAGCTGCCATCTGCAGTCAGATTTCTTACCATAGTACCATATACTTAATCTGATACACACCGAGAGCCCTCATGGTATAAAATACCCCCAAACCATTTATCTATCAGATGCCACTAGAGCACCAGAGGTGAGAGAAGAAATGCCAACATTACTAATTGTGTGAATACCATATTAGTATAAACTGATGTTTTAGCATCAAAGATACCTAAATGTTGTCAGAACAGAGCATTTACAAAGAATTTTGTTAGTTAAAAGCAATAAAGGCTATCTGAAGCAACATTAAGACAGTTAGTGGGTGGAATCTACCGTTTCAATAAAGGAATTGCTGTAAAGAGTATTTTTCTCCCATCTAGGAGACACCCAGCAGCAGGTTAAAGCTGAGGAAGGAATGGCCCAAATAACTGACCAACCAGACTTGTACAATTCAGGGAGTTCCTTTCTGTTTCTCTATTCAACAAAATTATTTCACAACATAAAAACTATTCAGGAATAAAAGTATTGTTTCTTTTAAATAGTTTCAAAGAAAACTAAAAATATTTATAACTTTGAAACTCAATTTTACATCAAAATTTTTCCTATATTCAGTATCAATGGATTTTTTTCTTTAACTGAGGTCTTACTCCATGCTTTTACATCAGTTGTGGAAACTGGTATAAAAACATAGCAAAGCAAAACCAACTGTCCCCAGCTTCGTCTGGCACAGCTTTTGGCTGCATTTCCCATGGGAGAGGCTGGGCATCCCTGGGAGGAGACGGTGGCTGCTGGATGTTTTTGACACAGGATCCACAGTTGTTCCCACATTTCCTCTACCCTCTTCCCAACACCACACCACTGGATCCCCATAGGCTAGACAATGGCTGGTCTCCCACAGAGACAAGGGCAGATCATACCAGTCTCAGAGAACACTGGATCAACCTGGTGTCATCAAAGAGACACCCAGCAGTAGGTTAAAGCTGAGGAAGGAATGGCCCTAATGACTGACCAACCAGACTTGCACAATTTAGGGACACGCCACCCCCCTTTCAACAAAATGAATGGAAGATGAGTTGTAATTTTTTTTGTTTTTGTTTTTGTTTTTTGAGACAGGGTTTCTCTGTGCAGCCTTGGCTGTTCTAGAACTTACTCTGTAGACCAGGCTGGCCTCGAACTCAGAAATGCGCCTTACTCTTACTCTGCCTCCCAAGTGCTGGGATTAAAGGCGTGTGCCACCGCTGCCGGCCTTTTTTTTTTTAAATGACAGTTTGGGCTCCTAATTCCATGAAGCTCCACTGTCTTCTTTTCCTGTTTATGTCATGGAAACTAAGAATGAGCAGGCCCTGAACACTGACATGCCATCAGCTTGTGCTGTCATCTGCTAGCACACAGTCACTTAGAAAGACAAAGGGGTCCATCTCAGACCTTGACAGGTCCCTCTAATGAAACCCACATGTTTTCCTAATCCATAGTCAATTATAACCACAAAGAAAACAACAGAGAGCACTGAAAGACTGTTGGTCACCACTGGAACACTTTAAATCTCACATTCGTCAGCATGCATGGGGCCCTAGTTTTGATCCCAACACTGACCAAATAAATGGACCATCAGACTTTCATTTCAACTCACATGTTCATCTTTGCTCAATAGAACCTCCCGACAGCACGGCCAATGCAAAACCAGGTACAAACACAAATGAGATATGAGGCAGAAGTTTGTTTATCAGGGAAAAGCAAGACTGTGGCCCCTGGAACTGATAAGGGCTGTCAAAGCTGGACCTGATACACAGCAGAGGCGACCAAGTGCACCATTAAAGACAGGTGAGCAAGTTGCACTATAATATACTAAGTTTTAAAGCATGCTGGAAATTATATCCTTTGCAAGTGAAAGAGGTTACCTAGTTGTTTCAAAATTATTTTGGGAAATATATGAACAAAAATATTTAAAGCCACTGGCTTACAGTGAGGCAAAGAGAAAATCACTAATAGCTATTTACAAATAAATGAAATCCTCTGAAGCAAAACCACAGGTAAAAGAACATAAAATGGAGGCATCAACTTAGCTTGGGGAAGAGGACAGAGTTTGTAGCACTGATGCGAAGCTCAAGAGGTTAGGTCCACAGCTGCCTCTTCCTGCATACTCAGGATGCAGAACAAATGCATACATCTGATTCTTGAGCTAAAACATGAAGTTACGATGAAGCTGGCCTAGCAAAGACGGTTGGTTAGGGAAGGTGGGCTGACAGGGAGAACAGGAAATTAGGAGACAGAAGAGGAAGGACCCAAAAGTCAGCCAGCATCACACCAGTTCTGTAATCTCCACAGACTGCTAATCCTTCTGAGGTAGTAAGAAGAAAGAAATATTGCAATCAGAAAATGACCTAATCGTTTTTTCTAATTTTCCAGCATACTGCTTGTCAGGAAGAAAACAAATCTCTTGCTACATGGTAAAAGAAGGAGTCCATCCATCCAGTCACTAAACACCGAGTTTCTCCCTTTTTCGTACCAGACACCCCATTTACACACTCAGTTAACAGATGAACCCTGAAGGTGATAAACAAGTATCAACATGAGCCAAGAAGACAAGCACATTCCAAGACTGTGAAAGTATTTCATATCATATATCTGACAAGTCGCCTATATTCAGAATACATGAAAGAATTTCATTCAAAACAGTTTGATTTAATAGTGAGCAAAAGACTGAGACAAACTGCTTACAAAGGTGGCAAAGAGGTATGTGAAAGATGTCAGCATCACTGGCAACTGTGCTATTAGCATAGAGGCACTGACTTCCCAACAGATCACTAACACAGAGCCATGGGGAGCCTGGTAGGACTGGTACTACCTGATATGCCTAATCCCAAACACAGAGCTAGATAAACAGACAGACAAACAGATAAAAAGAACTGACAATAATAGCAAGTGCCAATGAGATGTTTCACAAACATAATTTAAATTCATTGCTGGTGGAAATACAGAATGAGACAGTCATATTGAAAAGCAAATCAAATTAAAAAAAAATCTTGAGATTTACTTTACACAGTTTACTCATTTAAAAGTACTTATTTTGATGTTTTTACCATATTTATAAATTATGTAAGCATTGTTCTTATCCATTGCCTTTGCATTACCTACCCCTAATGCCCCGTGTTCATGATCTCCACACATCTTTCTAACTTCTGATTCCCTATGTATTTCCCTTCTAGACAGTCCGTATAGATGGATTCTCATGCTCTGTGCTCCTTAGTGACTGACATCTAGGACTTGCCATGTTTTCAAGGTACAGCCAGGGTGTAGCAGGTATCAACTCTTCATTTCCTTCTACTGCTACATAAATATATATATTTGTATCTTCCCAAAGTCCTCTAAGTCACGTTTAACCAGAGCAATACGAGAGGGACTAGGGAGGAAAAACTGAGAACTTCCATCACAGTCTAAAAACCAAATTCAATCAAAGCAGTCAGTGCTAATGGACCTTGGATATTTTATCACCATAAATGATGTTGCTTGCCGGGCAGTGGTGGCACACGCCTTTAATCCCAGCACTTGGGAGGCAGAGGCAGGCAGATTTCTGAGCTCGAGGCCAGCCAGGGCCTCAAACTATAAAGTCAGGTCTACAAAGCGAGTTCCAGGACAGCCAGGGCTATACAGAGAAACCCTGTCTCAAAAAGCAAACAAACAAACAAACAAACAAAAAGATGTTGCTTTAGATGTTTCTTTATAGGCAGTTTCCTAGAAAGTTAACAAACACCATATGAACTAATGATCCCACTCCTACATATGACCCTAGAAAAATGAAAACTTTATGCTGACACTAACACGTACACATAAATATTTATGGCAGCTCACTCCATAGGTGACTATAGTGCTCCATAGAACAAGAGACTGTTGTGTGATAAGGAAGGAAGGAAACACCCATAGGTTCATCCCTGAGTAACTCCCCAAAGCACACTCCTTTAGTCAGACTAAGTAGAATGGCTTCAAAGAGTTACATACTTTGCAGTCACATTTACATAATTCTTGAGGAAATAAAATGACAGCAATGAAGAAATTGGTCAATAAAGTTCTGCTTGAGCACAGGCATAGAGGGAGCACATGCCAGGGGGACTGAGATAGAGCCTGGAGTTAGAGCTGAGTTACACTTAACACACCGTGATCATGAGGACCTCTGAGAATGAGCAGGTTTGAAGCAGAGCTCAGAGTCAGCCACATGCATATCTCTATGTAGACACCTGGGTAAAGCATTCCAAGCAGACGGGACACAGTTCATGTTCCTTGAGACAGACATGTGCCTAGTGTATGTGACAGACAACACGCAGACTTACTATTTTCCAGACATCCAGATATATAGATAGCTACAAATGCCTCTAATCAGAGGAGTCTGAGCAAAAATTACAAACCTGAGAGTTTCTGGGCTGGAGATAATCGTTAGATCTCCAGAGTTGGAATAAATCACTACTCATTGTTCCAATGAGGGATGAGTACTAAATAAATATCAACTGTGCCAAGGAGAGGGCTTCTCACCCATCCTCACAAAATCCTGTCGTTTTTAAGTCTAGATTACTCAGAAAAATGAAGGAATTACAGAAGGGAGAAAAAAAATAAAAAAGATAACAACATCGTGGTTTAAAAATAAAAACTGTTAGAAAAAATCCAAAAAAAAAAAAAAAACAAAAAACAAAAAACAAACCCTCAAGCTTTTTATAAAAAAATGTGGTTATTTGGGGGTAGCTCTTCAACTAAGTGAGGAATAGCAGCCCCTTGCTCCTGTTCCAGTTCTTGTCCAGTCACATACAAGCTTTCAGTTTACCAAGTCAACTAGGGAAACCCACTCCATGTCTGAAGGGGAGCTGGCAGGTGAATCACAAGCGTTGTGTGCTCTGAAGGAAGCCGGCCCACTGTCTGTCAGCCCATACTTAGCAGACCCTGAGAGTTATTTTTGTTGTTGTTGTTTCATGTAGTACAACATTTGGGTTTTTTTAAATGACAATTGTTCTTTAAAATGGTGGCTGTCAGAAGATGGCCTAGTCAGCCATCATTGGGAAGACACGCCCCTAGGTCTTGCAAATTTTATATGTCCCAGTACAGGGGAACACCAGGGCCAAGAAGTAGGAGTGGGTAGGTAGGGGAGCAGGGCGGGGGGAGGGTATAGGGAACTTTGGGGATAGGATTTGAAATGTAAATAAAGAAAATATCTAATAAAAAAACTTTAAAAAAATGGTGGCTGTCTCCTTCCTATGTAGGTTGAATATAACTCTCAGAGAAAATCTGGGGTGAGTGGCATAACTCTGAAGCAGTGTTAGTGACAAGTTATGAACGGGCATCACTCCAATGCTTTTGATTTTTGATGCCCAAGTGCTTAAGGCAGCCTGCAAGTTTGACCCAGAGAGAATAGGAATCCACTTTTCCAAAGCAGTAACTAAATGCTGAGCAACACTTACAATTAGTTTATGTATATCCCTAGGTTAGTTAAGTTCCCTGAACAGATATTAACTGTAATTAGCTTCTGAAAAGCAGAGGGAAGATGTTAGTATACACCATGAATGTCACAAATGAAGGGTGGGTTAATAATCAAGTTTATCAACCTCATCTCTGCTAAAATTTGGGGTTTCATTATAATTTGCCTGGGGTCAGGAGGAGGTTGTGTTTATGGGAGAAATTTGCATAACAGAATATATTTAACAACATCTCTGACTGCTACCTACAAGATCCAGTATCAGACCTTAAAGCAAGCAGAGACATCTCCAAACACTGGCAAAAGCTCTGTGGAGGCAGCCTTTCTCCAGTTAGTATCACTGGCTTACATGATCCAACCGCAGGAAAGATAACAATTTGCCTGGGCCTCTGAAGCAACTGCAGCCAAATACCAAAATCTCCCAATCCATGTTTTCTCTGCATTTCAGCTGTCAGTCTCTTACTGCAGCGCTGCAGTGAGACTCATCCTCTAGCACCTGAGCTGTGTGTGTAAGGACCCAGACTTCCACACAAAAAAACACTCTTTCCTAATTCCAATTAGAAAAAAGATCCTAAGAAGGCTTCTAAACAACCTGACTTGAGTCTGGTTCCTACCCTTGGGTCTGTGACCTGATAGGCACACAAGTCACTTATGAACCGAGCAGATCTGCAGCAGACTCCTGGCTAAGGTCAAAGGTAGAATGAGCTTCCAAAAGAAGGGTGGCCCTGATGACAGAGGGTGCTTTGACGGCAAGGAGACTCATGTACCCACCACATACATCTCTTTATTGCTGACTAACAATCACCACATACAGCAAGCAGCCTGCACTCCAACAGCTCACAACACTGAGGACGGCTTTCCACATTTGAGACAAACTTACAGGTGGAGTCTTCTAATGCGCATTCAAGACCACTGGAAAATTACCATTACCTCTGGGACATGGGGCCAGCAGGGCATATTACAGCTACATTTTCAGGACTTCTCAACAAGACTCTACATTTCTTTTTTTTTTTTTTTTTTTTTTTTTTTTTTTTTTTTTTAAAGATTTATTTATTTATTTATTTATTTATTTATTTATTATATTTAAGTACACTGTAGCTGTCTTCAGACACTCCAGAAGAGGAAGTCAGATCTTGTTAAGGATGGTTGTGAGCCACCATGTGGTTGCTGGGATTTGAACTCTGGACCTTTGGAAGAACAGTCGGGTGCTCTTACCCGCTGAGCCATCTCACCAGCCCCAAGACTCTACATTTCTAGATGACATGTTAGGTACCTGAAGATAAAACTTGGTGAATATTGCTCACAGTCAGACATGACAAAGGGCTGACATTTGGTGTGCTCTGTGGCCTCCTAACAAAATACACGTAACATGTGATAGTGCCTCAGTTAACACAAAGCCATCATTGAATAGCCATGGCCCAATTTGTGGGCTAACAGAAAACCAAATGTTTGCCTTGAAACTTTCCAACTTGGTTCAAGAATAAAATTCAAGAATATGATAATATATATATCAAATGGACATGAGAATACCCAATTCAGAATGCTAAGAAAAGCAAAGTTTAAAAAAAAAAATCTTAAGACTCCCTAAAGGCTAAGAGTAGCAGAGAGACAGGAGACCCAGATGTCTGACCAGCAAACCTGGGAACTAAGTTCTGTGGGTTAGAGCAAGGGCAGGCTACTCTCAGCTTTGCTCCAGCAGGCTGAGTCTCTAACTTTGAATAGAACCTCTTATCACTGAAACAGCTCTTCTTCCTCTAGTCAGAGGAGAGTCAAGCTCAAAGCACGAAGCCTCCAGTTGAAGAGTTCAACCTTCCTTGTCATCTGCAGACCCACCTTCCTCACTCACCCCATCCATCTGCCTTGGGTCTAATGATTATGGCCCTCTCTACTTTTGTGTCTAAAGGTGTATTAGTTGGTTTTAGGGGCCACACTCACCAGTATGCAGATCACAAAAAAAGTAGTATTTTCAGTATTTAAATGGATTATTTAAATGTGACACACTGTATGTCTCTAAACTCCAAAGTTGGTCCAAAAAAAAATCACACTCTATATTTTAAATTGATACCAAACAGAAAAGCATGGGAAGAAGCAGTGGTCTGAAATGTATCTGGAGAACTGTGGACTGTTTAGACTAAACATCACTACCTAGATATGAACATGCTTTATTCCCTTTCAACCTGAGAGTAGAAGTGTAAGGACACTGTGAACCGAGGGTGGGGGATAGCAACGATGCAAGGAGAGAGCTGTGGGGTAGTCATAAAGGAGACATCGGCACTCATCTCACACTTCAAAATCACGAAGGCCAGGACTCCTCCATTATGATAGCACCACATTTAGCAGCATCTTTCAAGTAGTAAGTACTCAATTCTATTAGGTGATTATCCCTGTAAAGTTTCCATAGGAATCATGAAGACTTGCAGATGTGCAAACCAGAGAATGGTTTCTCAATTTTCTCACTGCAGATGAGGTAAGCAGTTGCATAAAACCTGCTATCAGCCATCAGAGAGTCAGCAAAGTAACAGGCGGGGAAGCTTCAAGGAGAAACTGAGACTCCACAGACAAAACTCACTTTATGACTATCAGTTAAAAATTAAGAGTATAAAAAAAATAGAGCTACAGAGAAAGAGTGTGTACTTAAGTGTCATCCAGATATAATTTCCATTAACTTTAAGGATCTTTCCCTTTGACCTTTCACTACTAAGGATTCAGTGGGAGATCCATTTTTTCCTTATTCAGTCAACAAGAGCAGACTGCATGCACAAATTGTGCTGAGGCTGGGATATAATGGGAGAACATACACCCACCCACACAGCCTTGATCTGAAGACACTTATATGTGAATGGGGTTAATCAGCTAATATGAAACCCACACAACCACAGGCGTTGCCACATTGGGCAGTGAGCAGGAACTAGGAAGGAGCTGCCCCAGTAAACAGACGGGCAGAGAAACCGCTCTCTAAGCAAAGAGGGATCGATGGCAGAAGATCCAAAGTGTCTCTCCAGTTCCTACAGGGAAGCCTACAGTACACTGTGCTAACAGTGTTCCAGAATGGGATCCATGAAGAAGACAGAGGAAGCTCAGGGCCATAAGTTCTTAGCATGGAGCTCACCCTACTCTGCAGAGAAGGTGTACATGACCTGTTGTAAGTTTCAGTTTTTCAGGTGACTCCCAGAAAAGCATCTATATGACCAAGTACAATTAGTCCATCCCTCATGTCGGCCTTAAGCCTTCCAAAAGAAAGAGCAATCTAAAGGAACACAGCTACCTAAAAATCATATACTAAAAATGTTCCTAAAGTTTCTGGAAAAATTCTTGGCTGGTATGCAATGATACTTCACCAAAACATGTGTTTACAACAGGACTGTCTGAGATAAGTGGTAATAAACACCATCAACAACAAAAAGGCTATCCTACTGCAAAGTTATGGTAAGCTTTTGTGTTGCATTTGGAAAACAAAAAAACTTGAACTGACAAGGCTCTTGGACAAAATATAACAATCTGATTCATCAAAGTATCAACGGACTAATTTAAGGGTTAGAAACGCATCTTATGACAAAGTCAGCAAACACAATAAAAATGAATGTACACTGAACCTGTACCACTGAGAGAATAGGGAAAGACAGATGTCTTCTGGCCATCTCTGAGTATTTTTTAAAATGGTAAATGAACATAGCAACTGAAAATTATCAAGAGTTATTTACATTTAAGGAAAAATAATTTATTTTTCCTAACCACATAACAAAGAGTTACAGTCAGCAGCAACACATTTAAAGGGCTATTTTTAAAAATGCTACTCACTGGCAAAACCCCCTCCCCCAGCCCAGTGCAGCCTTTTCTCTAGCGCAAATTATTGATTTGCAGGCAACAGTGACTACTCACAAAACTAACCCTCTCCTTACAGCTTAAGCCACAGCAGATACAAAAGCTTTTGTGATGAGAGAAGGCGGTGTCTGAGATCAAGAGGCTGAAATACCAAGTAGCAAAAATGAATCCTCTAAGAACTATCAAACCAAACAAAAAATAAAATTAGATATAAATTCACGTTTTAGACTGTGGTCAATTGAGGTCTAGACAAAACCCTATGTTTGTTCACTGCCTAGTCTCCAGTCTGCTCCAAGTTTGAAAAGGTAATTGAACACAGTCTATAATTACTGGATTAGACACAGATGGGCTCTGTACATTTCAGGGGGAAAAAAAGCACTGTTTTGATTCATTTTATGATTGCCTGTAAGGTCAGACTTTTCAGAATGTACTTTCATCTGTTAAATGGTTTCTCAAGCTCCCTAGGGAAGATCTTCAGTAACTGTGCTGTTTTAAGCAATTTGGGCCCATCAGATCCTGTCTTTGAATGTAACTAGCTGCCCATTTTCTAGTATTAGAAACCTGCATGTAGGTTAATTGCTACATCTCTTACATATTTTCTGAAGTTGCAGTTTTGGGGGGAAATTCAAAGACCCCGCCTCTCTTCTGGCAGAAATCGCCTTACGATGAAGATTTTCACATATAGATGTTACTGTTCGATGAATGAGTATGTACCACTTCAAGTCCATGAAAAATGCTTCCTAAAGGGCTCAAGTGAAAAACAGAAAAAGCAAACATTCTTCTGGACACAAGTCGTTAGCAAGACTGATGTGGTTATCTTCCAGCCGGGTACCTTAGAAAGCAAAGTATATTCTTTACTAAACCCTTGCATATGGCTTTTTAAGAATTGCAAATGACCAGGAATTTTGTCTGTGCTAAAACAAAACAAGCAAAACTACTTCCTAATCTAAAAGAAGAGGCCCTCCCTACTACAAACACAGCGCTCTTTATCCAGCAGGACAACCGTGAAGTCAGCACACAGTACCACATAAATCCCCATAACACACTCCCTGATGCATAGGCTCCAGATCCCTGTGGAAACCTGCACAGACTCCCAGCCCTGGCTGAAACGCCATTGCCTTTGCTTGGTGTGCTGAATACACAGGCAGACACTTCTCAGGCTAACATTTTGGACAAGGAGCCCCAACCCTGTCAGATGGCCCTGGGAAAAACAGCTCGAGATGGAGGGCTGCCTTGTAGCCAGTCTGTGCATTCCTCGTGGATTTCCCACCACATCATGACATTAGGAATATCCTTTTTTTTTTTTTTTTCAATCTCCATTCCAATTATAGCTTCATTTTCTATTCCCTAAACTCACTTTTGTTGCCATACTGATAGAGTAGAAATGTCCTAACTCCAGTAAAGTGAAAACAGAAAGTACAGAATACGGAATCGTCTCAAGGTTTCCATTTTCAGAAGCTGCTGTGCGTGCTTGGGTTTTACAGCAAAGAGGATTTTATGGTCACAGAATAAATCCTAAGTTGCTGTTCTTCTTGAAATCACATGCATGTAGGAAGTTTTTCGGCCTAAAACAGGTCATTTTCACAGTCACAGTTGGCAGTTTCACCAATACTCCTGGTAAGACACACAAACATGATCAATATCACCTCTTCTTGTCGCAAAATCAGACAGTTTCTAAGGCACAAAGATAATGGTGTGTTTTAACAGCACTGATTTGAACAGAGGCACATTTTACAGAAGCAACTGTTTCTGTCACTACAGATGGCTCATTCCTGCCTCTAAAAGAAGTCATTGCAAGTACAATGGTCTTACACAGACCCAAGAAGTAGCTCCAAAGTTAAGCCTACTGTAAGTTATCGATAGGACCCAGGGAGTGTCTCTGAAATTGAATCTACCATGAGTTATATCTTCACGGAAAATGAACAACTACCCCGATTTCCTACTTCACATATATACAGATTTTCTTATACTGATTTGCTCAGCTTAAGATTGACCTGTATTGAATGACTAGAAGCAGAATAGCATGTAAGTGCTGTAGAAAATCATTCCCAATTTCCGCCCTTGCTCTCTGTAAGGCTCATGCTCAAACCAAGATAGGATCAGAATAAGGCATTTGTACAAACCCATGACAGAACTTTGGCCTTGTGATTGTGCCGTTTTATGTTTTCTTTATGTGCTGCACATAAACTGAACATAGCAAGCCAACTGGCATGGAGAAACTGCCAGGGGAAGAGAGCTTCTTTAGGTCAGTCTACATGTGAATTTCAACACAAGCTTCACAAGACTGGCTACCAAAAATCATGTCTTACTGCAGATTATGAGCACACAGCTTCCTTACACCAGAGCTGAGGACTTGTAAAACAGAGGTTTTAATTCCTTTTTACTTCTGCTTTCCCCCTTCCTTAACTTCATCCAGTCACAGAATGCGGATCTTTATACTCCATCAACGCTTGGTTCAGAACTGAGCAGCTGCAGCTCAGCCTCTCTGGCCTCAGCCGCGTGCACTCTATTTGCTAACTCTCCTGCCCCAGATAAATGAGCTAAGCCATGAAGCTTGGAGAGATGTCTTGTCTTTCTCAGAAAAGACCTTTCTGTTTTTAAACAATTTACATGAGTTTTATGGTTCTTTTAGAAGAGAATTATAGTAAGTGGCACTCCGAGTGGGCTGTGTGAACCCACAAACCACTCCTCATAAAAACTGCTATAATTTTCCAGGACAGGGACAATAAAATATCCTACATCAGCCAAAGCTTAATCATAGTGTGACCACAGTAACAAACACATCATTTTCATGAAAATTAAGTAAGATAAACCTGACAAAAAGATGACAAAAGCAAGTCCTAGACAGAGCTCCTCAACCTTCTTAGCACACATGCATATTCAGGCCGTCCCTCCCCACCCCCACTCCTCAGTCCCGAGTCCTAAGTGGCTTAAAGTACAGGTGCAAAGCTAGCACCCAGGCCCTCAGATGAATCGCACCTAAGCCCGAGCAGGCAAAGTAGCGGAAGTAATGCAGCTGGGCCCCAGAGAGCATTCTTCAATAAGACAACCTGGCTACTATCTTTAACATCTTTCTTCCCAATCAAACTCCTGAAGGGTTCTAACGAAAAATTCTAGAGATTCTAGAGACGCAGTTTCCATTGCAGACCACTAGGGACCAATAAACACCTTCCCAAGTTGTAACTGAGAGGTGAGGAGACCCAAGAACTCATACCCTGAGGAAGGAACACTGTATCCCCTTTTCCTTAACATACGGACTTCACTATCTGAAAAGCAGCTAAGAAAGTGCAAACACTATAGGAAGAAAAGTGAGGACCAAATGAGGTGTTTGAGGGATGGCACTGTGTGAATCTCACAGTGTCATCACCTGCTCCAAGAAACTCCTCGCTTTCCCCTGCCCTTATTAAATTTGAAAACGGAAAACCCAACTCTTAAAGCTGTGCTTCTCTGTGGAGTGGAAGACACTGAAACTACAGACAGAAAATAAAGCCTGCCTAATACAATTCCCTTAGCTGATCACAGCAGCTTGTGCTCAGTCAAGCGTAATACTAGAATTAGGATCTGTGAGCTAGCCAAAATATCTATAAGTGAATATCATTTACAGAGTTATCTTATGATGCAGTAAGAATAGTAAAGTGAAACAGAATTTTCTACTTAAATCTGTTAATAATTATGAATTCTGGTTAGAGAGAACTATCCAAAATATTTGCATTAGTCCTTAATAGCAAAACACTGGAAGAGAATTGGAATGCAGCAGTATAAAGACTGGGGGAAAAACCAATACATACAAGTCCCTAATGATATATTTTATTGCCTTTCAGAGTCTTAAGTTTATCCAGGGTGGCTCTTTCTAGAGCAACAAATCATACTGAATTTATTTTTGTACATAGCTCAAAGTTCCACATCTTCCAAAAGGGTGCAGCTAACCAGTGTGTCTTACTTTCAGGAGAACTGGCAGATTGAATTAAATTGTGAAAAAAACAGACACCAAAATTCATTCTTCATACATACCCTTATGTATACTTATATATACATATGTATTCTTATACATAAATACACAGATACACACATAAAGACAATACATACATCACACACATATACACACTCATATAAACAAAGAACAGTCACACTGAAGAAGCAAGCTATTAAGGAGAATCCATTATTCTTGGAGCAAAATACACTTTTGTATTATAAAACAGAAAATTTTTTTTAGATAATCTAGTAAGCCTTTATTTACTGAAAATGTCTCCCATATACTTAAGGCCCCAAATCAGAGCTGTCCAAATACAATCTATAGAGAAAAAACAACAACAAAACTCTGATCCCCAAAGAAGACTGTGCAAACAATATATGGTTCCAAGATAAGTAAGTGTATCCAAGACCCAAAAGCTCTGTCCAGACACCTTTCAGAAAACTTAAGATGCTTGCATATTAAGAACTACACAACAAGAACATATACATTTAAAATTTTGCATTAGCCTAAAGACAATACAGTTTTTCTAGTCATACAAAAAGATCTGAAGACTGTGATGTCACCAAGTATATTTTCACCTCATGCCATCGAAGGAGACTCCCCATGTAACCCACATATTTTTCCTCCCAAGCCCACTGTCCTTATTAGACTCTGCCCTTAGAGAGTGCAAGAGCAAAGCCCTCCAGAGCCAGGTCACTGCAGCTCTTTCACTCCTGGCCAGGTCTCCTCTAGGTCCCCTTCCTCTAGGTCCCCTCACTGGCATTTCTCTGGCCCCACAGTGTGGGGCATGCGCTGATCTGCATGGCTGGCTCTACAGACATATTATGAAGCCTTTACAATTGGCCACACAAACACAATACCACAATGTAGGTCAGCTTGTGTGCTCAAATGCCAAAGCAAAGCTTACATGGGAGGAAACTATAGACATAAATCTGCCAGGGTAGAATTCCACCCAATGATCCTAAAATTATTTCAAGGAATCAATCTCCAAGACTGCATCATGAAATCAGAAGAGCTGGGCTAAGCTTCAGGATTGGGGGTGGGGTGGAGAAAATGAAAGGCTTTAGAAGAGGCTCAAAGGTCTCACCAGTCATTATATCATTGAGAAGGCTCAAACTACAGATGAAGTTAGATACTGAAGATTGTAGAATGGGTATTTAAAATTATTAACTGATCAAAAATTTGTAGTTGTCATTAAAAAAAAGTACAACTTAGCAATTCAGTTCAGAAAGAAGACTATCCCCAGGAACGTACACATCTGTTTAATATTACAAGCCAACTGTCAACATCCTAAGTGAAGTTTTAATTTAATATTTTTTCTTTCTTGATGTTTTACCTTTAATCAATGCCTCATGAGAGTATCAACTTTCTATAAGAAACTGTTAAATATAAAGAAATGTTATTGTAGCATGTTTATAAAATCATAGTTCGAGAACTTTTTATTTTTCCAAAGCCTGACCACAACTTAATTATCTGCAGGACATTCCAGGCTCACAATTGCAAGCTCCAGTTCCCAAGCAATTTTAAACAATATCTACTGTACAGGACAGAGGGTACACAAAAGACCGCAACATGCTTATATTTCCAAAAGTCAGCATTAGGCCCTTTCGACATGGTTTTTATTTTCATTAAACAATATTTGTTTCCTCACTAATCATTAAATGGTTTTCATCACCAGCGCCTTCTTTCCTTTCACATGTCAGCTGTTAGCATCAGTGTTTGTGTTCATAATAAATAAAAAAGTGACCCACCCAGTTACTGAAAAACGAACACACACGATGCCAGGCCAATGAGTGTTAGGGATTCAGCCACATAGTCACACTCTGAACACCATTCTATTTTAATCTAGGCTCAAAAAAGACCAAAACTTCATGGACTTGGTGCAATATTCTCCTTTAAACTGGCTTCCAGCTTTGTGCTGCTTAGGTTATTATGGGCACAGAGATCCAGTCAGTGGTTTAAGACATCGACTTGTGAAAACGGAAGAGGAAGAAAAGACAGCAAGTTCAGATTCTGGATTCTCCCTGATGGAGAAGACTCAGAACTACTGCCAGTTTCTACAAATGGATGAGGAAAGTAGCCTGGCTGAGGTAGTACACCACACACAATGCCCGATGCAGCCTGACTGAAGTAGCACACCACACACTGCCGATGCAGCCTGACTGAGGTAGTACACCACACACTGCCCGATGTAGCCTGACTGAGGTAGTACACACACACTGCCCGATGTGGGCAGCTAATGGAGCATGCCAGTTTTAGGAAAGATGCTAAGGAAAGAAGTTGAAAAGGGAGGGAGAGAAAGGAGGGCAGGAAGGAAAGATAGGAAACTGTACAAAATGAAGCATTAGGAACATTAAAAATATACATAAAATGTAGAAGAAACAAAAGATGATCACATCTACATTCGTGGTCAAACAGATAACAATCAGGAAAAAAACAAAAACAAAAACAAAAAACAAGGCATGATCAGAGAAGACTTCAAGGCACATAGTTGCACAGGAAACCCAGTTTTCAGAGTAACAAATACATTTACATCCAAATCAGCTATTTCCGTACTTAGATTGGTAAGCCAATGCAGAGACAGGAGTTACATATGCAGAGTGGCCCACACATCTGTTGTCTAGGCTGAGCACTTTCAAAGCCTTTACTCATTTTAATTCCCTCAATTAAAAACTACTTTCTTCACCTATCACCAAAGAGGAAAGCAGGGTAATAAGTAACTTGGCCACAAATTGCTCTCCAGGAACAGAGGACTCCAGGGTCCCTGCCATTATCTTCATGCTATAAGCCACCCTAGGTGACACCACATTCATCAAGAACTAACGTGTGTGTTATGTGGAGGGTGTGGCATGCCTTCCTGCTCCAGAGCCAATGCCTCAGGTATCCTATGCTCTGATGACCTTTCAAATATCTTTCCCTACAATTTACCCCAAACCCTTGCTTCTTCACTCTCCAAAGTCTAGTCACCATTTATATACATGTCACTTGGGTCTTTGTCCCCAGCATAGAAACCAATCTTGAAGTACACATTTGTCTTGGCAGCTACCTAACCAATGTGTCACCTGATTGTTGGCCATGTACCTCAGATAATAGCACAAAATGTAATAGCACCACTGAGTCACTTCCAACTGCAACCAAACCTCAATGGCTTCTTTAATGTCACCTCTTCTATCCAATGGAGCTTACTTCCTGTCAGACATGTCCTGACTCGATCCCTAAAATTATTGACTTAATTCAGGCCTCTAAGGGGTTTCCCTAAATTTGTTACTGTGGTGGCTGACCAGGTCATCATCCTTGCACTAACCTGACCCACAAAAGGCAGCAGAATGAGCTCTCAACTATATATCTGCCCATGTCAGTCCCCTGCCAGAAATGGTTGATAGTTCCCATCAGCCTTCAGGAGAAAGCTGTTCCTCTCACAACTGGGGTAATCCCTTTGTGCTCTGTAAGGTCCAGCTAAGAATGCAGCTTCTGTGTGAGTGCTTCCCTTCCCCTCTGCTGCCTGCCACTGTGTGACAGTACTTCCCACAACAGGCTTTCCTTATGGACCTTCATGCCTGCCTGTCCTTTCAGAAGACTATGCTCAAGGGCAGAGATGACACTACTAGTGTTAGCCTGCTAGACAGAGTGGATGCTCAAACACAAGACCACAGGAGTGAGAAACGGAAGACCTAGTTCTCAGAGCTAACTCTCAGTTCAGAGGAACTAACCATGTGTCTGACATGGAGTGAGGAGGCACAGCTTTGAATGGAACACAGGGTTTTTTTTTGCCACCATTATGCATACACAGCTCCTTCTGAGGAGCTCCCCCCCATTTCCTTTGGAAACCTCCTCCCCAGCACTGAGCAGCAGCTGAAGATCTGTGAGCTAAATGGCCCACATGCACGTATTATCCATGTCCTAGGGAGGCCTGTACTTTAGGACAGGCCTTTGATTCTACTAGCTGAGCCCGTAGCACCTGTGTGGGTGCTGCAAGGACAGAGTGGCTCTTGTTTGGCTACCACAAAGCAAGGGCTTATGGGGGTCTTTAAGAGGGTGCCAAAGCTAATGTTTGTGTTTTTATGGTAGAATAATAAGACCCACGGTGCCAGGCATGGAGTATGCCTTTAATGCTAGTGCTAGGAAGTAGATGCAGGTAGATCTCTGTGAATTTAAAGCAAGCCTGGTCTACATAGTGAGTTCCAGAACAACTAGGACTACATTAAAAAGACCCTGTCTCAAAAAAACCACAAAACAAACAAAAGGCTCATGTGACCTGAAAAAAGGAGTACAGAGAAGTGTCAACACTAAAAGGCTGACTGAGGGAACCAAGGAAACTCGCCATGTACGGACATTGTTAGGTCAGCTGAATCCAGACAGTTGGTAATGTCAATCCATAAAAACCTTTGATCATCTAAGCCAATTTGATTTGTGTTGAGATCTTTGTAATTTGTAACCATAGGACTCCTGATAATGTAAGTTAGTTTGTGAGAAAAGAATCAAGGTACATATTAAAGAGCATCATAATCTACCTGCATTCCTGTCCCCCTGCTTGGCTGCTGCTCTTTCTCCTGCTTAGACCAATCCCTCTCCTCAGCTTTCTCAAATGTCACTTACCCGTAAGGCCAGCCATACTCTAACCTACACTGAAGTGGGAGGTGTGGGGATAACAACAAGCATTGAGCCGTGAGAGTAGATCCCAGGTTACACCGACAAGATTAGAGGCGGGCGGCTAGCAGCACACTAGAAGAGACTTAAAAAGAATGCCTTCCATTCCTGACAGTGGCTATCAGACCCCTGTAGAGTTACCCTTTAGAGATATTATGAAAAGAACTAAGTTTTATGAAGAGTTGGAAGAAGAAGTTAAAAACAAACACAAATGCTTGCATGAAGACCAGGAGAGGCTTTGGGCTAACTTAATCTGAGAAGTTCCTCCTGGAGGCAGTCTGGTATGCTGGAGAACTTCTAGTGAGGACAGGAATGAACTGCTCAACAGCCTCCCAGAGAGGAGGAAGACAGAAAACTAATTTAAATTTCAGTCTGAACCCAAGGCAGGCAATAAGGCCATGCTGCAGGAAGAACTGCTGAGGATGGAAAGGCAAAATGAAAAGGGGCTTGCTTGTATGGCTTTGAAGAGGGGAACTTATACCTGTTGGTCAAACAGTAAACAAATATCCAGGGAGAACCTCTGATTCATCGATAATCATAACCATATAATGACACCATACTATAGGCCAGACTCTGCTAGGCTGTGGCCATACAAGGAGGTATAAGGACATTCAACATTTACATCCTCTGAAAGGAAAGAGAAACATGAAGGTAGAGTCCTGACTTCTCCGTGCATCTCCATTACCCAGAGTATAACAACTGCCGTGCAGAATTCATACAACAGTACTTGTCCAGTTTCATCTTGAAGTTAACTTTTGTGTGATCAACAAATTAATACAGCAATAATAAAAAAGGATGTTACAGGCCAGAAAGAGTCCCTCAATAAATAAAGCAGACAGCAATGGGCTCCACTTCAGTGTAGGTTAGAGTATGGCTAGTCTTACAGGTAAGTCAAATTTGAGAAAGCAAAGGAGAAAAGTGCTCCAGACAGGAAAAAGAGCAGCAGTCAAGCAGGAAGACAGGAAGACAGGTGGGATTATGAACAGGAAGCTTGGTTGAAGCTGATAGGACCGTTAGAGAAGCATGGAACTCACCCTGGAAGGACATAGGTAGTTTTATAAAGCCTTCTAGATGCCAGCTAAGTAACTGAGAGCTTGTCCTGTAGGAAACAGGCAATAATGGAGGGGTTTGAGTTAAAAGAAAGATGATGAAGATTATATTCTCTGCACAGTGGACTGGCTACAGAGAGATGAAAGGCCTGATGCTTTCCACAAGCTCAAGCTGTAGGTGGCCAGGGCCTGAAATCATATAGCCACAGTGAAATGGACATGAGGGAAAAAAGCTGAGGCTAATTAACTTCTTTTGCTTACAGATAAACACCAAACCATGTGCTCTATGCTATAACAGAAGTGGGACAAAGGGCCTGCCTGTCCCCTGGGCTCAGGTCACTAAGCCAACAGGGATGACCAGGAAAGGGGAAAATAATTGAGAAAACTACAGATGTGGGTCACTGAGGACAGCTGTGGTCACTGAGCACAGCTGACATCTGGACATTCATTTACATGATCTACAACAATGTCACAATGTCAAAATGTAAGCAGAAAAGGCTGTCCTCCCAGATACTTTGTCCTCTGATTTCCGGCAGATGATGCTACGCTGCTAGTCAGTGAAATGGTCCAGAAGCAAGCACCTGAACTCTCTAGATTGTGCCAAGCAATGAGCATCAAGACAGGTTCTTAAACAAGAGAGGGGCTCTGTGGTTGGACTGAGATGCTTCCTGGTCCCCTCTGACATAACGGATACATGGCCGCAGCCTTCTGATCACTTACTCACAGACACGCATTTAGGAGTTTTCAAAAAATTCATCACCTCTCCTCCATATCTTTCTCCCCTTCCTACTTTTCATTTAGTTTTACTTCCTCTTGTCACAGCTTGCTTACAAATCGAAGCCTGTGTCTGGAGTCAATTAGGGCTGTGAAGTACCCCACCACGCCTTCATCTGGGGACTCATTTATATACATATATATATATTTTTTTTATTTCAGGAGGTAGAACTAAAAACTGCAGCTCCAAAAGTTTCCAATCAACCATCACATTCTATTCTTTGAAAAAGTATGCTTTTCTCCACAGTTAAGAAGGCGACATCAAACTACGCATTCGGCAGGAATATTTCCTTTCTACCTATATAGAGACCAACTGTGCTTCAGGAATTCACTCACAGAAACCAGCCTGGCATGTAGATGATAAATGCTTAATGGCAATGGCATTAAAAAAATCTTTCTTCCATTCAAAATTAAATGTAATTTCCTTATTACTTTAATGGAATCCCTTGGAGTTGAAGTATTTAACTAGTCTCTTTCACATCAAGTATTCACTGTGAATGCTCCTTTAATAGTAGGTGTGTGAACTGTCCACTGACAGAATGAAAACACACTTTCACTGAAACAAAAACTGGAGAAGGCCACAACAGCTTGATTTGGAATCTGATAATGGCTTACAGATTCCACTTCAGCTCAGATTTACAGTCAGTGTGCCATGGAGCCATTTACCATCTCTAACCTTTCAGGTCGGATTTGGATAAAAGTATAAACTGCCCTATCAGAAAAAGCACACCGAAGCTCAAAGTACTTGACTTTTCCTCTGCAATGCTGAGCTAGAAAGGAAGGGAGCAAAATAGAGATCAAACAAAACTCACCTTAAAAAGAGAGACAGAGATGAATTGTCCAAAGTGCTAGTCATGGGGTTTCCCCCTTGTCACTGTCTTCCAGGGTCACCTTGAGTGGGACTGTAATGCAGCCCTCAGCATGGCTGGCTGCTATCATGCTACTAGCTAAACCCACCCTGATATACAAGATGTTTGATATATACAAGGAGGCTCTAGGTGGTTGGCAGATACCAGACGGAACCCTGTGCTGTGGATACAAAGCCTATCCAAGTGCCAAGCCATCTCCTGTCATTCAGCCTTCCCATTCCCACGGGAACTCCCCCTGCTGCCTCCCACCAGAAGAAAGGCTATCCTGGCATGCTAGCCATTAAAATAAGCATCCTGGACAAAGGGAGGGGGGCCAGACAGAGTGTATCCCAGGGGCCATGGGCTACATGGCACATCCACAGCCTCCTCATCCTTGTCCTGGTTAAGCTAAGCTTTTGTAGTCTGCGCTGCCATCCTGAGTGTACCTTGGAGTCTGCTGTTCACTCCTAGCTGGTCTCCCCTCTCTTCATTCCCACACATGGAGAATGCATGAGCCTTTAAGACCTACTCCATCACCTCTTCCCCAAAATTGCCTTTCAATTTCACCCAGAAGTAATCTCTTGTCCCCTGAACCCCCTGTGACTTGCCTAATCACTTACAGGTACCTTGGGAGTACCTGAGACAACTCTGATTTCCTGCCAAAGTCTTGTGGGTATTTGTAAGTGCATGAGAATTCACACTTCTCTTTGCTAGGTTCTCAAGACCAAATACATGAGCATGACACAATCACAGGCTAAATAAATGTCTCCTTTCAGATGCCAGGAAATTGGTGGTTTTCTTAATCTTATCCTAGAACACAATGCTAGCGTGGAAACTGAGCCTTCAGGACTAGGGATCCTTTGCCTCAACTATTGGATATCCTTAGCAATTTTTTTTCCCTATTCTCCCAGAACATATATCCCGTTAACAACATCTATAAGAAATAAGCCATTGCTAGACAATTGTTTCAAAAAAGAGCCAGCAAGGAAAACAGAACCAGGAAAGGGAAGGAGGAATTTAAAGATACCCCCCTCCCCAAAAGAGCTTGGTTCAGCAGTAGTAGTTTTATTTCTCCCAAACGAATCAAGTACTTTCAAATCTATGTAATTTAAGGGGCAAATTATGCTCCTAAGGACAACTGATATAACAATACATCAAGGAGCAGAGCCCAGAGGCTTACCCTGCTCATGGCAGGCCATGGAGTACAGCTCCCTCAGGAGAAAATGTATACCTGAGAGCCTGCAGGTGCAGCAGGCCAGCCAGGGATAGGTACTCTGTCACTACCCTTCACATCTCCAGTGCTAAGGACAGGAGCCAGGGGAGTGAAGTTCATCCTCTTCAGAGTATAGGCCCTTAGCTTTCAGGACAGTCAATGACAGCTGCCACACAAGGCCACAAAGGGTAGGTGCTCAGTCATAGTGGCTATTGTCAAGGCTTATTTTTACAGTGACAGCCAGGAAGCTAAGAGATCAGTACAACATTTATAGGTGACTTTCTTGGGCAGGTTAAGAGAATTTGAACTGAAACTCCAGCTGAGCTACAGGAAAATTATTCCCTTTACAAAAGGCTTTATCACAGACATCCTTTAAATAGGGGCCCCTCCATAGCACATTTAATACATACATACATACATACATACATACATACATACATACATACTCCTTTTACCATAACGTTTTTCTAATCAAAAGCTTTTAATTCTTCCTCAATTCCTACTGCAAGTAAAATCTCATCTTCTGAGCACTTCACTTCTGTTCTGCTTTTTATACAAAAGTAGTATGTGTTCATTAAAGAAATTCTGAATGACAGAAGCAGAAACAAGGTCACATACAGTTCATCACCCAAGTAGCAACAGCCTAGTTGCTATGGTTTCTCCAACTAGTGGGTATCTCCATGCTTGAAGTGTGGAGTTTTGTCCCCACAGTTTTAATTGTAAGGACTTTAGGCACTGACCTTTAAACCTAAGCTGACAGTGAAAGAATTCTTGCTGGACCCTGATACACTCTTTAGTATGCCATGTTTGACTAATAATTCCCCTACGCTCTATCATCAAGACCAGGATCATTAATGTCATTAAGGTGCTGCTAACTCACAGACTCAAGAATAGAAGCAAGCTTTAGAAGCAAGCTTTGCCAACATTTGCTTCCCATTTGCTTCTATTTTCCTTTCCTAACTAAATCTCTAGTCCATTCATACTGTATGTACACTAAGACATATAAGAATGATTTATATGCCTCCTTTGAAATCATGGTAACTCTTAAGCACACAGTCCCAGGCTTAAAGGCCTCATGAATGCATCACATCTGCTTGTATCTGTTAGGGCAGAGCTGTGGCAAGCTTTGTGCAGGAGAAGGCCAGCACCCCTGCTCTGCCAGCACATATCTTTCTACTGTTTTGAAAAGGTAAGTTACCTGTCATCACTGCTACCTTCCTAGATGAACTTTGCAACTATTTCCATGTCCTTCTCAGAAAAGTTCTGTTAGAATTCTTATGGGAATGAACTCAGACTTACAAGCTAATTAGACTAACTAATTCCTACAATATTTGCTCTCCCTCCCAAGTTCAGTGTCTTTCTATATACCCAGGTCTTCTAAATCACTACAGAACTGGGTCATTTACATTTCTTTTCAAAGTTACTGCTAAAAGTTCTTTTTTGCTATGACTGTAAATGCTTCTGTTCTATTTTAAGTGGCCATTAAATAGATTCTGGATCACCTGCTATGCCTGTACACTTCTATGATCAGGCCATAAACCTCACCCCACCAACTCCTACTTGCCTTACAGCACTGGCTACAAGCACCCTCAAGCCTAGGAGAGCCAGAGTCCTTTCCTGTCATGGTAGCACCCACTGCTACACTGGCCACCCCACTTCCCTCTACCCTGCCCCTGTACTTGCTCTTTATGGCTCCACAGAACTTACTATGGCCCAGGCAGCATCAAACTTGTGGCGGTTCTCCTGCCAGAGCTGCCCAGGAGTTGGAATTATGGGCTTGAGTGACCAGGCCTACTTACTAGTTACCACCTTTTCCATATTCTCTCACAGGAAGTTCTAATGTAACTTCATGCTATCAAATGATCCATAATCGTTTTCTTCTTGTCAATATCAGGACATACAAACTTTTTATTTGAGAAAAAAAATTAAACATAAAACAAACTAAATTTCTAGTTGCTGTCTTTTAAGAAGTTAAGATAAATCTGAAACAAATTTAGTAAAAATGTTCCATTTGTTTAAAACAGTGCCAAGCTGGAAGCAGTTAGTTTCAATATTTCAACAAGTAGTCAGGTAAATCAGTTATGAGACATTTCTAATAGGCAAGTAGCCAAATAAATTAGTGGAATATAGCAATGCATACTGACATAGAAAAATGATGGGCAACACAGTGGAACAGAAGAGTACAAAAAAGGCAAAACAAAACCAGGGGTGTATTGTAGGAGAGTCTTATGTTCATTTAAATAAAAGAGTCTAGAAAGTTATACACAATGCCCATTCTTGTTTGTCTGTTTAATGAGCATATACTACTTTTATGATCAAATTTTAAAACAACCAGCTTCAATTATGTATGTTAATGACAGTAGTTCATTGTGAGAGTACATAACATTATTTAAATTCATTTGCTTAAAAAAATTGCAAAATGCCAACTTTGAAAGAATCTTTTTTTAAAAAAATCTGGATGAAAATTTCTAAGCATAGAGAGGCTTGGGGAAACTATCTCAAGGCAATGAACACTTGTCATCAAGAAGAATGTTAAAATACACTCTAGGAATTTCAGGACAGAAACTGAACAAACCATGGGACTATCCTATTGCAAAGGCTCCCAAGGACCATGTACGCACAACCTCTCATTAAGAACAATGAATGCAGAGAGTAGGGGTCTGCAGGACCATACAGCTAATTACTGCCTAGGGCCAAAAGGACTTCTAACTCAAAACATACACTTTTAATTCCTTTCTCAGTTCTCACAAGTCACATGTTTTGTTGCTGTCTCTTCTACTTAGATTACAAAATCAGAGCTGAAGACGGTGCCCCTTAAAAGGCAGCAGATTGTTTTAGTAGCCTTCTTATCACTGACTCTAAGTAGGTAGAAACATCTTGAAAAAGGAAGGAAAAATTGACTGAGTGAGCCCAGCTTGCCAGTCGCAGGATGAGAACACTTTGACAAACAGACATAAGCTAGACCACAATATATAGGGAGAAGCACAAGCAAGAATCTCCAGCCTTAGATAACTTGAAGCCAGGAGAGAAAAAGTTCTCAGCAGTTACCATGTCAACTATTTTGCAAGTTTTCTGTGTATAAGATGCACGGTTCATTCAACAAGCCTGCCTCTCATTCCTTGGGGTTTATACATTCTCTAAGAGGAATTTTCAAGGAGTTTCATTTTAAGATAACTTTACTTATTTATTTTGTGGTATTGCAGGAGGTTGTTTGTTCATTATTCTGTTTTGTTTTTTGAGACAGTCTCACTACAAAGCCCTGGCTGGCCTGGAACAGAATATATAGACCAGACTGGCCTTGACCTCAGAGATCCTCTGGCCTCTGCCTTTTGAGGGATGGTATTAAAGATGTGTGCCACCACACCTGATCTATGTTTTAATTAAAAGGAGTTCCTAACGTAGACATTCGTAGACCCCATTCATCTTTCACGCACCAGAGGGAGCCCATATGAATTTTCCATATGACAAGAAACCTCAAGCATCAAGTTTGCAAATCCTAAAACTGTATTATTCACAACATAATCAGCACTATACATGTGGCATCATAGGTCTAACCCATAAAAGTGAAACACTAACTGAGATTAATCAAAGACCTCCTGCCTAGAGAAGCCACTCAAAAATGACTAGTTTTTGAAAATGTGGGCTCTCCTGAGTATACGTGACAGTGCTTGCAATAAATCAACAACCTGGCACAGTCGCCTTCTCAGTGATACAAGGGACAGGTTTTAGAGTCCCTATGCACACAAAATTCACAGAAGTTTGAGTCATTACATGGCACAAAATATGTCATCTTACATACTTTAATGTTTATAACACAATACTGCTAAGTAAACAGTAGTTAGGTTACATAACTCAGAGAAGAGTGACAAGAAGAAATATCAGTGCATGTTCAGTACATAAGCAGCTTTTAAATTTTCAATCCACAGTTGAATGAAGGAGAACCCTACAAAGTAGAAGTCCAGCTGTATTCTGCCTTAACAACTTGGTACAAGGCTGGCTGATTAACTGTTCCATAAGACATGGTTATATTTGTAGTGTGCAAACAAATTTGATTCTTGATCCTTCAAGGTGAAACCAGAGCCTAGACAGGAAAAATCTTACTAAAATTGTCATAGGGGAGGGAATGATTTTAGGTCTAAGTTAGAAGGTGACATGATGAACTGTTGGCGCTCTGCAAGCTAAAAATGAGGAAAGAGGAATCTCCACTCACTCTGTTCTTATCATGCTGAAGAGTATCAGCAACTCACTGACCTCAGAAGCATGGAACACAACCATCACTACCAAAACAATGAGGCAAACAGAGCTCCCAAGCCTTAATCCCAGTCTGCACCCCAGAGAAGCTGATTGGCCACAAGGATCAGCCCAGTTCTGCTTTTGTATTTGTTCTGGATTTGTAAGACAGGTCTTAGCCTGTGCTGTTAGCTGGATGTGTGAAGTATCTATCTCTGTCTGTCTGTCTGTCTGTCTGTCTGTCTGTCTGGTACTCATTAGTCTCTGCGACCTAAGCACAACAAAGTTGGAGGATCTCCTTTGGGTCCCATCTACAATGTCCAATTAAGGTTTACCAGGAAACACTGCCATCAGAAGACAGCTACCATTTGTAGCCTTAATTAGATCGGATTTATTCTCTCCTGTGTGGAATTAGAACATGAGTGACCAGCACCTTCTCTTAAATCTGAAGGATTGCTAAGGTAAACTAGCATTGTTTAATTTTCCACCCAGAAATCTAGGGTATTCTCTCACTCTCCCCAACCTCCTCCCCTGTCTCCTTCCCTTCTTTTCTTGAGAATTGATTACAAAGTGTGCTGGGATAGCCAACAGCATACTAAACACAAGTGAGTACCCCTATATTACATTTCTGTCACTGAGAACAAAATACTTGACAGCAGCAACTTAGAGAAGAAAAGTTCATTTCACTTCATAGACTGGGAGGCTGCTGACCATCAGTGAAGAAGGCTTGATGGTAGGGCAGCTCCCGTCTATGACAGTGGGAGCATAAAGCCGTCTACAGACATCTTGGTGGATAAGGAAGCAACACACTGAGGCCAGTACAGGACAGGGATAAACCCACAAGGTCTGCCCTCCAGTGGCCAACTTCCTCCAACTAAGCTTCATCTCCTAAAGGTTGTGCAATATCTCCAAATAGACTGTTGGGAGGAAGCAAGCATTTCACATCCAAACAAAAACCAATTCCTAATCAACACACTAGAAATGGGGGAGACCAAAAATGTGGTAACAATGAACAGTTTCTGAATGCAAGGTGGACAAAACTTGACTCAAACTTTAACCCATAATGAAGTACTCACCCTTACCCCATAACAGTGTGTAATGTCACCGCAGCCTTGGTTCTAAAGGAATAGCACTGTGCATGCTGTTGCATCGTGTGATGCTAGCCAGCACTGCCTAAAACATCTTTAGGCTAAGAGGCAAGACTGCTGCATGTTATGAACTGCAGCGATTCTACAGAACAAACTTCTTCTACAGGAGCCATGGTTTCAATACAGAAAACAAAGACTTCTAATACCATCACTGCTCAGCATGGAAATATTAGATTAGTGTATCTTTGGAGTGTATCTTGTTAGAATGTTTGTTTTTTTGTAAATTCTATTTGAATTACCAAATTAAGTTTCATTCTAAAGAAATCATTCAATGAATTTTGGCTTCAGGTTAAAATTTAATTTCCAACAATTTCTGAAATTGCCCAAAGCATACTTTTTTCTGCTATTTTTTTTTGTACTATACATTTATATAAAGCAGCATTTTCTGCACTGACAATTTAAAACTCAAAATATCAATTAACTCTGAGAAATGCTGAAAATGTTCAAGATCTTTCAGTATCAAATACTTAGCCAAGAGTTCATTCTTTATGCAAAAATAAACATTCACGTTAGTATGAAAACTTGCTTTCATTCCCAGTAAGTGATAGTTATATGTATTCCAAATAATTGTTTTTCAAAATGTGTGATTATCAGTGAACATTTACTTTGTGTGTCTAATTTATAATCTATATACCTGAAGCTGTGTAGAGATTTCTGGGCAGAAAGGGGTCACAAGGGCTACAGTGATAGCTCAGTGGTTAAGGAACTTGCTGTACAATTGTGAAACAACCTTTGGATCACAGCACCTCTGTAACAAGCATGGTATCTAATGCATGCCTGGAACCCTGACTCAAGGAAGGCAGAGGGAGGAGGGTCCTGGGCCTTCCTGCCTTCCAGACTAGCTGAGAAAATGCAAGCTCTGCCTCGAGGGACCAGGCAATGATAACAGAGACACCTCATACCCTCTTCTGGCCTCTGTATGCATGCCCATGTGCACACACGCATGCACGTACACACACACACACACACACACACACACACACACACACACACACACACACAATTTTAAGAAAAGAGTCAAAGGCTTAAAAAGCCCTGTGTGTGCGCTAGAGCAGGCATACTCCTCAGGAAGGTCTGAGAGCAAACACAGCCCCACAGCTCTGCAGGCTTTCACAGGCTACAGTGCTGTTGCTGTGGCATGAAGGCATTCTAAGCCTGTTTAAAAGAAATTAACACTATCGCTTCACTAACCACAAAGAGCAGACTGGGTCTGGCCTACAGACCAAAGGCTGCAACCTCATCTATGCAATCCAGAACATCCTCATGTCTAGGGACATTCCATCACTCAGGCCTCCCCGAGTACGTGGCCCTTATCATCCCTGTCTTGCTTCTGCTTTGCTGGCCCTTCTGTGCCTCACTGTCTTAGCTCATACAATAGTCTCCCTTCCTAAATTTGGTATGAAGGTTCTCAACCTTGGTGGCCCAATTAGATTACTACTATCTCTCTGAGATTTCCACTAATTCTGACCCAGGAGACTTTGGCATCCTTTATCTGTGTTTTTGTCGCCCTTCGTGCCCACACAATGCCTGACACATATCAGATGTTCGATCAGGTAATGGAATAAACCAATTACTAAAAAAAAAAAACAAAAAAAAAAACTTCAAAAGCTATAGTCTTCCTAAGTCCTGGGCAAAATCCACAAGGGTAATCCACAGAAAGAGCTCACAGCTGACATCATGAGTATCTCTGGCACTGAGTTCTACATACAGGAAACATCAGTTACTGAAAACCACAAAGACACAGCAATGTGAAGTTAAAAGGCCAGTTAGTGGGTCCCTGGGCCCTCTTGTTGGTTCCTCAGGGTCCTGAAGGAGAAGGGGGAAAGGCATAAAAGAAACCTAGCTAATGACTATGTCTTTCCTGTGCCCCTTCCCACCCCAGCTTTACTCAAACCACTCCTCACTTGGTTTGCAAAACAGTTTCTGCCCTGTATTTTTTACATCAGTATGATTCTACACACTCCCGCTCTGCTCCCGCCGTCTACAAGCCGCAGTTTTTTCTCTGCTCCTGGAGTCTGGCCCCATCTCCTGCCTCCTCCATTTCTCTATGGCTCTTTGCACCTGCTACCAGATGCTGCTTCTGAAATGTGTTCCCTTACTGAAATCCTGTTCAACTAGGATTACAGCCAATTTCTGGGCAAAATCTATTTCCAGCCCCTCCAGATAATAATCCAGGTGGTTCCAAGTCACTTACTACGCTGTAATATCAGAGCTCCTAAAAGGGAAACCAAAGAGGACCTAAGGATTTGATGCTGGACAGTTACACTTGTCAGTCACCCCCAACTTGCACTGTGTCTGCTTCTCCTTAAGAGAAGGCCTGAACTTCATTAATAAAACTAAAGCTACTATTTATAACAGATGCTGGGCTAAGTATAAATCAACATCTGAAACAGTCAAGAGTCCTATTAGGACTGAGATTTTTAGAATGAGAAGGAAGCCTGCATAGCCCAAAAGGGAAAGCAAAGAGATACAGCCAATTAGTACTTACTAATTCAAGAGATGGACACTGTGAACCTATGTGGCTGCAATGTTCTAGATGCTATGGGTTTAGTACAGACCACAATCTCTTTTCTAGGGAGCATAAAGTCAAGTAGAGATGCTAACTAAACTATACACAATCCATTAGCAATGACAACAAAAACATTACAAGGAAGAGAAATAGGTTGTTGCTATATTATACAAAACAGTTGTGGAAGGAAGGCCTTACTTAGAAAACATCTGATCCACATGAGGTTAATGGAGATCAACCCATGTGGATTCTGGGAGAAGTGTTCCATGTAAAGGAAACAACAGAAGCAAAGATGCAGAGGCAGGAAGGGGCCTTGTATGTGAAAGAACAGCAGTGACAACTGTATGTCACCAGGAGAGTGCAAGGGGAACATGTGAGAAGTGAGGACAGAAAAGGTGGGGCTGTCACCTGGCACAGGGCTACTCTATGAAATTTATGGGGCAAAGAGATGGCTTTGCAGTTAAAGGCACTTGCTGTTTCTTTCAGAGGACCTGAGTTTGGTTCCCAGCACTCACATCAGACAGCTCACAACCACCTTTAACTCCAGACCTGGGGATCTGACACCGACTTCTGGACTCCTAGACAGACAGATAGATATACACACACCCTACACACTCTTAATAAAATAAATATTTTTAAAAGAACTACCAATAAATAAATTCAACTTTCACAAAATCAAGATATAATAAAGAACAAAACATCATTGTTTGCCAACTCAGAATCACTATAACCTGATGTGGAATCACAACATCTGTGATTTATGTTCCCTGACTGTCTAGTCTAAGTTCTCAGTTTTGTTAAATGTGGTAACTGGACCTGAGAGGTTGCAGTGACTTCCTGGCAGACCTAGCACTAGCCAAGGTTTCCTGGTTTCCTGTTCCAAGCTACTCAGGAGCCCATTCTGCTCTAGACATGCAGCTCGGCTGCTCGCCGGGCTCCAGGGACCTGTGTGGTAGCCCCATTAGCCTCCGAAACCTCTATAAAGTAGTAAGGGAGAGTAGCTGCCCCCGTATGGCATCTCCAGGCCCAGCCCATTCCCAAAGTCATTCAAGATAACAAGCAGGTAAGGTGGAAGCATCTATTCTAATAGATAAGTAATGGATGGATACTCAATGTGCTTGGTGATATCAGGCATGTTAGGCACCATGAGAAATTATTTGTCTATCACCCTTTGTTCCAATTCCTGGACACAGCACTCCCCTCCTAAGGTCACACTGGCCACAGAATGGAGCAGACACATGACCTAGTCAACTAAACATCCTTATTCCTAAGACCACAACAAAGGTTTTAAGGTCCAACAGGATCAGGCCCATTCCTGGGGTTTTATGGGTGGAAGCTATAGAGAGATGCATCAAGCCATTAATTATGTGAACTACTACACATATTTTGTTGTGGGTGGTTCTAAAGTAACTATTACTTGTAACCAAAAAATTCAGACCCAAAGGCACTTGCACACCATTTCTCATTTCCTCAGTCATGTGATGTTTTAAAGTGGCTATCGTTCTTAGAAAATAAAGGTAACAGAGGTTAAGTAACTTCCTGACTTCACAAAGCCAGAAAGAGGCTCAAACCCAAGCCTTTCTGCTCCAAGTCCCAGGCACTATGAACTCAAGAAGAAAAGTCTTTAACATCAGGAAGTCCAACAACTTTGTTAAAAAATTATTGGGTGGGGGTGAGCAATGGCTCAGTGATTAGAAGTGCTTACTGCTCTTCTGTTACTGAACATCCGAGTTCGTTTCCCAGCACCCATGTCAGTCGGCTTACAACCACCTGCAACTCTAGTGCAGGGAATCGAATGTCCTCTCTGGCCTCCTGAGGGCACTCCCACATACATGGCACACGGTCATACAAACACACAGGCATATGCAATGCATAAATAAATAAAAATGAATCTTTTTAAAATTTTAGGTGGATATTTAAGATACAATAACAGAGGAATAAAAAACACTTCTACCTCTGATTCTAGCCCATGACCTCAGTTGCAAAGACATGGGGCCAGTCACTGCACTTGTCTGAATTTTAAGTCTTCCCATCTATTAAAATGATTAGTCTGAGTAAGGTGAATTACCGAACCTTTAAAAGTACATTCTGAAAAGTCTATGGTTCTGTTTAGGTATACAACTGATTTTTAACCAATTGCCCAGTAGAATATCAAGCAGATTTCAACTCAATGTCAAGCCCAATAGTTGGTAATAGTTCTTAGGGGACAGAGTTGAGGAGTTCTGAGCTACAGAATCTACTGGGAAATGAGTGTTGGCTTCTGTGGTCAGAGGCAGCATGTGAGAAGAACAGGTTCCACGTGTCTGCCACACCTTTAACTCAGAAGTGCCACTGTCTTTCCATTACTGGGGCTGCCTGAACCTTCCAAGGATCTTCATCTGTGAGGCCATTAAAAGAAAACAGTCAAAAATGCATTTTCAGCACTCAGGGAACAGTCCAACTGACCATGGGCTCTCTCCTCACAGGGTTGCTAGTTGGACTGTGCGTCTTAACTCTTCTGTTCCCAAATCCCCTATTCCTGGGGACTGAAAATTTGTGCAGCATTACTAAACCACTCAGGAAGAGCCTCCACAGACCAAAACTGTGACGTCCATACACTGCAGCCACAGTTTGGCCAGACTCAGCATAGAGCTATGATGAGACCTTATCTTCCCATCCTCTTACTTCGACCTGAGACATGCCTCCTTCAACACGATACATGGTGCTCTTAAGCTCTCAACTTTCTTACTCTCATCTCTAGCTCTCCTTCTCCCCTCCCTTCCCCCCACCCCTTCTCTCCACATGGCCATGGCCGGTCTTTCTTTTACCCTCACTCTTTCTCTCTGCCTTACTATAATAAATCTCTAAAACCATTAAAAAAACAAAAACAAAAAAAAATGATAAACAGTATGATAAGGCATGTTATATATGATCTACAAGATGGATCCATTGGAGTTTTAAAGTCTGTTTTGGATAAAGGTGAACCATTTTATAGGAAAATAAGCCCTGCCTAATAGCATGAGTCTGGCTAATAGCTAAAATGGTTAAGACAACAATGTGGTCTCCTGGATCTTCTTCACTGTCTACATAATATTGGACTGTCTACAGCAGTGGTTCTCAACCTGTGTATTGTGACCCCTTTGGGGGAAGGTTAAATGATCCCTTCACACGGGTCACAGATATCCCGAATATCAGATATTTACATTATAATTCATAACAGTAGCAAAATTATACTTGCGCAGTCTCAACGAAAATAATTTTTTGATGGTGATGGTGGGGGCCACCACAACATGAAGTATTAAAGGGCCACAGCATTAGGAAAATTGAGAACCACTGGTCTGGAAGGCAAGGTTCAAACGCTGCAGAGTGGCCTGCAAGGTCCTAGGTTTCTCGCTGGCTACCGTTAAAACACTTATGATTTTTCTGCGGGTCCCACATTCTTATGTTAATCAAGCCCAACTTAAGTTAAGCTGGTACTATCTCATGCCTTTGTACATGTTAGTCTCTTTTCAAAAAAGATATTTTCTTAATTCATTGGGAATTCCATATGTGTTCTGATCATATTTATCCAGTCCCCCTCTAACTCCTTTCAAATCCACCCCTACCTTCATGTCCCCTCTCCCCACCACACACCCATTTTTTAAAAGCCCATCAAGTCTAACTGCACTGTCCATGACCTCCTGGCTGTGTGGCCACCCAGGAGCATGGCCAGCTGCTGTCTTAGCTGTGATGCCCTTCCTGGCCTTCTTGGCAATGAAACCAATTACTCTTATTTTAGAATGGGTTTTTGACATCATTGTACCTTTCAATACTTTGGACCAGTGTGTGTATGTGTGTGAGTGTGTGTGTGTGTGTGTGTGTGTGTCTTTAAAAGGACAGGCAGACTGTATATGCCCCCCTGGTATTCCAAAAATAACATTTACCCTTAGTGTCATAGCTTCAAAGGGATATAATGCAAACAATCTTTTTTTTTTTCATGTTTAGTGGAATCAATATTTGTTCATTCGTTCACCCATTCATTCATTCAAGGAATACTTACTAAGCAATATTGTCAGTTGCACATACAGAAATACTGTCAACATGTTCCTACCCTTATGGAAAAGATTCCTATGTTGGGGACACAGAAGCCAGTTGTGTCCAGAGAACAGGAAGCAGTTTAGAGGACAGTTGCAATACTAGTGTTGCTTAAGGGTTGCAGCTCTGAAGGGAAAAGCTTTAACCCTACACTGGTGATGTCCTAAACCAGTCTCAGGAGGTACTGAGTCCTACCTATGCCTGGAGGCAAGGATCAAGGAGCGTTCAGCTGAGTGTGGATTTTATTAAACCCTATGAGCAAGAGGAGGTCCAAACAAATACATGGAAGGGCGAGGGGAGAGAGTGGTGAGCTTTGAGACACGAAGGGTCAGACTGTGGGAACTCTTGGCGAACTCACTGCCTCGGAAGGTTAGCCTGATTTCAAGGCTATCCAAGCACCTCTAACTTACGTCCTTCAGTGCCCAGATATGCGTCCCTCTTCGTTAGAATAAACCTGTCGCCACCCCGAGCCAGCTGTTAGCTCGGTGAGACGTCCGTCTTGCTAGAGACTCCCTCTCTTCACCGAGAGCTAATGAGGCAGGGCCCAGTTTAGGGTCCAGGGGGCCGCGGAGAGGATGCGCCCCTATCTCCCCGCCCGCCGTTCCCATAGCAACCAGCTTACCACTTCACGGGCCCGGCTGGAGAAGTCTCCCTTGGGCCGAAGGCTTCTGCGGAACAGCTCGTCCCGGCTGCCATCGGCCCCGCCACCCACGGCCACTCCCAGAACCTTATTCCGCGTCTTCACTGTCTTGACGCTAGCTCGGAAGAGCAGTGTGATGTCCACCGCCATAGCGACCCGCAACCCCGGGCCTGAAGCCGGTCAGGCACACGTCAGCAGCTAGCGACCCCGGCAAGAACTCGGTTGCTGAGGGACGTTCCGATTCCGCACTCCTCCGCCTGGGAACTGTGAGCATAGAAGGAAGGTTCCGCTCTCCGCCCGTGTAACGCGGAGAGTGGAGAAAGGTTCCGGCCTTAACCCAGAGCAGGAAATCTCCGTTCCAGACAGCTACCCCGCAGTGCATCGGCACCCCTTTCTCCTCGCGGCAACACTCAGCGGGATCAGACGCTCGGAGATTTCCCAGTCTGGACTTCAGGAAACGAAAGCATCGGGAAGCTAGAAAGATCGCCCCCCTTATCTTTAGGAGACGGGCGGGCGGTTTGGTTGACAGGTGGGGAGTGTCACACTTTTGACCTTTGTCATCAAGGGATCGCCTTGAGTAGCAATGAACTATGACCATCTGGGTTACAGGAGCTAGGAAAGGGTAAGTGTACAGAGGTAGGGGCCAGAGGCCTTTCTTCTTCAACCTTCAGCCAGTTCGGTAAAGTGAAGGCAGCGCCTTTCTTGGAATGCACAGAGAATTGAACAGAATGTGTATGTAAAACGTCCTCACGCTGTTTAACTCTTAGTATACAGCCAGTAGATGTTGCCATGGCTGAGAATATGGTTGTCCTCAGTCTTCTTATAATGTAGAAGAGGCTTAGAGCAGAGATCTCTGAGTGGGGATGTGGAGAACAGGAACTTAACAGAGCCAGACGAAAGTGAAGCATTCTGAGCTTCATGATACCTGCGTTAGGTTCCTCCTCAATAAGCACTTTTTAAAAGCGCTCTCTTGAATCATAGTTATCATACAGAACGAAGGAAATAGAGAACAGAGTTACTTAATTGGAGTGAAGTCAGCTAATAAAATTTTTCTGAGCACTTGGTTCATGGTTCATTTTATTTTTGTGGGCACCTTTCATTAATAATACAATTACTCCACTTTCTCTCCTTCCCTTTCCCCCTTCAGCCTCCTCAAGTTCTCTCCCTCCAATTTCTCCCATGTCTCCTGACTCAATCTCAAGTTGATAGCTTCTTCTTCCTTAATTATTATTGTTGCGTATATGTGTAAGTATCCATGGATATGCCAGCACAATCTGCTGAAACTGTTTGTTGTTATTGTGTGTGTGTGTGGCTTCGGGGGTAATCATGTTGTATTGGACAACCAATTAGAGGGTTCATCCCTGGGATAGGCTAACTCTCCCCCTCTCAGCAGCCATAGTTGCCTGTAGTTTCTTGCCCAGGAGTGTGACCCCCCCCCCCCATGGTTTAGTTTTAGTTCAATATCAACTTCTCTGGGTTTTGTTTTCCTTATAAAAGGAAGCACACTATGATGTGTGCTAAAATTGGGCTTTTAACAGACATCAAGATGAAAAGCTAGTTTCATAATAATCCCGGGATCATATTTGCCTTTACACTTGCATGTTCTAATCAGCTGTATGGTTGAGCTCTCCAAGAGACACTGATCTTACAATAGTCTAATTGCAGAGCAGCTGTCTTCCATTAAGCCTGACTTAAAAGAAAATTGCTAAGATGCAAGTGCCAGTTCTTCTTACCGAGTCTTTTATTGTTTTGAAAACTATTTTCCCTAAGAAGATGTTTATGTTAATATGTAATGGATGTACTCTGATGACTTTAGGCAGATAAATATTTCTAAGCTTCTCGTTTTATTTCTAATATAGTAACTATCAATAGATAAAATCCAAGCAAGCAACAATTGTGTAAGGCCCTACATAATTTTGTAGGAATGTAAAAGTTTTCTGAAATCAAACGTTTGAGAACCACAGTATTAAAGACATCTTTAAAAAGTACATGTCAAGGGAATATTCATGTAACAGAAAAGAAGTAAATGATTATTTGACATCCAGAGTATAACACGTCATCATTCCTGAAGAACACTGTCCATACAACTTGAGTAGAGAAGGAGGAGGAGGAGGAAGAGGAGGAGGAGGAGGAGGAGAGAGACCAAAATCTATACTAGTGATTCTGACTTGCATCTTGCATAAATGGTATTTTGTTTTATGCAGACATTAATGAGTCTTTGGCTATGCAAAGGTAAGCCTGGGGCAGAGTAAATGGAAGGACAATTAAATTGCCTTGCATAACAAAGTGGAGGAGTTGAATTAGGGGAACAAAGAGAAAGCCAGACCCTTGGTGGGGCCCAGGAAATTAGAAAGTAGATAAGTGGGAAGGGGTTTTATGTAGGAGGAATTTCTGAGCTCCATAAAATATCATAGTGGTGGGCGGTGCCTTGTGTGAGCCACGTACTCGGTGCAGTTGGGTGAGGGTAGAAAGGTGAGCAAGAACCTCCAAGTTTTCTGTATAGATCTGCAAATGCAGAGAAAGCTGCGGTGTTGATGAGACCCAAGTGAACTCCATGGCTGTACAGCCTCAAAAGATGGCAAGTAAGTGAATACATGGAACTTGACAAGTTCCAAAGAAAAGGCTGCCTGCCCTCACCTAATGGTTTGCTTCCCTCTCCTTTGAATTTCTCCCAGCCTGTAATGACTTAAATGGTGTATGTTCAAGAACTATGTCCATATCTAGATTTTTCTTAGACTTTATATTCAGACCCTATATCTAGTGGCTATTAGAACCCAAAACTTACTTGCAAGCAGAACTTTAAATGTAGCCTAGTTACAGTTCCATGTGTGGATGACAACATAGGACCTAAAGTCAGTAACAATGTCTATATAAATATGCCAACAAAAGAATTTGAAGATACAGGCAGATGTAGCCACATGCCTGGGGATGCTGTCACTAGAAGCTGAAGAAGCAAGGGACTCATTCTTCCCTAAGAGCCTCAGAAGAATGTGTGAGTCTTTGAACAGTTTGCTCTCCCTCCGGGACTGTAGGACCTAAATATCTATTGTCTTAAATCACCAAATTTGTTGTTGCCTCTTTCCCCTGACCCCCCCCCCCGCTTCATTTTCTGGGCTCTCCTGTGCCTGCCTCACTTGGTTTGAGACACTCTTTCCGTCCTCTGTCCCTGTTTGGGCTCACATCTCCTGCAGACAACCCATCTCGAGCTGCCTTGGGTCTGTGTCTTTCTTGACTTTAAATTTTGATCTCCCTACAATCCTCCATTCTCAGTGAACTTCAGGTGACCAGGACTCCCATCCTCAAAGGGAGAATAGAGAAAGAATGAGTCTAATCTGGTGAGAAAGTGTGCCAACAGCACCTTTCATCCAGTGCGCAGTGAATGGACAGCCAATGGCCAACAGCACAGGGCCCATGTATTACTGGCAACATGTGTCACAGCTCTTGCTCCCAGCTTCTCCTTTAAGGAATTTCTTGGATGGAGAAGGGTATGTTTACAAGTTCTTCAACTGCCTGCATTATCTAGGGTGCAGCTTGTCACTCTGGAAAGATGTTCCACTTCTTCACATATTCACAAGCACTCCAGAGGTCAGTCAGTGACAAGCTTCCCCCAGAATTGGAGGTGAGCCAATACCAGAGCAGCGCTCCACAAGAGTCTCATCACAGAGACAAAAGGGGTTCTATGTTCTGGAGCATACTCCATTTGTCACTCCAGGGCTATGTGGATAGGTTTTAAGATAGAGTTACAAACAATAAATGTGATAGGCATTAACTGTGATCTGAATTCTGCCAGTCATATCTCAGGCAATCGCCATGGGGACATTGGCTTATCTGAAAAGTTACTCCAATTAAGCTTTGCCCTCTATTATTTTCACGTAAGAAGATAAGGAATATATGTAGTGACATGGGCCAACTAAGTGGTTTTTAGCAGGGCGCTCCTGTCATTAGCATTGGTCTTGGGAAAAGACTTATAGTCTCCTATATAAGTAAGATGTCAGGAATACAGACCAAGCAAGGATAGGATGTTGTGCTACACACACATAACCTGACACAGCTTGGAATTCAGCACTGAAGATGTTCATCTTTCAGAAGTGGTCTCAGAAGTTTGGACTTATACAAGTCTTCACTGTGGTTCTGACACATTGGTCCTTGGGAGTCAATAAATATTATTGTTGAGAGTCACAACTTGAGTGGGGGTCACTAGCTAGTGTCCAAGGGCTGCTGAGCATTCGATGTCTGATGCAGTCCATTTCTAGGTGTCACGCATGTGTGGATCCTGATGAGCAAAAAGCTTCAGAAGAGCCCAAGAGAAGCACTACTGTAGCTATTATTCTCTGCCAAGCCTGTGGTACCCAGACAGCAAGGCTTAGCCAGCCAGCTGACATAGGATCCCATACTTGCTTTTTCTCTCTCTGGACAGCAGGAGCCTCAAGGATTTTAATACCTAGCAAACTTTTCTGGAACATCTAAACAACCTCAGACATCCAGGAAGCAATTGCCAGAGGGTGCCAGGAAACCCACACAAAACATCAGAGACAGAAAGACTTAGATCTGCATCCCTACTGAGTCATTAGCTGTTTGACTTCAGGGAAAAGATTTCCCTGAACTCCCCCTGAAAAGCTAGGAACATGCCTACCAGTGTGACTCCTCTGAGCTAGGACCACCCTTTCTAGCAGCTGTCATCATCTGGTTGCTGGGCCACACGCACAGATTCTTGTTTTCAAACCTGTAGAATCTGATGGATTCTAATCCACTGAACTTGGAGCTTTTTGTCTTGAACTTAAGAGAGGTGCATTCTATAGACTTCTTCTAGAGGCCCATAAAGTAAGGGCTTAGCCTCCATTTAGGCACTGTTGGGAGGTAATGGAATCTTTAAGCAAAAGGTTCTAGTGTAAAGGACATTGGGCATGTGCCTTCAAAAGGAACCCCAGTCTCTTCTTTTTCTCTTTATTCTCTGTTGAGTTGAACAATTTTGCTATGACATACATTTGCACAAAGCATCAAAGCTATATACTAGTGTGTCACAGACTAAAACTTCCAAATATGAACTCAAATAAACCTTTTTTTTCTTTCCAAGATGATTTTATCAGATGTCTGTTATAGTCACAGAAAGCTAAGATACTTGTTGACCAGCAGCCTTAATTCCATATGTATCTTCAATGTTATGCAACACATAGTTGGAAACTGGGGCTCAGGACATCTTTGGAAGTGACCTTATTCTGCTGCAACTGAAATATTTATTCGGAGATCAGCTGGTGGATTATCATCTTAAGAACATTCCCCTTCTCATCTCCTGCTAGGAGGTTTTGAGGGGGAGTTGGGAAGAGGCAAAGACACTAGTATCCACAGAGCACAGGCTCATCCTTCTGTAGGATGAGCAGCCACACTGATAATCTCTGTCTGAGTCTCATTATGATCCCTTGCACCCATGCCTCAGTGGGTGTCTGGGCTCATGCATGGACAGAAATGCTGAGTCTGTTCGTCGCTGCGGATGTTAGGCTTGTTCTCCTTTAGGGGCATCTGGGCTGAGAAGGGGTTAGCACAGACCAAACTAACTTGGGAAGTGTGTGCACGCTGAGCCTTTGAAACATGCCTGTGCTGTTTCCTCTGTACAATACGAAGTATGGTGTCTTTAAAATACAATTTGAAAGCATCCCTGTCTGCCCCCGCCAGCCCCAATGTACATAAACGCTGTAGATTCTGCAGAAATGTAGAAGTTAGTAACTGTCCTCCAAAAGCTTAATCTAGAAACCTTTAGATACCTAACCTACACAGGAACATTCTGAAGTTTCTGATCCCTTCTCCCTTACTTCACACTCTAACCCTGCTTTGCTTGCTCTGTGTCAGAAGACATAGCTCCCAACGATGCTGTAATCAAGTCATTGAAACTCAAGTCCCCCTCTTCTTACCCCCACAGGCTTGGAAATTGATGTGACCTCTTCCCGACGCTTGCTTTCTCCACCCCAGGAGCTTCGTAAATCACCTCATAAAAACGTATTTACTGGTCCCCCTGACATAATAGCAGAATAAACTGCTCAAAGCACCCTTGAAGAGTCCCCCCAGAAAACTCGAGAATTGTGCTGCTGGTGTGGCAGCAGGGTCTACAGCTTGAGTTTCTGCGCTCTGCCTTTTGACGGTGTCTTCTGTAATTAAGACAGTCAAATCCTCTTGTTTTTATTGAGTTGGATGGCGAATCACAGAATAAATGCTTTCCCTTGCACTTTAAAAGGATTTAATAGGAAAACGTTTTTTCCTACATCCTGTTTCAAGGGGAAAATGTGATTTTAGGGACATTTTATAGTTCACAACAGGATACTGAAGGGCATTTGGTTTTGCTTTAGTTTATTATGACTGTGTTTCTCTAGCATGAAGTAGTCTTTGTGATTATTTAGATAAGTCTATAGATAGCCACAGAATTATGGAAACTTGGGACTGAAAAGGCCTTAAATATTAGCCAGACTAACACTCTTCCCTTCTCAGATGAGAACACAAGTGACTTGTCCAAGGTCACGTCTTTAAGGTAGTGTGATTCTTTGTGGCCTGACTATTGAATAACTTGGAACCAGCTTTATGCTGGAAGTAGGGGTGGCTAGCATAGCCTTTATACAAAGAGACTTTTTTTTTTTAAATCTCTGAAACCTTTTAAATTTGGGAACTGGAATACTTGGTAAGTATGGATTTGTGTGTGTGTGTGTGTGTGTGTGTGTGTGTGTGTATGCTTGTTGTGTGTCTGCCCCTATATCTGGCTAGTGATGCATTCAAATGGTTCCATTGTCTATCTAATACACAGCACCCGACAGAGTTCAGAAAATATAAAACAAGGCTTAAGTTTCTGCATTAGAACAGGCCAAGAACTAACAGAAAATGCATACAAAGGTAATTATCATTAAATGTGATCATGTAGCATCTCTTGATCCTTTTTTTCTGTTGCTACAATAGAATGTCTGAGACTGAATAATTTATAAAGAATAAAGGTTTGTTCTTATCCCAGTTTCATTTTTGTCACTGTGACAAAATACCCTGACAGCAAAGCAGCTTTGGGGAGGGAAGGATTGACTTACAATTCTAGGTCGCCATCCATCGTCTAGGGGACATCAAGGTGGGATCTCAAACAGCAGCTATTTTCACATTCAAGAGCAAAGAGGAAAGAATGTCCTCCTGTGCCTGCTTGCCTGCTGCATGTGTTCAGCTAGCCATCTTCACTCTTCCACAGTTCAAGGCCTAGTCTTAGAAATGATGTCACCTACAATGGGCTGATACTTCCTACCTCAGTTAAGGCAATCAAGGTCCTCTCCATACGTCTAGACTTTATAGTTAATTCCCATTCAGGCTCCTTGCCCTCGAGATTCTGGGTTATAACAAGTTGACACAACTAACCGTCACAATTCTCGCAGATCTGGATGCTTAGAGGTCCAAGGTCCAAGGGGCCACGTTAGATGATATAGTCTTCTTGCTGCAGAGGAGTCTGCAGAATCCTGAGGCAGTGCAGAGTCAGGTGTGAGAACAGTTTGTCTAAGGAAAAGCCTTGCTGGCATTTTTAACACACCTACTACAGGTAACTTATTAATCTGTAATGGATTAACCCATGTATGAGAGCAGAGCCCTTCTGACCCACTCCTGTCCTGAAGAGCATGCCTATTCCCACTCCTTAATACCTCACAATGGATGTTAAAATCTAATACTGTTTTTTGAAATTGAAACTTCTGGTTTCTTCAGAAAGTTAGTTATGTCAAATGATATTCTGCTGGGGCACACAGGGGAAAGGATGAATGATGTTTAGAAGGAAATAAATAAAACCCGACAGACAGTGGATGATTCTAGATGGGATTGGTATCTAGAACTTTACTATTCCTTGATAGTCATCATTTGCCATGACTTCATAGAAACGCACCAAAAACTTCTGGTGTTCTGGCAGCTTCTTGCTGCTTCTGAGGCCAATTAACAGGGTAAAGTGGAAGTTTCTGGATATGTCTGTTGATACAGACTCATGTGGAGCTTTGCTAAGACAGATTGGTGTTTCCCTGAGGCAAGACCCATGAAAGGACACATGATATTTGGAGGGGCTATAAATAGGACTTTTGAGTGGTGTGTGCTTCCATAGCTAGTTTTGCAATGCTTCATTGGTCTCATGTCTTCCTCTTTGCTCATTCTCATTTCATTAAGAAGGCATGGCAGAGAACTTCTGGTATCCCTGATGGTTTTGGTTGTTCCTTCTGACTCATGCAAATTTGGTGGAGGCCTAGCTGTTTCTGCTGGATCCTGCTACTGCTGCTGATTCGTGTTTGCTCTCCTAAGACTGCGGAACTGAATTGCTGGTATCCTGATAAATGGAGATTGGAATCACCCCCAAGGAACTACTTCTGAACAGAATACAGCAGAGTCTCTACACTTCTGGATTGACGAGCCATTGCTGATCTATGCGATTTGTGAATCAAGCTGCAGCTGCTGATTCATGTGAACAGAACTGCTGATATCCTAACAATACAGATTGGATTTGCTCCAAAAAACTATTTCTAAACAGGTCTACATCCTACTTTGCTTTATTAACCTTTCTTTCCCCTATACCTGGTAGGGGCAGGGAGGCTGGAAGAGAGGTTAACGCATTTAAAAACCCTTATTAAAAGTAGCTTTTGAAAAATCAAAGCCAGGCTGGAGAGATGGCTCAGTGGTTAAGAGCACTGACTGCTTTTCCGAAGGTCCTGAGTTCAAATCCCAGCAACCACATGGTGGCTCACAACCATCCATTAATGAGACTTGACACCCTCTTCTGGAGTGTCTGAAGACAGCTACAGTGTGCTTGCATATAATAAATAAATAAATCTTTGGAAGAAAGAAAGAAAGAAAGAAAGAAAGAAAGAAAGAAAGAAAGAAAGAAAGAAAGAAAGAAAGAAAAGAAGGAAAGAGAAAGATCAAAGCCTACAGGTTTTCATTGGGATATTTTGAGTCTTTGTTTTTTGGTTTTGGGATGCGGGTCTTTGGATGCTCATCTAGGGGGTTGCCATGTTTATTCTGTGATACAGGGGTGAACTGACTGTCAGGAAAGTAAGAAGACCTGAGCAGGGAGAGGGGGTAACTATAAAACGCCAGCTTGATTGGAGCAAGAGACCAGTCCTCCCCTTCAGGAAGAGAGGGCCCCAGAACTGGGAGTCTGCCAAGTGGGCTGGGTCCTCCAGAGCCCTGGATCTTCTCCTTCTCCTTCTTGGCTCTGTTTGTCTGCCCCTGGGGGACACTTTCTTCTACACGTCTCTGCCCACATGCTCTTCCAGAACAAGAAGCTGCAATCTTAGGCAGCTCAATCTCCGTACTTAGTCTGTCCCCTTCTCCCCCAGTCTGTGTACCCCAGGTTAGCCCCAAAGTCAGAATCATCCTATATCATCCCTTAGAGTGCTAGCATTACAAGGGCACCTCCCTATACCCAACTTGAGTTATTTTTTTTTTAAATGACATCTCTTAAAATTGAAAAAAAAATTAAGAGTTCTGTAATCTTAGCCTGCTCCATGGGGGTGGGGAAGGGAACCTGTGAGAAGGAATGAGAAAGAGGGCTGGGAAGATAGCTCAGTGTGGAGTCTGAGTCCCCAGAACGCATGGAAAGCTCAGAGTAGAAGCGTATGTGTATAATCCCAGTGTTCCTACAGTAAGACGAGAGGTGGGACAGGAGAATCCTGGAAACTTGAGGGCCAGCTACTTCAGCATAAGTCTGGATAAACAGCAGAGCTAAGCTGTCTCCAGCAAGATAGAAGGCAAGACGAACCCATGAGGCAATGCTCTGATCTCATAAGACCACATACATGTGCATGCACATGCACAGGCCTTAGAAGCTTCGCCCCTGCTGTAGAACTGTGGAGAGGGGACCCTGTCTCTTTCGGCTGCCTCAGGCATCCCAGGCTTGGTGGAACTTGGTGGCACGGGAAGCAGATCTTAGCCTGCTATTGGAACAGGAGCTCCTCTGAGTCACAGGAATTCTGTGTCAGACGGCACTAGATCCAAATGTCACTCATTTGTTAGCCCTGAACTCTTTCAGTCATGTCTTCGCCTAGAAAAAACTGTCAAGTGTGGGGCTGGGCGTAGTGGTGCACACCTTTAATCCCAGCACTTGGGAGGCAGAGGCAGGCGGATTTCTAAGTTCGAGGCCAGCCTGGTCTACAGAAGTGAGTTCCAGGACAGCCAGGACTATACAGAGAAACCCTGTCTCGAAAAACCAAACCAAACCAAAACAAAACAAAACTGTCAAGTGTGGTGTTGCATGCCTTTAATCCCAGCACTTGGGAGGCAGAGTTGAAGGCCAGCTTGGTCTACAGAGGGAGTTTCAGGACCGCAAAATCTGCACAGAGAAGCCCTGTCTTGAAAAACAAAACAAAACAAAACAAAAAACATCAAAAAAACCCCCAAACAAACAAGCAAACAAACAAAAACCCACAAAAGTAGTCAATAGAGCTCTTGTGTTAAATGAGATGCTCTACATATAAAGAGGGTAACACAGGTTCTGCTCTAGAGTTACTAGTAAAGGATACTGTGCAGCTGTGTAGCGAAGAGGTTTGATGGGTGATGCTGGGGTCAGATCCTGGTGGTGTCCATCTCCTTCAACTTCCGGAAGGATGCTTGTGTTACTTCCAGGCCTCCGTCTCCCCCAACCAAAGGGTGGCACTCAAGACAGAAGACTGGCACATTGGGTCAACGTCTTGAGTTAAAGGAAGCCCTTGGGACGCGCTCAGCCTCTGTGGTCTGGGTAAGCCATGGAGAATGTTCTGAGATTTGCAGTGCTATTCTGGGGGGCAGAAGAGTCAGGGGATGGGTGAAATGAAAGAGCTCGAGTGTTGGAGCCAGTGGGAGAGACCAGCTGTTCCCCATTTCTGCTTTAAACACAATGAGAGGTAATGAGTTTACGCTGAAGCATGAAGGATTTAGGCTAAACATTAAGAAGAATTTCCTGAATGTGGGTGTTGTTGGGCTTTGGAATGAGTTAGCAAGGTGTTTGAACTAAGGGCAGTGTTTCTTCTGGCTGCAGCCTGGGGGCCCTTGGGGTGGCTTTGCTCTCATGCTCCTCTTAAACTGGGGCATCCTTGATACTCATAGAAGTCTCTGCTTGTGCCTGTTTGAGTCAACCCTATTGTTCCAGACCTTGATCCCACTCTACGAAGACTGACTGTGGTGCGCGCCAGATCATGGCCTCAGGCTATCTCCAGCTTGGCATTCCACAGATGCCACGGTTGCTTATGCAGGCTCCTCCAGTGACCAACATCTCTCTTTGAAATTTATTAAGAAATTCTCTGTAGGGCCTCTTTCACCAAAAGTGCATTTAATAAAGCTTGGAATTTCCTCACAACACACTTATTTAGTGGATATATTTTTAGGCCTGGGTTATTGCTCGGCTTCACTCTGCTTAGTAAGCTCGGGGCAGGTCAGCACAGAGAGACTTCAGAGGTTTTGGACAACCAGGGTCCTGACCACCTACCTACTGGGCTTCTCCAGGCCTCCGAGGAAAGGAACTTTCTAGTCATTCATTTAGGACTCTTTTAAGTGAGCTAGGGATTTCCATAATTGTTCTTCCAAAAGGCAGGCAACTCCTTCGGCTATGAGCTTCCTAGGGAAGAGTTTTCTATCCACCTACCCAACAAGTAGGTCTTGGTGGGGGCGCGTTTATTATAAAGTCAGTTGAAAAGTGAACAACTTTCACTCTGAGGAGGCTTTTAAGGAAGAGCTCAAGAGCTGGCCCATAGCACTTGCGTTCCCAATGTGCCTGTGTTGTTTAGCCCAGGGACTCTCACTTATTATTGCATTTATAAAGCACCCCCTCATCATTAAAAGGTTTTCCCACATCAGTTGTTTCCTGGAGATGCACAGGACACTGGCTGACCACAGATGAGTTCAGGTAGCAATAGACCACCCCCTACCCTCACCTCTCCCATGAATTCACTCACGAATGCACTCTAGAGTTCAGGGGGGGGGGGTGTAGGGGGACGACTGGCAAGTGATGGCTCTCAAACCCAGCAGTCAGGGAAAGGTGAGAGCATTCCTGTTGTTTAGGATCACTTCTGCACTGGGCCAACAAAGGGTGGGGCAGACAGGGCAGACACCCTAGAACACACCTCCTCCAGCACTCAGCAGCCAGCGGGAATTCAGCCTACAGAGAGAGCCCTCGCACAGCCTTCTTCCTACCTCTTCTTCTTGGTCTACTCTCCCCTAGGAGCTCTCCTAGCTTCCCTCATTATCACTGTCTGCTTCTTTGGCTTCTGAAAGGATGCAAGTGGACTTTTCTCTGTCCCACTACCTACTGCCACTAGTCAGCCACAGTCAGGGCCTCCATCCCCTTACATCTATGACATCAGGTCTCTCTTCCTCCCAGTTTGTCATTTATTTGTCCTGGTCTTGAGAAGTTAAAGATGTTAAGGGAGAAGGTACAATACAAAGTTCTTTTCTTATAGCAAAATGGGCTGAAAGAAGGTAATGAGGGTGGTAGCCAATCCTTAGGCAACCCTTCCCAGGTTACAAACATAGTCTTCAGCATTTGAGGGAAAGCAAATTCCCCAACCCCATAATGCAGTCCTTCTTGTCATTCCTATTTTATAGGTAAGAGAAATTCAGACGTAGATGGTTAAGATACTTGCTTAAGGTCACACCGTTAGGAAGTAAAAGATCAGAAACAGAAAATGACCAGCTCAGTGCTAAGATCTAAAGAACACCTTGAGAGGAGCTGCCAGGACAGTATCCATGCAGGTCACCCAGCAGAAATGTAGAGGAGCTAAAGGGATTCTGACATCTTTCCTCTAGACTCCTGTGTGACCAGACAACCCCCACCTGGAGCGCACACACCTCCCTGTGAGGTAGGATGCTTGCCCAGTCACACTTGCTGCTCAGTCAGGATCTCCCTTGCCATCATACCTCTCTCTCTCTCTCTCTCTCTCTCTCTCTCTCGTGTCCTTACTAAACCACCTATTCCACCCACAGGCACCTCCAGGTATGATGTACACTTCCTGCTCCAGAGTTACCTCCATTGGGAAGATTTCTGCCTTCCCATAGTGCACCTGTGGACCGTCCTGGTCGCTCACTTTCACACCAGGATCTCCTAGGATTTGATTCAGAACAGAAAAACTGATCAGGTACTAGGACTGCCTCCTGAGCGAGGCAGTGGCTTCCCTGGGTCTGCCCTTCCTATTTCCTCCCCAGCTCTAGGAACATCCCCCTCAAGGAATATAATTTACATAAAATAGTTTCCAAACATATTAAGGGAGCAGACATGGGAAGGAAACCCACAATTAAGGAGTTTTGCGCATTCAGTGTCTTTCCACTGACTGGGGTATCATCTTCCTGAAGTAATGAGGCCGGGCAGAGGCTCGGAGCCCAGAATGTGCAAGTCTTCAGGGCTCTTGTCATCCTGGCTGGGGCAAGACAGATGAGGAAAACTTGGGTCTGGTCTAGGTTTCCATGTGGTGGCAAACAGAAGTGGGTAGGCTGAGAGTATGGGTGTGGGCAGGGGTGAACCATCATTGTCCCCCCCCCCATCAGTTGTGATAGACATCATCCTCTATTCTTTATGTGCCCTGTTATCTACCAGCCGTCTATCTGCTGCTTGTCCTTTCCTTGTTCCTAGGGGCAGAGGAAGCAGGTTGTCAGAGGTCTGAAAGCTAGAGTGACCAAGAGAAGAAAGGGTTGGCTGAGGGCAGGATGTGTCCAGGGTGAGAGGGCTCCGCCCAAAGGCCACTGACCAAGATGCCCTGGCTCAGGAGTCAGGCAGCAAATGCTTTTGTTTCTTTGTTGTTGAGACAAAGTCTCTCACGTTATACCAGGCTAGGCTCAAACTCCCCTTGTAGCTAAGAAGGACTTCTGAAGCTTCTGTGTCCACCTCCCAAGTGCCGGGATTCTACGCATGCAGCGCCATGTCCTGGTTCAGCATTGAGTTTGAATTCCAACTCATTTAGTTGTCACTGCTGGCTCGCTCCTTCTTTGTGAGGTCAGAATCACACTTGATGGCAGGGTTGTTGGTGGACTGACAAGTAATTATGAGTAACATGCACGTGACAAAGATGTCATTCATTCTAAGATGTTTTTGAACCCCTACTATGTGTAGGCACTGTTCCGGCTGCAGAAGCTTGAAGAAAATGGAGGGAGGGGTCTGGCATCAGTAAAACCCTTTCTTTCATACAATTTGCCTAAACTGTGGAGAGCCAAACTGAATAAAAGAAAATACATGAAGGCCAGAGTCTCAGGGACAGGGGCTCACATGACTTCATTGCCCCTTCCCCCGAGCACAGAAAGCGGCAACACAGAAACGGAGAGAAGCTTCGGTGCTTGTTTGGAGGGTTCATTGTGTATGCAACCCATAAGCTGTTTACAGAAAGAAGTAAATGTGACCTGATGTTTCAGCTCCAGGCACAGGATCCCAGACATCAGGGAAACCCACAGGGTGCCTTTCACTGCTGCGGCGTGGTTCTGCCTCCCTGACTGTCTGGCTGCTTTCCAACGAAACTATATGCACAAACTCTACCTAGAAATATTTTATGCGCTATGTGCCAGCCTGGAAAACACGGCTCAAAAAAAAAAAAAAAACCTGAGAGAGGGTAGCATCTATCTATCTGTCATCTATCCATCCATCCATCCACCCGCCCACCCATCCATCTATCCATCCATCCACCCGCCCGCCCATCCATTTATCTAACAACTGCCCATTAACAGGTCCAGCAAATGCTGTGTGTTAGGGGCAAGATGGCAAAAGACAAGCATCTGGTGAAGATGTGACTCCAGGAATGCTGTAAAGAATGAATGCCTAAAGTAGTGGTCCTTTCACTGGGGATGCAGGGTGGGGAGCATCTTCAAGGCTAAGAGCCCTGGCACCATCCACTCACTCTTTGCTCCTCCTCCTTTTCTTCCTTGCCTCCCTTTTCTTTAGAAATAGCTAATAAACACCTAAAAAAGGATAGTATGGAACAAAACTCAAGCTCGAGTTGGACACAGGGGTTTCTTCTAGAACACCAGCAAGAGGCAGTTTCTGCTGTATCTAAATAACATCCACAGATGGGAAACTTCCCCTGGCTGGGCTAGAACTCAAGATCTTCCTTCTCGCCTTAGCTTCCCAGGTGCTAGGATTATAGGCATGACCTAGAAGGGACTCACTCCTTCACAGAAAGCTTTTGAAACATCTGTATGCCCCAGTTATTTGGCTCAGCAAACCTGTGCATAGCGGTGAGTAGGTCCATACATCATGAATCCCAGGCAAATCTGACAGAGCCCCTCCAGAGGCCCTTCTCCTTGGAGGCCACCTCTTATCTCATGTTTCTGTGCTGTGCCTTTTTTTTTTTTTCTCCAGCGGTTCTCAGTGGGATCACCAGTCAGGTAGGGACCATGTCTTTCCAGAGCTGAACCCGGGCTTCAAGTGTGGTCTGACTCTTGTCCCTGCAGGCCCGTTATTAAGAACTGAGTTCATGTATTGAGGCTCCAGCAGCTGTTAATGGCTTTGGCAGCCTCATTCCCGAGTGAGGCACAGAGCGGACACCCACAGATCCTCCTCTCATTCTTTCACACATGCTCCCCACACCCACCCAAGACAGGGTATGCTGTCCTGAGATATTAGCTATGCAGACCAGGCTGGTATCAAACTCAAAAGATCCACCTGCCTCTGCCTCCTGAGTGCTGCGATTAAAGGGATGCATAAGTCTGCCTACCTGATGCCATTATACCTGGCTTCTCACACATATGTTTAAGAAACATATTCTCACCTCTCTCTGTCTTTCATGTAGGACAACTTTCAATGATGTTCAGAGTCTAACACCTGCCCTTGCTAACCAGCTCAAAAATGCCATTTGGGTCTCAGGACCCCAAGGCCCTCAAGATATTAGTCCAATACATAGGCTCTTACATTGTTTTGGGGAAAGGAAGAACCATGGCTAAGAACTTTCTTTTCTTTCTTTCTTNNTTTCTTTCTTTCTTTCTTTCTTTCTTTCTTTCTTTCTTTCTTTCTTTCTCTCTCTCTCTCTCTCTCTCTCTCTCTCTCTCTCTCTCTTTCTTTCTTATTTGTTTGTTTGTTTGTTTGTTTGTTTTTCAAGACAGGGTTTCTCTGTGTAGCCCTGGCTATCCTGGAACTCACTGTAGACCAGGCTAGCCTCAAACTCAGAAATCTGTCTGCCTCTGCCTCTCAAGTACTGAGATTAAAAGCATGAGCCACCACTGCCCAGCAAGAACTTTGTTTCTTAAGGTGTTAAGAAACACCTCCCCAGGTCCTACCGGGCAGAGCACTGTGTTGGAGTGACTATGACATTAGTGCCCATATTAGCGTCTCAGGTCTTTTGACTCCTGCTAACATAGCTTAAGAAGGCCTAGTAACTTCACATTTCCTCTGAGAAAGTGACAGACAAAGACAGAAACTGCTGTACTGTGCCCAGTCTCACCGCTGGGGTGTCTGGCCACAGCTGGCATGCAGATCGGGGGAGGCAGAATGCAGTCTGTAGTGGGGGAGGGGGGTCCTCAATCTGTGTTTCCCGGGTGGGAAACAGCAGAGTCTGGGACAAGTGCTTTGGTTTCCAGTCTCCTGAGTATCTGGAACCACCAGCGCACTGTTGGGAGTCGGGAACAGGGGTCCCTGATGCTTCCATACTCAGGGCAGGAAGGGGAAGGCTGAGCCCCCGGACAGGGGCAGAACCAGCCTAAATCTAAGTGAGTGCCAAGAGTATAGAGGGGCTGGAAGAGAGAAGGCCTTGGGAGACAGAAGCTGTGCTTGAAGACAAAGGCCTTCCCTGAGGTGATTCTTAATGAAGAGATGATCCTTGTACTGATTTATCTGATGGTGGATGTGAATGCATATACCGTACGGTGAACCAGGGATTAGATACCTTTGGTGGGAAGGGATGCCCATTGACCTAATGCTATCTAGATGCCTCATTAACATGGAGAACTCCAGGGGTTTATGCTATGGGACCCAGTGTCCAGGGTCCTCAGTGGAGCATCTTGGTTACATGTTCCAGAGCAGGTAGAGGCAGGTAGGGAATGGCTCCACTCCTGCCGATCTTACTTCTGAGACTCCCATTTTTCATGCCTGCCTGGTTACAAGGTCCCAAATGCCCCACAAGAAACAGAGACAGGGATAGTTGTGGGGAGGGGGGAGGCAAGGGAGAGAGGGGGGAATGAGGGAGGGAAGAAGGGGAAGTGGAGTGGAGATTAGATTACACATGAGTGTTTGAATGCACCCGAAGAGCCTGCCAATGGATTACTGAACACTCCTTCATGAGCTAGGCTCATTCATACACACACTTATTCATCTCGTACCATTTACCCAATATTGCCAAGCAAAACCTAGAGACAACAAAGAAAATTGAGGCAAACAAACATATCATAGAGGATGTTTACCCTCTCCTAAACTGCCCCAAGGGTGATCGCTTCTTAAACTCCTTGGTGATTAACAGTATTTGGTATACACAGAGGCCTGTTGTGAATAGACTTATTTAACCAGCTCTGAAGGAGACCTGTAAGCTCACCCTATGACCTGCAAATACCCAGAGCTTCCTCACACTTTCCCATCCTTCTAAATTTCCACTGGATAGCACTCAGCACAAAAATGTTGTGGGAACCTCAGAACCCCTAGACCAGTGTTTCTCAACCCGTGGGTCTCGACCCCTTTTAGGTCGAATGACCCTGTCACGGGAGTTGCCTTTCGGATATCCTTCATATCAGAAATCTACTTTGAGATTCTTAACAGTAGCAAAATTACAGTTATGAAGTACCAACAAAAAATAATGTTCTCGTTTGGGACCACCACAACACGAGGAGCGGTATTAAAGGGTTTCAGCATTAGGAAGACTGAGAAGCAATGGGCTAGACCGTTAAGCCATGGTTCCCACTGGTAACTTCCTCTCTTATCCTTTGGAGGGAAGGAAGAAAGGAAGGACCATGGCTCAGGTCTCCTCCTTGTCTCTACCCAGCAGAACACTGGGTTGTATGGCAGAGACTTCTCTGTGATCTGAGCCAGCAGTTAGGTAAAGTGGTGCTAATGGAATCTTTAGAGATCTGGCCTCTGGGAGAAAACACTTACTTTGAGTAGAACACCATTTTCAAAGGATTATTAGAGAAATCAAATCCATAACAGCTATGAAATACTTAAGTCAATGCCAGACTTCTAGCAAGCATCTATAACTGTTAGCTATTGTATTAGTTAAGGGTACTAATTAATAAACACACACACACACACACACACACACTCACACACACATTCCACCCAACCAATGCCCTCTTAATTGAATCTTAGACAGAGGAGGGATGTCTAGAGGTGGGTGTTGTAGGCATTTGTCCAGCAGCTCAAAGGAGAGGATTAATACTGCTGAAATGCTTTCTGCTCATTCCCATATGGTTGCAGAAACCCTGGAAGGAGCTGTAGGGAAGGTGGCTGAGAGAGGATCAAGGGAGAAAAGAAAGGAGGAGAAGTGGTGTAATTCTATTTCAACTAAAAACAGATTTTTTAATAAGCTAGGCATGGTAGCACAAGCTTTTGATCCCAGCACTCAGAAGGCAGAGGTAGGTAGATCTCTGGGAGTTCAAGGCCAACCTGGTCTATATAGTGAGTTTCAGGACAGCCAGGGCTACACAGAGAGACCTTGTCTTAAAACACACCCCATTCCAAATATGAACTCTACAGCCTCCTTCTTTCTGTTATGAATGCCTTGTGGGCTTCAGAGATTTCCAGTCACTCTCTGCCTGGGGGTGGGGGTGGGGAACCATCTTTTAGAGTTGATGCTAGTGCGCAGAAGGGCTTGGGTGGCAGAAAAGAGCTTGGATCAGTAGAGAAGGGCTTGGCTGGAAGGTGCTGGCATTGTGCTTATGTTGTATGTTATGAACAAGTAAAATCCGAGCTGGGAAAAATCACAGGATGGTTCAGTGTTTCTTAACATTGAGCCCACAGCCTGGGGGCTAAGTCATGCCCGGGTGGATTTGGCTGCAGTGGCCAGTTAGGAAAGCCAGTTGAGCCTGAGTTGGGAGTGAGAAGCAGTCCCTGGGCTCTATCCCCAGGGGCTGACACCAGGCAATGAATCCTGGCCTCTGTCCTTGCATCTTCCTCTGCAGTCATCAAGCAGAGACTGGTCTTGTTTTCCTAACCATCACCTCTGGGGCATCCCTGGTTCCTGGACTGGACCACCTGTGTTACGTCCTAGCCAGCATCTGTGTCTTTCCAGTGGCCAAGTGCTGCCAGGGACCACTTGCTGTGGTTGGCACAGCACACAGAAGTATATCAGGTGGCTCTCCTCACTTCGATTCGCCACCGCAGGCTGGAGAAAGGGAATGAGACACTTTTAAAAGCAATTTTTCAGAATCCTCCCACTTGTCATTTGCTTTAAAGCTTGAAGGCCTCATCTGTGGCACAAAGGACACATACCCCTACTTTGTGCTGGGGCTAAGCCAGGTGTTTAACAGCTTCTTCAGTCTGCTAGCCAGTCTTGGTTTAAGAAGGCAGCCTGCTAACTGCATGGTGGCAGGCATGTACCTGTAATACTAGGTGGCTGTATAATACTCAGGAGGCTGAGGTGGGGGGGTTCAGAATTTGAAGCCGGACTGGACTATTTACTGAGTCCTAGGCTGATCTTGGATAATAGAGAGGAAGCAAGGGAGGGAGGGAGGGCAATACAAGGAAGCAGAACCTTCCAAAGCCCCAGTCCCCTTTGCTTTCCTTGAACCTGAGTTAAGTAGACCTGGATCCTCTCCTCTGCCCCCTGCAGGAATCAGTGGGAGAGCTGTCTTGGTCCCCTCTGCTCTGCAGGAGTTGGTTGGGGAACTATCTTGCTGCCTCTCACAAGTGCCCAGGGACGTTTTTTTGGTTTTTGACAGCTTTTGACAATCCAATTGCACTGCGAATCACTTTTCTTCTGTGCATCTGTGACAGGACATGCTCCCCCTTACTAAGAAATTGTCACTGACCCCAGACCTACAGAAGTTTTAGATCTTAGGAGCAGAAAGAAAGAAAAAAAAAAAACACACAAGCAGAATCTTTCCCGTAGGAGTTGAGATTCTAGTAAGAAGCACACACCAAGGGAAACGGAATTAAAATCGCAAGGGGTAGAAACAGCAGCCTGTGGACCAGTCACATCAGGGGACTAGCTTCCTAGATCATAACTATGAAGAAATGAAATTAAAGCAGGTGCTGAGCACATGACCTGGGTGAGGAGCTGCTCTAAAAGGTCTCATGGGGACATTAAGGCAGACAGTTCTGAGGCAGTGAGAAGAGCCATGCGTAGAAATATAGTATAGGTACTGTACTCCAAGCAAAGGGACAGGAGCCACTGACTTAGAGGTAGAAGAGGGCTGGACACAATCAGAAACATTCAGGATGCCAGAAAGGCTGGCTACAAGAGAGGAAAATACAAAGGGGCTGGACCAGGTCACACGGCAGTATCAGACATGGTTGCTCTAACAAAGGCAGAGGAGTTTGGTTCTAATCCCTGAGGAATAAGCTCCTATTCATATGTGCACCTGTGCTCAACATAATCTCAAACCTACAGAGAAAGTTCAGATGTTGTACAAAGAATTTTCTTGAATTACCTGAATGTATCTTGCTAGCATGATGCTTTACTTAGCATGTTTATCTAAGAAATAGAAGGTCAACTCTCAAAATCATGTCACATCACATGTTCATATATCCTAATGAAGTTCTTTGGCACGGAAAGATCCTGTTCAAAATCTCACCTTGCCTTTCAAGTCAGGTCCCACTAGTGTCCTTTGATCTGGAATTCCTCACTCTGTCCTTGTGGCTCGGGACTTTGGCCTTTCTAAACATCACGTGGCACTTTAAAGAGTGTCCCTTGTAATGGATAATGGGATCTGGGAATGGGGTCCCTTGAGTACCAGTATCACACAGGGCTTGGGGGGAAATGAGGCCTAAATTTTCTCCCCTGGGAAGAAAGATGCCTCACTGTGAGAGACTCAAGCTGTGACATGGAAAAGAGAGGAACCAGAAGAGACTCTTTGTGGGCTGGTTTGCCATTGCAGGAGTTGATGAGAACTCACAGGATTTGGAATCACCATAGAAGCAAATCTCTGGTCATCTCTATAAGAGAGTTTCTAGATTGGGTTCATCGAGGAGAGAAGACCCACCATAAATGTTGGGGGCACCGTTCCATGGACCAGAGTCCTACATGGGATACTGACCACTGGAGTTCATCTTGCTCTGCTTCTGCACTGCAAATACAATGTAACCAGCCTTCTCCTGTTCCGCCGCCTTGCTGTCTCCCACTCAAATTTCCTTCTTGTCAGGTATTGGTCACAGCAATGAGAAAATGCACTAATACATCCTTCCATCTGCATCTGGCTGCCATTCCCATTCCATCTTGGTTGGATTTAGGGCATACATCTGTTGCAGAAATATCACACAGAAATGCTTGCTCTCCTTGTATCTTATTGGGCGGCGCATTATTTCAGTGTCCTGTTACCAACACTGCTTACACGGATGGGCCAGGAGAGATCACCAGGTCATTCACTGTATGTCAGTTTGTTTACTCTCTTCCTGTCTGAAACTGATAATCATCTTGATGCAACTACTCCGTTCCTCAATAGATTGTATTTTTTCAGCTATTTAACACCCCATGTCCTGTTTTCCTATTTTACATTATAACTTAAGACTTATAGCGTTCTCTCCGTATGTATATTACCCAGAAATGTCCAGATATAGCTACTCTGCTTTTCTACCTTGTTCTCATTATTTTTGAACATTTACTTTTCTGGGTAAGAAAATGTCGCAGGTTTCTCCACCCAGGGTATTTCCGATGATGATATCAGTAGAGCTGTGGTTTTCAACCTTCCTAATCCTGCGACCCTTAAATACAGTTCCTCATCTTGTGGTGACCCTCCCCAACCATAAAATTATTTTCATTGCTACTTTATAGCTGTAAGTTTGATACTGGTATGAATCGTAATGTAAATATCTGATATATAGGATATCTGGTGTGCAACCACTGTAAAAGGGCCATTGGGCCCCAGAGGGGTCACGACCCACAGGTTGAGAAACACTGCATTAAAGTATAACAGAGCTGGAAATCCACAACAACAAGTGATGTTTTCATGTCTGTCCCAAACCCACTGCCTGTGGGATTCTGATGTAAGTTGGTCTGTGCTGCCCGAGATGCATAGGTAGCCTGTGCAAAGATGCCTAACCAGTTCGTGTGTGGACCTTTGGCACAATGGGGAGCAGTAAGCAGCCTTGATGATCATGAACTTGCTATATCCCCATCCCCCTGAGTCTGATTTTGAATTCTATATTGTGGATGACTTTGAACGTCATTCTTTCTGCCCCCTGCCCCCCACCCCCCACCTCACAAGTACTGGGATTATAGGTGAGCACTACACCAGGCCCAGCTTGTGTAAATTAGGCATGAACCCCATGGCTTTTTGCATCCTAGGCACACATGCTACCAGCCATGGCGCCACGGCCCACTGTTACACTATATATACTTCTTACTGTTATTTCACACCCTTCTTCTCTTAGAACTGAGCTCTCTGTAATGGGCCGCATTTTATATTAGCAATGAATCCCATCTCCTTTTTCATGATCTCTCATTAACTTCGTTTTCTCTTGGGCTTGATCCAGTCTGCTTTTCTGATGGTAGCCTAGGGTCCCTGGCTTACTTATACATGTGTCCTATTGCCAGATGTGTGACTGGCTATGCCAGCTAGGCTTGCCCTCTGTGCTGAGCAGTCGACCTCTCTAGTGAAGAACTTGAGGTTGATTGTGGGTACGTTCTAAGATGCCCTGATGACAAAACCATCCAACAGTGCCTTCCTCAGAACAGACACTGATTGCTACGTGACTAAAGATCAGATGGTTTTTCAGTCACTGGTAGGTGCCAGCCTTGGATACCTTTGTTTTGAGGACCCAGTCCCCAGCCCCACCCTCCACAACAAGCCCTGTAAAGAATGGCAACATCTCCACATTATGGATAGCCTTTCCATTACAAAATGTCTGAAGATTTTTAGAAAAATACTGTAATTTTTCCCGTACATTAATTTACAGTATCAGTGACTTCTTAGGAGTGACGAGCTTACTGGGAAATTCTTGCAAAGTGAGAAAATCTAAATCTTTTACCTGTAATGAGATTTTATTTTTAGGCGTAATTAATTGAACAATTTAATATGTTGACATGGTGCTACCTCGTGTGGACATTTAATTAAACATTTATTAGGTTTGACTTTGTAGATTTCTTTTCTCCTGGTAGAGCCAAAAAAATACTCTTCCAGTTCACCAACATTTTTGTTGGAGAGCCCTGCTAGCTGTTGGAAAATGGCAGACTTTGTCTGGGCCCAGGCCACTCCCCACCATGGCCAATGCCGGCCCACTGGGGATGGGGTGAGGTGCCTCTGGTCCTTGAACTTGAGCTGTGATCTGAATTCCTTTCTTAGCATTGCTTGGCTGAGCACTCCAGAGACACCATAACATAACTAGATCTTTGCCTGACTCAGAATGAGGATTCTTGTTGGAACAGGTTCAGCCTACCTTCTCATGGGTAGAGGGATTAGGCACCAAGTGCACCAGAAAGGGTATGGAGCCCTGGCATGCCTGTCTCGGGCTGCTGACATGAAATATCATCCTCTGGTGGCAACTGACATGTTTCATAGATCTGGAGGCTGAGGAATAGAGAGAGATAATGACCCAGCCAATTCTGTGTTTGGAAGGACTTGTATCTAGAAGGGCTCATGTCACCCTGGCTCAGGCTGCTTTCTTGCTGTGGCCTCACCCTGCTGAGAGAGCCATTTCTCTGCTCTTTTAGTAAAGACTCTGGTCCCAGACACAGAATGCCACACACCCATCAAAACCTAACTACCTCCAAAAGCCCCTCCTATAAATGCCACCACATGGAGACATTTGAAAGGACTACAGGAGTTTGGAGGCAGACCCTTCAGTCCACATGATCGTGGTGCCGCTGATGCTGCAGTCTTTGAGGAAATCTCTGCCCCTTCTCTGGGCCTCAGCTTCCTCTTCAGGATATTGAAGATGGACCAGATCTCTGATGTTCCTGGGATGAGCACTTTGAGAAGTAAGGATGTCTAAAGGCCTGCTTTGGCAAATAAGTCAAAAAGATACCCCAGAAGAGGCAGCTTGTTATTGTGGGTTTTCCAGCTGAGGACTCAGCAAACCCCTTCACTTTTCCTTGAATCGTTAGCCATTGAGACCCAAGTGATCCCAGAGCACCGCCCCTGGCCCAGGGAAGGTAGGTACTCAGTGCATGATTATCAGGAGGGGAATGTCCCTTCCAGGAGAGAGACGGAGGCACAGTGGGGACTGGGCCATTGCAAACAGAAGCCAGACACTGTGAGGTTCTGAACAGTGAGGAGGAGAGATTTATATTTTCTAAACAGAATTAACTTGTTAATTTCACAAGTAGCTATTCTTCAGTTTGTGTGTAGAGCTCAGAGGACAGTTTTCAGGAGTTGGGTCTGTCCTTCCACCATGGGAATTCCCGGTATGAACTCAAGGGAACCATCTTGGTGGCCCAAGGAGAACATTTTCAGTTTGTGGGTTGGATGCCTATCTTCTTACCTGCAGCCAAACCAGGAGCCACCAGTGGTAGGTAACCCAGGGATGCAGGGGTCTTTGTTGTGTTTGTTTTGTTTTATTGGTTTTTCCAGAACTCTTGAGAACAGAGACTGAAGACTTAGAAAATCCAGACTCATCATTCTCATCCATTTTCTCAAAGCCTCTGGATTAAGGCAGCAGTCTGGGAGTTTGGGAGATGAGGAACTAGCTCTGGCTAGGGTGTAGATGTGCCTGGTGACTCTAAGCCAGCCCCTCACCCTCTCCAAGCCTTTGCTTCCTCCTTATGAAACCCAAAGGCTGGGGCTAGGAAGTTTAGCTCTATGGGCAGAGCGCTTTCCTAGTGCACATGAAGTCTTGTGGCAAAGTCCAGCATGTGGCACACCCATAATCACAACACTTCGGAGGCAGAAACAGAAGGGGTCATCTCTATATTGTGAGCGTCGGGGGCTAGCCTGGGTTACAGAAGCTCCTGACTCCACACAAACAACCAAAGCAAAGTTCCTCAGGCAAATCCAGGGGCAATCTTATGAGATACAGTAGCTCCTGGGGTCTTGTTGGGGACGGCAGTCGCACAGTTGTAACAAGTCCCAGCTGAGGTGGTTCTTCCTGCTTCTCTGGGTCCTGCTTGAGCAGCTAGGCTAGGCTCTGAGCTGTGGGCACAAAGCAAGAGTTGCCCAGGTTAGACCAGTGGAAGTAAGATGAACAAAATATGGCCAGGCTTCAGAGGGCTCCTTTGACTCCCCAGTTACAAGCCAGCCTGGCGTTCAGCGTGAGCAGTCACAAGCGTACGCAGAGAGTTTTGCTGTCCAGAGCAGCTGTCACATCCTTGAACCCAGATGACCCCTCCAGGTACCCTGCTGGGTAAAGCGGACAAGGCTGAGAATCCATTCAGTGCCATCAGAAGATCCAGGCTAGAGCACAATAACCCATGAACCATTGTTGCTTAGCGGCTCTTTGATATCCTTAGACTCTGGGTTTTTTTTTTTTTTTTTTTTTTTTTTTGGTGCCTGCCCCCTGACTCCTTCTCTTTTGTCCTCTAATATATCTCCTCCTTGTTCTTGGCTCCACCCTCCCCCAGTACACACCCCAGGTCAGGAGGGAAAAGGCAGTGTATCCACCCCCAGGTTTCTCACTTTTGATCTTTACTCCTCTGACCAAACAGAAGATGGCTTCAGGGACCAGCATTTGGGCTCTGTTTGGAGGGACCTGCCTGGGTCACTGTATCTTTTCTCTTTTGTCAAGATGACAAGTTGGCCTGAGGTGACATTTGTGGAAGTTTTCCATTCTCTGGGGCTTTGTGTTCAGTGACAACATCCTTACCACCACCCTACAGAGCAAGATCCATAACTCTGCTCAACGGTGATGAAGAGATGTAGCTTTAGGGTGATGACCCGCCTGAGGTCATCCTGTGGGTAGGTGCTGGAGTCGGGCCACTGCCTGGTCTCTGTAGACCCACGCCAAAGCTCACTGTTAACACGCTTGCTGTGTGTGTGTGTGTGTGTGTGTGTGTGTGTGTGTGTGTGTGTGTAAAACAGTCTCTGGCTGTCCTGGACTTGCTTTGTAGACCAGGCTGGCCTCAAAAATCACAGAGATTTGTCTGCCTCTGCCTCCCAAGTGCTAGGATCAAAGGCGTATGCCTAGTTCATTAGGGAGTCTTGAAAAGCTATAGTTCAATATTGTAGCTGAAACAGTGTTCTGATACAACCCTCTCTTACTCAGGCTCTCACAGGTGTGCCTGTATCCATGAGTGTGAGTGAGTAACTGATGTAATCCTAGTTAACATACAGGTCACCCCTCAGCCCTTCCAATCTGTCTACTCCTCTCCCTCCACATGTCTTGTAACTACCAAATAAGTCTATTCCACATGTGTATGATCTTGTTATATTAAGAACATTCAGGGCTGCCGGGTAGTGGTGGCGCACACCTTTAATCCCAGCACTCGGGAGGCAGAGGCAGGTGGATTTCTGAGTTCGAGGCTAGCCTGGTCTACAAAGTGAGTTCCAGGACAGCCAGGGCTATACAGAGAAACCCTGTCTCACCCCCCCCCCAAAAAAGCTCTGTGTTCAAATCCCAGCAACAACATGGTGGCTCACAACCATCTGTAACGAGATCTAACACCTTCTTCTGGTGTGTCTAAAGACAGCTACAGTGTACTTACATATAATAAATAAATAAACCTTAAAAAAAAAAAAAAAAAGGCCGGGCATGGTGGCGCATGCCTTTAATCCCAGCACTCGGGAGGCAGAGGCAGGTGGATTTCTGAGTTCAAGGCCAGCCTGGTCTACAAAGTGAGTTCCAGGACAGCCAGGGCTATACAGAGAAACCCTGTCTCAAAAAACAAACAAACAAACAAAAGAAACAAACAAACAAACAAAATAGAGCGATCAATGAACAGAAGCATGCAGAAGTACATGTGCTTTGGGGAGTGACTTTTTCACTCAGCATAAATTCCATGAAGTTACTAATCCCAAGAATTTACCATTTGCTCCTGTATTAGTCTGAGTTCTCTAGAGTCATAGAACTTATGGAATGATTCTCTTCAATATAAAAAGGGGATTTATTGGAACAAATTGTAGGCTGCAATTCAGCTGATCCAACAATGGCTAACTGTAAACAGAAAGTCCAAAAATCTAGTAGTTGTTCAGTCCTATAAGGCTGGATGTCTCTGCTGGTCTTCTGTGTATGCTAGCATCCTGAAGAAGAAGGCTCCAAGGCCTGTGAGGGAATGGATGTGCTAGTAAGGCAGGGACAAGCAGGTAAAGCGCAAAAACTTCCTTCTTCTATGTCCTTATAGAGACTTCCAGCAGAAGCCATGGCCCATATTAAAGGTGTGTCTTTCCACCTCAAGATCCAAATTAAAAGCCCATAACTTTCAGCCATAAGATCTGGATCAAAGTGGGTTTTTCTTCCTGACTCAAAGATCCAAACTAGAGGTGGGTTTGCCCACTTTAAACCAAGCAGAAAATCTCTCACAAGGTGTGCCCTCCACTTCTGGAGGGTAGTTTGCTCCAGACATAGTCACGTCAAGAACCAGGAATAGGCATCACAGTTCCATTATACTATTATAATGTATAATATTATATTATACTATTACATAGCATCCTATCCAACATAGGGCATCTGAATTTCTCCTTGATGTCTATGGTGGATAGTGATGCTGGGAACATTCATAAACTTCTGGTTGTGTGAAGTTTTGACTTTTCCTTATAAAAATGGTTCACGAGGCCACTGATAAATGCTCACCTAACCTTAGTTCATAAAATTCATTTCTTGCTCTTCAGAAAATATCATTTCAAGAGCCCTCATTCCTAAGTGAAAAATGATTGACAGCTGGTGGGTGCTAGGGAAGGGAGCATCAGTCTTGTTTAAGGGTGTGGCTCATGGTAGGTTGGCCATGCTCAGTAGATGACTCCACACCCATGAATACATGGGCAATACAAACTGAACTCAGAGTGCTCTATAAAAAAGCAATCTCTACAGTCATCTTGGAAAAACAAGAAGAATGGTCATCCAGGCTGGTGACGGTGAAATGTATGTCTGTCTGTTTTGGAGGGCCACTGTTCAATGGGTCTAAAGTGTCAGAGCCATAGAACTAGAAAGTTCTAGAAGGAAACGCTGTTTCAGTTTTCCCTTTTTGGTCTCCATCTTTCTGGAATCCATTTCTGTGGATGGTGTAGGGTAAGGGTGAGACAGATCAGGGCTTTCTCAATGGCATTTTGGATAAGCTCAAGACAGCTAGAGAAAACATCTCCTTCCCCCACTGAATCAGTGTGGGAACTATGTTTTAAATCAAGAGATTCGATTATACAAGAGTCTATTTCCAAATTCTCCCTTTTCCTCCATTGTTATTTCTATCTTCATACAGTTACTAGGATATTCTAATTTTAGTTACATCAAAAGCTCTTGCTACCTGGTACCATGGGTGTGAGATATTATACGTATTTCTCAAGTTGTCCTCACTGTTATTGGCTGACTATGTCTCTATTCGGAAGTTTAGAACTAGCCAATTTCCATGAAAACCAAAAGCAAAAGGAAAAGCAGAAGCCCCTCCCTGGTTTGCTTTGTTCTGCTCTGCCCCGGATCCAGTGGAAGGCCTCCCTCCTACTGGCCCAGCGCCCTGCCATCCCCATCCCCTCTCCTAGTTTGGGGTCTGAAAACTCAGATAAAAGTTTGGTAAACTTCTCCAATAATGAGTCAGTCAGTAAATACCTTCTTTCTCAGGCTATATAATCTGTTTCTCCTGTCCAATTTAAGTATTACAGTATAATTACCGACAGACAATAAACATGCAAACGAATGGGTGGGGTTCTGTCTCGACTCGGGGTTATTTATAAGACCAGATGGTGGTTGGATTTGGCTGACGGGTGCCGTCCCCTGCCTCCTGGTTTAAATAGCTTATGTTTAGCTTTTCTTCCCTTCTCATGTTTACAGTTAAAATGTATGTTAAAGTGGGACTGGAGAGATGGAGCAGCAGTTAAGGGCACTGCTGCTCTCGCAGAGGATCCGGGTTTAGTTCACAGCAAATCTGGGATCCACTCAAACCACACAGCTCACAACCTCCTGTACCTCCAGCTCCAGGGGATCCAACGCCCTCCTCTAGCCTCTGAGGGCACCCGCACTCCTGTGCACACATAAGCACACAAGCACACCTATTTAAGAATAAGTAAATCTTCAAACAATTATGTTCTAAGCTTTCCTGTAAGCTCGCGTCACCTATACTCAGCAAGTTGTTTTTTGTCATGGTTATATTATTATTATTATTATTATTATTATTATTATTACTTACTTACTTACTTACTTACTCCAAATATCTTTAAATACCTACTGTGGCTTCTTTCTTAATTCACAAAATATTCTGGCTCCATCTGGACCTCCACACAGTCGGGGTTATTGTTAACTCTTTTCAGCTTACTGGCCCCATAGTGCCAGAACGCATCTCTAGATTCCTTTCTAATACGTCGGGACTCCTCTATGGCACAAGCGGTGTAAACAGTCCACGTACTCCTGAGAAGACACATCCTGGAGTTGGTGCTTTGTGTGTTTTTATTGGCCCACATTTGCTAATTATCCTCAAATATCCTGTATCTTGGCCAAAGTTTGGTCTCCTTTTCTTTCCCCAGTAACAAAGAGGTATACTTAAATTGCTAGTATTACCAGGGATTTTGTTATTTCTCACTTTCTCTCTCTCTCTCTCTCTCTCTCTCTCTCTCTCTCTCTCTCTCTCTCTCTCTTGTCACACAAGAGTCTTATTCATTCTTAAAGAATTTCATACAGTGTTATCAGATCATGTTTACCCCTCCCCCATCCTTCCCCATGACCACCTTCTCCACCCTCCCTCCCTTCCCACCCAACTTTGAGTTTTTTTCTCCCTTCTCATGCTCATGAGGTCCAGTTTGTGTTGCTGAAGCACTCTGGGAACTGGGGCGTACCCTGAGTGTGGTGGACTTACCAGGGTTCCCATCAGTAGGGGAAACTGCCTCCCAGCCCCCGGCAGCTATCAAAGGCCAATAGCTCCTCAGTGAGGTGAGATTTCATGCCCACTCTCCCCAGCTAGGCTGGAATTTTGTCTTGCCTGGGTTTATGCAGGCTCTATGCAAGTTGTCACAACTGCTATGAGCTTGTGTGTGCAACTGCCAAGTTGTGACCACACTGTGACCTTGATGTTAGCCACCTCTGGGTCCTGCAATCTTCCTGACTCCTCTCCCAGGGTCCCTGAGCATCCCTTTGATTTCACTGGTTGCTGTATTTTATTTTATCTTATATAATTAATTTTTATTTTATGTGCATCGGTGTTTTGCCTGGAAGGTAGCCTGCATGAGGGTGTCAGAAGTCCCAGAACTAGAGTTACAGACAGGTGTGAGCTGCCATGTGGGTGCTGGGAACTGAGTTACAGACAGGTTGTGAGCTGCCATGTGGGTGCTGGGAACTGAGTTACAGACAGGTGTGAGCTGCCATGTGGGTGCTGGGAACTGAGTTACAGACAGGTGTGAGCTGTCATGTGGGTGCTGGGAACTGAGTTACAGACAGGTGTGAGCTGCCATGTGGGGGCTGGGAATTGAACCTGGGCTCTCTAGATGAGCAGCCAGTGCTCTTAACATCTAAGCCATCTCTTCAGCCCCAGTTGTATTACTTTTGAGGCTGCATTTTTAGCTGCATACAAATTTAGACAGTTAAAGATAATCTTATTAAATTGCTTTAATATGATGAACTAGGTCCCTTAATAAACCTTATCTTACCATCTTATATTCTGTAAAAACTCTATCTGTTGCATTTTATGTGATGATTGTATTGTTATATTTTAAAATGTGTTAGTCAGCTTTACTATAACAAAATATCTGAGACTGTCAACTTAAAAAGAGGAAAGGTTGACGGTGGCTCATAGTTTTGGTGTCTTTGTTACAAGATCCACTGACACACTTGCTTTGGGGCTTGTGCTCAGGGAACATGTTGGGGAGTTTCCTTATTGGGGTCCCTGCATATATATATATATATATATATATATATATATATATATATATATATATATATATATATATATATACATATGTGTGTGTGTGTGTGTGTGTGTGTTTCCCTTCTTTAGTTAGTCTACTCCTGAGGCCCAGGTAGACAAATGATTTGCTGTGACCTCCTGGGCACCCTGGCTGGGTTCCCCTCACCTCCCCTGGTTGCTGTAGCCAGGTAAGGATCTAGGCATCAGGTTAACCCTCTATAGGATATTTGTGTCTAAATTTCTGTATAGGGTGGAGAAGAGAAATCGTCTGAAAGGCCTGGGTTAGGTAATGGTCCTGAGGCCACTAAACAGAGTTCACACTGGGAAGCCTGAGTTTTTGTAGCATCTCTACTTTCCTATCCCTCCGGCCCAACTTCATTTTGTGATGATATGTGTGTGTGCCCAGACGCAGGCATGTGTGTGTTCCCCAGTGCTGAATTTTCCAATCACAGTTCCCCAATGCCATAAAGACCTGATGAGCCCACCTTCAAATCATGAGTGAACATGAAAGTAACGCATTCTTCAAGATTTTAAGATGAGCCAGGCAGTGGTGGCACAGGCCTTTAATTCCAGCACTTGAGAGGCAGAGGTGGGCTGATATCTGAGTTTGAGGCCAACGTGGACTACAAAGCAAGTTCCAGGACAACCAGGGCTCACAGAGAAAGCAAGTAAACAAAAAGAAGTTAAAAAGAAAGCACTTGTTTTGGGGAAAGACTTTAGAGCAATGTGTCACGGGGTCACAGCTCCATATAAATGAATCAGTTGGAGTGCTTGTCTCACATGCGTGAAGCACTGGGTTTGCTTCCCAGCACAGCATAAACTGGTGCACACCTTTCCTCACAGTGCATGGTTAGGAAAGACAGGAGGGTCAGGAGTTCAAGTTCATCCTCAGCTATATAGAGAGTTTGAGGCTAACCTGAGATATATGTGACCCTGCCTTAAAGATGGACGCTTGTTCTGGAGATGGAAGTCCAGGACAAAGAATATGACTATAAATTTGCTGTGGTTGCATACTCCTATAAAAAAAAACAAAAACAGTGGCTTCAGACCACAGAGCTGGACCTGTGTCCTGACTTATAGTCTCAGCTACAAGGGAGTCTGAGGCAAGAGATCACTCAGGTCTAGGAGTCCAGAGCCATATTGAGCAATATAATGACAATGTATCCAAAACCATTTTAAAGGAAGGAAGAAGAAAACAGAAAAGAAGGGAGGGAGGAGAGAGAGAGAGAGAGAGAGAGAGAGAGAGAGAGAGAGAGAGAGAGAGAGAGAGGACCTACAATGTTTGCCTTACAGAATCTGAGGGCAGAAGCTAACAGTGACCCCCCCCCAAACTATATCGAAGAATCATGAGCATCCAGAGGCACCAGGGTGACAAGCCGTTCCTTCCTCCCACCAGCTACCAGATGCTGCTCACACTTCTTGGTCCATGGCCCCATTTTTCTATCGTTGAGGCTAACAGAGTCTCTCCTCTCTAACCCAGTCCCTAGTCTCCCCCTCCACCCCCAGAATCTTCTTTCCCTGCTTCTGGGCCTCTCTGTCAAGCACTGGGGATGTGCTGGGTCTGTGTAGTGAACTTGGAGTACAGACTACACACACACACACACACACACACACACACACACACACACACACACACACACACAGCCATCTCAGGTCCTTACGTATCACCACATCTGCAAAGCCTTGTCCTGTGGTGATTGAATGTACTTGCCTGTTCCTGGGATGCGGACAGGAGTCTCTTTGGGAGTCATTGCTGTCCAGGCTTCAGTGGCCACTGAACACATTAGTTTACCTGGCCAGGACCGGCAGTGGGCTTGGTTTAAATCAGTAAAAGCAGATTCAAATACAGGGTTCTGGGCCCTGTGTTCAGACTGTCAGTCTAGAAGGTCTGAGAAGCAAGTGGCCTGAGCCTATTCCTTACAAATTCTGGTATAAATATACTTGCTCTGGAATCCCCCCTCCTCTTCCCCTCTCTCTCCCTCTCCCTCCCTCTCCTTCTCCCTTCCCCTCCCTCCCTCTCCTTCACTCTCCCTTCCTCCCCCCTCCCCCACTTTCTCTATGGTGTTTTTGTATAGACATGTTTGTGTACATGTAGAAGCCAGAGGTCAACCGGTACTCAATTTGCTAATCACTCTCCATCTGATTTCTTTCATCTATCTGTCTGTCTGTCTATCTATCTATCTATCTATCTGTCTGTCTGTCTGTCTGTCTGTCTGTCTGTCTATCTATCTATCTACCTACCTACCTACCTACCTATCTGACACTGAACCTAAAGCTCATGGATTTGGCTAGGCTGGCTGGCCTGTGAGCTCCAGGAATCTGCCTGTCTTCCCCTCCCATCACTGGGACTACACACTGCTGTGCCCAGTTTTTAAGCTGTGTCCGTTTCGAATGGTAAGTAGTAGTAGTAGCATGGCGTGGGAGTGCGAGCACACATCACAGCGCACGTGGCGAAGTCACAGGACAACTTTGGGGAGTCAGTCCTCTCTCCTTCCACTGTGGACGTTCGGGGGAACAAGCTCGGGTTACCAGGCTTGTGCCACAGTGCTTTTGACTCTCTATGTCATCTTGCCTCCAGCTTTTATGTCGGTACTGGGCGCCTGAACTCACGTTGCTTGTGTATCTTTTAATCCCTGGAATCCTACTTTTAAGAAGTACCGAGTTAAGGTAAAGCAGAGTTCCTGGACTGGCTTCTCCATAGCTCGTCTGCCCGTCTGTTTGTACAGGGAAAGAACATTGCTGAGTCAGCTTTGGGATGCACGAGCTGAGAGAGATGGACGGAAGGGCTGCAGACAGCGCGATGGTACCAGTGTCCAGGAAGTTGGAACTTCTGCTCCGGAAACGGCACACCCCATGTAGGAGGAGGAGTGCTAACCGAAGGCCAGGAGAAGGCTGGCAAGGCTGAGACCCTGGTGGCTGTGAGTCCCAAGAGGTGATGGGTGCTAAGTGCTGATGGAGTGAGTAGTGCCTAGGCCACAGGGGCTCCTGTGGAGGGGTGCAGGCTCGGGACTTCGTACCATGTTGTCCCAGCGACACCACTGTTGAAACATTTTTTTTTTTTTTTAACCTGGATCTTTTAGCCAGACAGCAAGCCGGGGATTGGGGGGAGAGTCAGTCTGCTTTCAATTGTCAGAAACAAGGACACCGATCAAATGGCCCATGGGACCAGCTGACTGGCCTAGTCTGGGAGCCTACACGCTGGAGTCCCAAAGCTAATGATGTCATAGCCCTGGGCTGCGTCCGATTTGTGTAGTTAGCTTGATGGGATTAATCAGCTCATGTTAACATGCTGATGACCACGGAATAGAGACGACCGTCTCAATTGGATACCCGGGGCCGAGAGACTTGAGTGAAATCATTGGGTTTTGACAGAGGTCACGGTTGAATTATCACGAAACTTCCTTTACTCGAAGCAGATGCTTATTAAGATTAATTTAGTGTGAAAAGTGAACCAGACAGAGTATAAAAGATATTGTCTCTCCAGTTATGTAATAAGACACCTCCCCATTGTCCTCTGCTCTCTCAGGATGACTGTGCATTTCCTTGGGGACATCTCGGCACACTGGGCCGAGCCGCTGTGCAGTCCATCTTTGGGGAGCATTCAATGGGGAACTCGATGTTCACACACAGACAAAGTGGCACAAACAAAAGGCAGCATCAGGCTGGGAAGGGAAAATGAGGCTGGGGACAGAAGCCATCTTTCTGCAGGGGTTTCAAATTCAGTAACATCTAGGGATGGGCCTCATTGGGACACAGGTGACAGATGAGGAGATGGCTGTGACTTCCTGACGGAGAGATGTGTGCTGCGTGACGGCTGGTGGTGGCCATCTGGGCATTGTGGTTGCAGACGGGTAAACAGGGAGAGTGGAGCTAGTCTTTCTGTTCCTTGGTTTTTCAGACGTTCCTTTTCTTTTTCAGCAAACCAGTTCCTTTCCTCCTGGCTGTTTGGTACACTGAGTGGGCACACACATGTGTATGCATTTGTATGTGTGTCTATGGGCACAGGTATGATGTACAGTGTGTAATTGTTTTCTCTTTTCTTCCTTTTAAAGATTTATCTGTGTGTGTGAGAGGGGGAGGGAGGGAGGGAGGGAGGGAGAGAGAGGGAGAGATGGAGGGAGGGAAGGAGAGAGGAGGAGGGAGGGATCTGCTTGTGGACGTTGTACATCGTGGTGCGCACTAGGCTCCGCACCACGATGTACAACGTCCACAAGCAGGGAATGGGGAAAGAGAGGGAGAGGGAGAGGGAGAGGGAGAGGGAGAGGGAGAGGGAGATGCCCACAGAGGCCAGAGTAGGCTTAGCTACTTGTCAGCCACCTGATGTGGTTGCTGGAAACAGAACAGAGCAGTCTCCTGATGGAACAGAAAGCATTCCTAACTGCTGAGCCAGCTCTTCATCTCTCCATCTCTCCATCTCTCCATCTCTCCAGCTCTCCACCTCTCCATCTCTCCATCTCTCCCCCTCTTCTTCTCTCCACCTCTCCATCTCTCCACCTCTCCATCTCTCTCCATCCCACCATTCCTCCATCCCTCTAGCTCTCTACCTCTCCATCTCTCCCCCTCTCCATCTCTCCATCTCTCCATCCCTTCAGCTCTCTAGCTCTCCAGCTCTCCTGTTTCCCTGAGGTGCGGTCTCTCACTTACACCTGGTACACACCCACTAGGCTAGGCTAGGTAGCAGTGAGCTCAGGGGTTGCCTTCCCAGTGCTGGGACTTGTGTGTGACACCACATCCAGGTTTGTAGTGTGTGGTCTGGAGTTGAATGCAGGTCTCAGGGCTTGCAGAGATGAGCATTTTTAAGGACCGATGTCTCTCCCAAGCTGCGTGCTTTATGTCCCCTTCCCTTAGCGTCTCAGACCGGGTCCCTCACATGGCTCTCTTAGCCTCTTTCCTTCACCTTCTCCCTGGTTTCACGTTCAAAGTGATTCCCTTCCTGCTCTGGCTCCCCCGGGCTCCAGCCCCGGCTCTGTCTCTGCTCAGTGGACGTACTGTTTCTGCTTTTAGCTTACTTAGCTTGCTCCGTGTGGGACTTTGCTGTCACTTTAAACCTGCAGACGTCTGGGAGGTTTGCTCCTCCTGTCTTACTAGACCAAATCCAGGACTCTCTGAAGGCCAGCAACCAGGGGCTTCCTAGGGAGGGGAGCTGGCTTGGGCCTGAGCTTTATTTCCTTGGGACTCTTTGTATTCTAACTCACTCTTGTCTGAGGCTCATCAAAAGGCCCTGCTTTCCTGCCAGGTCTGACTTCTATCAGTGAACAAAGTTTCCCTGAGGGTCTCCTTGAAGCTCCATTGAGATGGCAAAGAAACTGGGCTCACCCACTGCAAGAGGGTATGTGGTCAAGAAGAAGGAAGACCAACACGTGGATACTTCATTCCTCCTTAGAATAGGGAATAAAATACCCATGGAAGAAGTTGCCGAGACAAAGTTTGGAGCTAAGACAAAAGGATGGACAACCCAGAGACTGCCCCACCCGGGGGTCCATCCCATGATCAGCCACCAAACACAGACACTATTGCATATGTCAGCA
>NC_034602.1:31292688-31332886 GCF_900095145.1 Mus pahari | reverse complement strand
CGGATTTCTGAGTTCCAGGCCAGCCTGGTCTACAAAGTGAGTTCCAGGACAGCCAGGGCTATACAGAGAAACCCTGTCTCAAAACAAAACAAAACAAAACAAAACAAAACAAAACAAAACAAAACAAAACTACAAAGGCCCACATTAGGGACTGAAGGAACCTCAAGAGAGTGCGCATCCACCTTCCTAGTCCAGATGGTGAAGACTTACAGAGGGCAGCTGAGATCATATCGCCCTTTGTACAGATTCTGGTGCGCCCACATGCCATGCTGTGAAGTATATTTGAGAGAGCACTCGCATTGCTGTGTCTCCCCTTAGAATGCCTGCACTTTAGGAAAGTATAGAGTGGTTCCCGATGCACAGGGAACATACTTTAAATTTTGGATTTGCATCTTTATCTGAACTGGTGATACTGCACAGTATCCTTTCTCTGAGTGCTGGAAAGACCAAATTATGGACCACACAGTAAGAGAGAATACACAACCAGTGATCGCCAGTGTCTCGTATCTCCAGCACGTTTGGTATATATATATTCGGATATCTGCAGCAACAGTCAACACTATTATGGTAAAAGGTGACTTGGGCATCTCTAGACTAATAGTGTCTCTAGCACACGTAAGGCACACTGGGCTGGGCTAGAGTGTGTCCTAGAGAATTAACCCAGTGTAGTCTTACCAAGTCCAAAAGGACCACCACTGAAGTTGAAGGCAACTTAATGTAGGAATTGACTAGGAAAGCCCAGGGCCACACACAAGGGGAGCAGAACCAATTGTTAGACCCACAGGAGCAGCTGGAAGCCAGGCTGGGAATGGAGGAAAGGAAGAGTCAGCCATGGGAATGGAAAGATAGGGACAGGAGATGCCCAGGGCTCAGCAACCTTACTGAATAAACTCTGGCCTCAGCTTGCCTCAGTTTCCTGGCTGCTGACCCAGGCAAGCTCAAACTGAGCTTAACACAGTCAACACGGGGTTGTGTTTCTGGAGGAGGACGGTCACAGTGTCTGCAGAGGCTGGGCCCTTTGAGGGTTCCATAAAGGAGTTATTCCTGCCTCTTCCAGATCTGACTGCTGGCGTGAGTGTCCCTGGCACTTCATGGTGTCATTACAGTTTCTACCTCTGTGTTCTGTGGCTTTCTTCCCTCTGTGTGTCTCTACATCTAAACTGATCTTCCTTCCTTCCTTCCTTCCTTCCTTCCTTCCTTCCTTCCTTCCTTCCTTCCTTCCTTCCTTCCTTCCTTCCCTCCCTTTCTTTCTCATGTTCACCCACATAACCACACTCACACTTTGTAAATGAGTGCTGATCACTCTGGTTTTTTTACACTAGAGACCTTAGAGAAGGCTCAGAGAAAAGACTACATGTGAAAAAAAAACATAAACACACCTCCCAGCCAAGCAAGCCCCCCACCCCCACCCCATCCCACCCCGCTCCCCACTTCTGGGTATTTATGTCTCATATGCCAGAATATCAAGTTTTCCTCTCTCGGTCCTTCCATTAAAGATGGTTTATCTGGCCATTTGTTTATGTGTGGAAAATGCATAAAAATTTATAAAATAAACCCATTTACTTCCAGACGTAAGTTCGCATTTTGCCCGGAGTGAATTTTTGTGGCTGAGTTATAAAATTCCGAAAATAAGGGTTTCTAATGAAACCGTGCTACCCTTTAATGAATCTCACCACCCTTGCTGCAATAAAGAATGTACAATATTTGGCCTGATGCACTCTGGAAAAACTGCCTAATATGTAATATGAGTGATCGCTCCCTTTGTGAGCCAAGTCTTGTTTCCATTTTCTGGGGATAATTCAACTCAACAAATATTTATTGAGCGCCTACTAAGTCCCAATCGCCCACACCAGGGAGTGGGGATATAAAGAAAGAATTGGTGGGGGGTACAGCTTCGTAAATAATAATGAGCTCTTGAATGGGCCCATGCTGGGCACTGTTCTAAAACCTTTGTATGCTTGAACCTGTATAATCCTAACGGGGTCCCAGGGGAGGGAGCCTGCTGTCTGCATCCCCATTTACAGATGGGGCATAGAAAGGTCAAAGAAATCTACCCACTATTGTGCAGCCGAAGAGTAGACAGCCAGGTTCCAATCCAGCAGCCAGGGGTCCAGAGTTCATGACCTCTGCAGCATCCTAGGTAGCCAGCCTCAGCAGAGCTGTTCCAAAAGATCATTGCTTCGGAAGTGGGGTGACTCCACGGGGGAGTTATAACCAGGACAGGTAACACAGGGAATGAATGGGTATGTAGCCACGTTTTGGGACAGCATGGCATTTGTGCAGGCTTGTGGGGTGCATGCCTGGGTTCAGCATTTATGCAGCATGGGTAGAAGAGGGTAGAGAGATGACTCCAAAGAAGCAGGTAGGAGTCTAGAGTGAGGTCCACCAACAGGGACACAGCTCACAGGAGTCACCAGAGCCCAGAATTCTCAGGGGACTAAAGTGGCAAGTGAACCTGCTGGTTTCATGGCTATAGCTGGAGTATACTGATATGTAGTTGGAAGAAGGCCTGGCAAACACAGAAGTGGATGCTCACAGTCAGCTATTGGATGGAACACAGGGTCCCCAGTGGAGGAGCAAGAGAAAGTACCCAAGGAACTGAACGGGTCTGCAACCCTATAGGTGGGACAACAATATGAACTAACCAGTACCCCCCAGAGCTCGTGTCTCTAGCTGCATATATAGCAGAAGAGGGCCTATTTGGCCATCATTGGGAAGAGAGGCCCCTTGGACTTGCAAACTATTTATGCCCCAGTACAGGGAAATGTCAGGGCCATGAAGTGGGAGTGGGTGGGTAGGGGAGCAGGGGCGGGGGGAGGGTATAGGGAACTCTTGGGATAGCATTTGAAATGTAAATAAAGAAAATATCTAATTAAAAAGAAAACTATTTTGAAAAAAAAAAAAAAAAAAAAAATCTGGGAGAATCACCATCCTGACCTCAAGCTAAACTTCAGAACAATATTAAAAAAAAAAAAAAAAAAAAAAAAAAGGAAAATTGCTCCCCACTGCTTCTTGGCAGAGATGTGGAAAGGAAAGGAAGGGAGAGAAGAAAGACCAGGCTTCTGTTATTTTGAATATGAAGTATAGCTGTCCCTAAAGTTCATGTGTTAAACACTGGTCTCCAGACCATTATTGGATGGTGAGGGCTCTACCTCCACCAATGGAGAAGCCCCTTGAAGGATTCCTAACACGCTGATGTTGGGGAGGGGGTGGCAGGGAGTGGAAGGTGAGCCTAGATGGAGATATGTCTTTGGGGATGTGCCCTGGGCAGATACATCTCACTCCAAACACATTTCTGTTATGTCTCCCTGTTTCCTGACTGCCTGGAGGTAAGAGCTTTCTTCTGCCATGATGATGTTCTTGCATCGCCACAAGCCTGATGGAGCCAGCCAACCAGACTTCAGTCTCCAGAGCTTTGAGCCAAAGACATCCTTCTGCCTTCCCACAGTCATTATCTCAAAAGACGTTTCCTCTCATTAAGACGTTTCGTTAAGGACAGTGTTTCCCCATCTTCGTCCCAAGGCCTGAGCTCTTCTGTTAATAGCTTGTTTGTTTGTTTTGGCTGAGAGTAGATGTTCTTGCTAATATATCCAAAAAAAACCCACCACCAACAACAAAAAACAACTCACTTTGGAATGTCTCTTATGGGTAGAGTTTACATATTTAAACTCAATCAACTCATTCTATCATTTTTAGCCTGCAGAGGTAGCTTAGCAACTGGAACCACACCTGAATTCACACACACACACACACACACACACACACACACACACACACACACACACACACACCCCTCTTCCAACACAGCAACTAGTCACTCTGTTCTAAAAGCTCCCTCGCAACCTCCAGCACCCCTGAGCAGCCCTTCCCATCTCCTAGCAACTCTTAGCAAACTCCTAGCATCCCCTGGCATCCTATCTGTCATGAGCAAACAGTCCTGGAGCATATCCTAGAGCGAGGGACAATACCTGGATGCAGCCTGGCCTGCGTTTAGGTGCAGGAGCAGAAAGGTGGGCTGTGTCGTCTGACTGCGCTTTGAGGAAAACCTTGTATTTACCATCTTATGCCTTTGCAGAGCAGGGCATGGATATGGTTAGAGTAAAATGCATCACGGGAAAGGACATGCCCAAAGAGCAAAGGCTTCCAGAATTCAAGCTTGCCAAACAAAAAACGAGAAAACTACCCATACCTCACCCCCTAGCGCCCAGCTTCAGGAAGTCCCAGGGCTCTTGAGCAATCTGTTTCAGCACGCTGCTCTTTTGCAGTTATGTCTTCTGAGCTTACACATTGCTCTTGAATGTACCCCTTGCTACTCTGCTCTTTGTGTTAACTTCTTCAAGTCTCTGAACAAGGTGGCAGGCTTTTGCTATGAGAAGCCTCTCCATTTTCACAAGGGAAAATTGAAGTCAGAGAGAGGTTCCCCTCCCCTCCCCTCCCCCCTCCCCCGCAGAAATGTGGATCCTGGAATTGATCTACCAGGATTTGAATTTAATAAATGGTCCTAACACCCCACCCCACCATTATTCTGCTCTTCCCAGGGTAGCTACATCATCCTGGGGCATCATACCAGTGGTCTTCATGGGTCTCATGGATTTAACTGTATTCCCCCCCAAATCCACATCTTCACCCTCTCTGGGGCGGTATTTGCAGCTGGGGCCTCTGGGAGACAATTCGGTTAAATGAGCTCATGAAGTGGGTGGGTCCCTTTTGATGGGATTAATGTCCCTTTAAGAAGACACTTAAGATAGCATGCTTGTTTTCTCTCTCCACCTTGTGAAGATGCAGCATGAAGGTGGCCATTTGTCAAGATGGGAAGAGAACCCAGCACACTGACCCTCTGACTATGGACTTGTGGCTTCCAGAACCATGAGAAATGTTTCTGTTGCTTTAGCCACTCAGGGTGTTCAGGAAGGGCAAGCAGACTAAGAAAGATGTGTCTGCAGATGTCAGGGTTGGTGGAGACCCACATTACTAGTGGTGTGGGCCTCTTTGGTGGGACTCAGTAAGCCACTTGGTACCAGCTCTGTGTGTGTGTGTGTGTGTGTGTGTGTGTGTGAGAGAGAGAGAGAGAGAGAGAGAGAGAGAGAGAGAGAGAGAGAGAGAGAGAGAGAGAGAGAGAGAGAGACTGAGAGAAAGGTGCAAGCAGTGCCTTGTAGTGCTTTGCTTCAGAATTAAGGGCTTTTTCAAACCTATGGATTTTAGATGATTACAGGTGTGACATTGCCTTAGGACCAAGTCATAAGCTTATTTAATTTTGTCACATCTAGATCTTCTTACCTGTAAAATGGGAGTAATGTGTCTTTGCTTTCAGCATGCATGTACAATTCCTGTAAGAGTCTCTAGAAAATGTGACTAGTATCAAGTGAGTATTGGGTAGGTTTGCATATGAATATAAAATATTCACTTCAGCCCACAGCTTGGGTGGCCCTTTGTCTGGCTCTCTGCTTGGTCTCCTCTGTGCTTCGAACATGACGGCATCTCTTTCCCTTCCCTGTTTGGGTCTGTGGGGCTGGCTGGCTGGCATGATGCAGAGATATCTTTGGGCTCCAGCCTAGGATTGGATAAGGCTACGCACGTGGGAAGGGAGGACAGAAGATCTATGTGGTAAGAGGCTGTGCACCTGGCCAGGCTGATGTCAGGGAGAACTTGGAGACCTGATGAGTAGGGATGCTGATAGGGGAAGAGGAAGGAGCAGTTTGCGATGGATGGGGTGTAGATGGCTGGAGCTCTATCCAGAGGCCAAGCTTGCACTGTTGCAGAGACTGGCAGAGAGCAGCCTGTTTAGATTTGACTGTGTCATGGAGAGGTGTCTCTACGTGTGTCCTCATGTGACAGGCAGGGACCTGACTCTGCTCCCCACATCCTATTCACTTCTCACCATCACCCAAGATAAGGTGGGGGAGCCCAGGCTGGCACTGGGGTACTTCCTTCTGCTTTTAATGCCTTGACTGTTAAGCTGATAAGTGAGGCTTATTAATTAAGGGGATAGAGCATATGCAGCCAAGGGTGATTACCATTACTGTAAATCAGACTTAATGGCTACAGATATTCATTAGGGATTCATTTCCTAATGATAACGAATTGGTCTGGGCAGGTGTCAGATGCAGCCGTGACCATAATTCTAATTCAGCTCAGGGTAGGGGAGCCCAGGGTTCTCCTGGGGAGGATCCAGGGCATTTCTTAAATCTGTTGGCATCAGCAACGTGCCTGACACTGTGTGCATGGCTGTTGGGACGTGGTCTTCTCCGGAGACTTCAGTCTGCCTCCCTCATACAGCACGGGCCCCAGCATAGGCCAATGTTGACCTGAAGTGCACATGACAGTATCTCATCTTCCCAGATGTAAGCAGGTGGACACTGCTTACTGCTATTTCCCAGCACCCAGTACCCAGCACCCAGTTGGCTCCAGACAGGAGGAGAATAAATGGGTAGAGCATGTGGGGTTTTTTCCTGATGATTTCCCAAAAGCCTGGACCTGCCGCTGAGAAATAACCTGGGAGGCAGGGAGCAGCAGCGTGGACAGATAGGGTAGCCCCGAAGTTGTTTAGGATTCTGGGCCTCAACTCTCTATGGCTTCCCTATGTGCACCCGGGACATCCTCCCTCAGGCTATGTGTGCCCAGGTTCTCCCCGAGGGCACCTGCGTGGACGGGGATTTGGCTTTAGAGCATTCACCAATGACCAACAAAGGAACAGGCCCCGAAGGAATCTGCGTCTGCTTCCAAGCTGTCCTCCTTACCTGTGCGGTGGGATGTGAATGACCGCCGGCAGGCTACCACAGATGGTGACCCAGCCAGGCAGACACTGGCTACTGTTCTTATCATCTCGGTAGCCTAAGGCTGGGTCACCAGCTCTGTCACCAGAGGCAAGAGATGAGTAGTGGTGCCCAGGTCTCCAGCACGGGCTTTGGAGGGATGGCATGGGGAAGTAGGGGAGGAGAAAGAAGAGAAGGGTATGGGTCTTGGGAAGACAAAAGACCTGGCTTGAGGGAAGGGCAAGATGTGTTGTGACAGTTCAGGTTAAGGATAGATGTACTGGACCTGCCCCATGTCCCAGCATCCTGGCCAGGTTTCATTTCCCAGACAGGATAATTGTCCCCAGTACTTGGAGTGCCATTTATCTGTCCTCTCTGTGTTTTCTCTAGCCAGGGGTTAGTGAAGTGACTTGTACCAACTTCAGTACTTGTGTGGAGAAGGATCCAGGTCAAGTGACCTGCCTGCAAGGCTCACTGGACACACAAACCTGGTCTTCTTGTTTCCACACGGTCGGAAGGGCTGCTCTCCTGCGGTCAGCCTAGCCTGGATTGGAGAATGGTGGGGAGAGGAGCCTTATTCTGGGTTGTGTTTTCCTTGAGGGGCCCAGACTTGATCCCTGGGGCTATTTGGATTGCCCAGCCTCTTGGGTATATAATCTGTTTCTATTGACATGTAGAGAAACACATTTTCTTTGATCCAGCAAGCCGCACTTGTGGGAACCTATCCTTCGGAAATGAAAACCCCAGAAAGTAGGGACGAGGAAACAGGATGTTTACTGACAAGGCTTGTGGTGAAAAGAAACCTGGAAACAATATGAACACCAGCAGAGGCAGGGAAGGCTGGGAGAGCTACACGAGCCTCCGCGGAATATCTATCTGCCTTTTGCAAACCAGATTTCTGTGTGATTATCGGGAGCACACACCCTGACATAGAGCAAACAAACAAGCATACAGCTACTCAAGTTGGACAATAATGAGAGTTTATGTGCCGCCCTGTTAAAAGAGAATCTCTGTGTGTATGGGCATGTGCATTATGAGTGTGTGTGCACGCGCAGGCATGCTCTGTATTTTTGTTTGGGTCTTGGGGAAGGGGTGGAAAGAAGGCCCTGGCCATATCACTTAGAAGGTTTGAGAAGTTGTCAATGTGCTTTATTCATCAGAGCCACATTTAACGAGTGTGGAATCCCAGGGAAGTAGGCACATGTGTCTATTGGACTCCTTGGAATCTCAGGCCTGTACCTCCAAGTCTATTTAAACTGGAGACATTTTTTTTTAAGATTTATTTATTTTATATATGTGAGTACACTGCAGCTGTCTTCAGACACACCAGAAGAGGCATCAGATCCCATTACAGATGGTTGTGAGCCACCATGTGGTTGCTGAGAGTTGAACTCAGGACCTCTGGAAGAGCAGTCAGTGCTCTTAACCGCTGATCCATCTCTCCAGCCCTGGAGACTTTATTTGAAAGTTGCTTTAACTGATTGGCTTATGATCTGAGTCCCTGGGAGGATGTAATTATTTTGACAGAGAAAACAGCAGCCATGGATGCTGAGGCGACAGTTTAGTGGGTAAATTGTCTACGGTACCTGAGTTTGACTCCTCACTGTCCAAGTTTTTTTGTTTTTTTGTTTTTAAAACTCAGGTCTGGTGGTATGTGCTTATAATCGCATCACTGAGGAGTCAGAGATGGGAGGAGCCATAGAGCTTACTTACAAACTGGTCTACCTTAACTGGTAAGCCCTAGATCTCAGGGAGAGACCCTGTCTTGGAAAACAAGGTGGATGGTCCCTGAGGAAAGGAATGACATCTGTTAACCTTTGATCTCCATATGCAGGTATACACATGGACTTGTGCACACACACACACACACACACACACACACACACACACACACATATACACTTTAGCACATACATAAACGTACACATACCCAAAACAAAAACCAGCCACTCCCAGAGTTTGCTCCATGATTTGGGAGGCAAGATTCTCTCACTGCCAGATGTTTCCTGGTGTTTCTGGGCCCCATATCAGATGCTATAGGACATGCCCTGTGTAAGCTCCTCCTAGAGGCTCATGGCCTCCTATGCATCTTCTGTAACTGTAGATCATAAACTTGATATTCTGCAGGCCCCAGATTCTTAGATAATTCCATCACAAGGTCACAGGCTTAGTGCTGGGCCATGGTGGGAGCTCACACCATCTCTTTGCCTTGCCCTTCTCCCTCTCCTTGGAGAGTTGGTCAGTTTTATTTAACTCTCTTTCCTGTCTGGCAAAGACTTCCCAGGTCAAGCTCTTTTGTTCCCCTATGCTCTGAGGCCCAAAAGCAGGATGGCTCACAAGCAGCACAAGAAAAACATGCCTGCATAGCATATCCCCAAATCGCTCCTGCTAGAGCAAATTAAAGGGGCCCGGGAGCTCCCAGGAACCCCGTGAGGATTGAAAATCAGAGGCGAGGTAACTTTTCAAAGTCACGCAGTGAATTAGCCAGCAGTCTGAAATCAGCCCTCGGGCCTGACTCCCCTGTCAATTTGCGGTTTCCCTCCGTGGTGACCAGGAGGCAAGAGGTGGTGTTTAGGATCTGAATTACTGGAGCCAGACCTAGGGGTGAATTCTGCTTCTCCCACTACTTCTAAATAACCTTGGAAATTTGCTTAACTTGACTAGCTCCACTCCATCCTACCCCACCCCCTTAAGTTAAAATTTTATGGCATCAGGTCTGGGGCTGTAGCTCAGTGACAGGGTACTTGCCTCGCTTGCACAAGGCCCTGGGTTCAATCCCCAGTACTTCAAAATAAGAAAAAGGAAGAAAAGGAAAAAAACGTGACATTATCTCTCAGTGTGGTTGTTATTGTTGTTGTTTTTCAAATAAATAGGTGCACAGCAGCCGCCAAATGAATCAGGATGTGTTTGGCAACAAGGATAATATATTCCTTCTCCATGGCCACCATGATCAATTGTTAGCTGGCATAAAAGAAAGGTACAGACCTGCAGAGCTTGGCTGACCCAGAAGCTCAGCGTTGTCAACAGAGGCTCAGGCCTTCCAGCCTTGCTTCCTTCTCCTCCTCAGAGCATTGACTAGCTGTCCTCATAGTTGTGAAATGGCTGCTGCGGCTCCAGGCCTCAGATTCTCACATCTGTGTCCAAAGGCAGACAGACAACATTTTTCTCTGTGTGCATCTTCTAAAGAGAAAGAAAAGGAAAAAAAAAAATCTGTGGAGGTCCAGTTAGTCTTCTCCCCATGCTTTTTGTATTAGAATAGACCACATGTTGTTCTGGGTATCTGCTGTCAAGCCATAACAAGACATCCTTAAATCCAGTGACTTGTAACCACTACTATCATTTATTTTGCTTGTAAATCTATGTTTTGGGTAGGGATAAGTCAAAACAAGTTTATTGTGCTCCAGGATAAGATGGGTGAATTAACTAGCTGCTAGGGGAAAAAAAAATATCATTTCAAAATGACTCATTCGCATGGCTTAGGGCCTGGGTCTTCCTGTGTGGACCTCTCTGAGGGATATATAAACTTTTCTGTAGTATGATGGCTGTGTTAATACAGAGTATTCCCAAAGAACCAGGTGGAACCTGCATTCTTTTATGACCTCACTTTCAGAAGCTGTAAGGAATTCTTTTGCCATACATCCAGTCCACCTCAATTCAAAATTACAGTTACACACAGATGAACCTCAACAAATGATGAGGCCAAGTTCTCATAATCTTAACTATCCTACTTTGTCTCTATTACTGTGATAATCTATTTTGACAAAAAATGAAGCTTAAGAGAGAAGTTTTAGCTCACATGTTCAGTGATAGTCTATCACTGCCAGAAAGTCACAGCAGCAGGAAACTGAGACAGCTGATCACATGATATCCAGGGTCAAGAGCAGAGAGAAGTGAACACATGAGTGCTTGCTTGCTTGCTTGCTTGCTTGTGCTCAGCCAAGTTCTCCACTCCAGTAAAGTCTAAGACTCACGAAACTTAGGGAATGGTGCTTCCCACAGTGGTCTGAGTCTACCAACATCAATCAACTTAAATACTCAACTAACTTAATTAACACAGTGCCCCCATAAACATTCCTATAGGCCAACTCAATGTAGATAATCTCTCGCTGAGCCTCTTTTCCTAAGTGATTTTAGGTTGTGTCAAGTTGACAGTTAAAGCTCACCATCAAGTCATAGTAAGTGGAAAACATGTAAGTCAAAACTGGACATGTGCCTTTAATCCCCACACTGGGGAGGCAGGCACAGGTAGATCTCCATGAATTCGAGATCAGCCTGGTCTACAAAGGATAGCCAGGGCTCTGTTACACAGAGAAATCCTGTTGTGTAAAACCAATCAACCAAAAACAAACAAAACCCCCAAACAAAACAAAACACAAACAAATCTGCTAAACACAGTAGCAGTATAGTACAGTACATAACATTGATGGCCCATACTTGTGACCATCTGCTCAGTGCTCCAAGAAAGTATCCTGAGATATGTTTCTAGGTAGAAAAAGATCAGCGTTCACAATTCCTTACAGTTTCTGCCAAAGAATTAACATGTTCCGCACCATCCCACAGTCAACTGAAAGTTGCTCTAAGTGTGAACTGCCTAAAGAAAGTATAGAATGGGGTGTGTCTTCTATTTTCTTCTTCTTCTTCTTCTTCTTCTTCTTCTTCTTCTTCTTCTTCTTCTTCTTCTTCTTCTTCTTCTTCTTCTTCTTCTTCTTCTTCTTCTAACACAGTCTGCCTCACAGGTTGACTGCTTAGGAAACCTACACTAGGCTTCTCGAGGCTGATCTGGGTTAATCAGAGTGGCAGTAGCCTTGGAAGAAGTTGTGGACTGCACAGGCTCATGTAGCATCATGGCCACCTGGCACTAAAAGCAAGTGCGCATTCACAAGCACGGAGAGGCCTCTGGCTGCCAAGCCAAGATGAACCACTTTCCCGCAGGACAAGGTAAGCTGACCAGCGTCTGGGATTCCCTGGCTGGCCATGAGCAGCCGTCCGGGCTGGACTTTCTCTCGTGCCTGAGGCCTAATGCTGTATTGGAGTGGAACATTCCAGCAGGACAAGCTAGTCTGGCAAGCCTTTGCGGGGAGGCAACTCCTGCCATTGTTCCTTCATGCCTGTCTGTTTTCCTTGTAGCTGTTTTGGGGCGTTAGAAAATTGGATTAAGCTTCAATCACATTTCCTCCCCAACACAAAAGTCCAAAATGAGTAGCATATTTCCAGCAAAGCTCACTTCAGCCACATCAAATTAGATGGGATGGTTTTAAAATGGGCCCTCCCGGGTGTATGCAGTGTGGCGTGAACAGGGGACTTTATGGAGTGAGCTGTGTTTGTAAATACTGGGAAGCTCCGACTGTTCCGACCTAGTGATGTTTGAATCGGATTCTTGTGAACAGTATTCAACTTGGAGTTAACATTCTGAGGATTTACTGCCCTGGTCCAGCCTACACTGCTTGGAACTTTATTCTTTGTTTTCGTTGTCGTTGTTGTTTGTCTGTTTTTGTTTTGTTTTTAAAAGGCTTGATACCCTCTGAACTTGCTTGGCATCAAAGGAGGGCAAGGGAGAAGCCTTCTTTGAAAGCTCCCACTTGGCTGTCAGAGTCTCCATATTAGAGACTATAAATTGTGGCTCAAAGGAGGTGAAATGGATTCATTAGACACAAAGAGAGCAGAAGTGTCTGAGCTAGGAGTTGAACTCAAGGCTCCTGGAAGAAGCAGTGAGGGGCTGGAACCCAGGCATGCTTAGAAGGGTGCAGGCAGGCTTGTCCTCAGTGCCAAGCTCTGTCCCTGGCCATTGTGTAACCAGGTTATACATTGCTGAGCCTCTAGTTTCCTTGCTCCTGGCTGAGAGGCCTCGCTCAGGGTGCTTATAAGAATCAAATCCCAAGTGTGAAACAGGAAGCCCACAGGCAGGTTCTGAGAATGTGTCTGTCTTAGTACATTCTGTTTGCTGTAACAAAAAACCCCACAGACTGCCTAGCTGATACGCAGTAACCATTATTTCTTGCAATGCTAGAGGCTAGGAAGTCAGAGGATGTTTCAGTGTGGCTTCTTCCTGACTCACAGCCTTGTCTTATACAAGGCAGAAGGAGTGGGGCAGTGAGGGGTGGGGCCTCTTATAAGGCCATGGGAGCTTTTCATGGCTTTTTCTTGCCCTAGTCACTCCCTGAGTCCCATCTCCAGATACCATATCCCCGAGGCTTTGTTCATGGACACACTGCTAAAATCAGCTTGGGGTGAGGAAGGAGGTCAGGAGGGGGCTGAGGAGGAGAGCGAGGAGGGCCCAGCAGCAGTGGTGTAGAATAGTGGGGAAGCCTTGAGGGAATGTGTATTGTTGGCATAGGCCATGCCAAATACCCAATTTCTCAGACCCGTGAGCTTGGCAAAGCCTCCCCGATCCCCCTGACCCCCAGGGTGAGGTGAATGTCAAGGCCTTTCTCTGCCCCGAGTGTGAATGTTAACAGTGTTCAGGACTTCCTCTTCTCCAACCTGAAAATGCTCACCTACAAAGACCCTCCACCAAAACAAGCCAACTCTTCACCCCGTGCTACACATAACAAACATGTTGAAGTTCCTGATGGTTGCAGAGTTGGTGCAGCTCCATCAAAGGGAACACAGGCGACCTGGTCCTGGCTTGGCTTCTCTGCTTGCATGTCTGTCCTTTCTTCACACATACTCACTACCCCTGTCAGGTTGCCAGGGACATAGCACAGTGGGACAGGCAAGGTGTGAGCATCAGAATGGGATGTGTTGAGAGCAGCCCCTACTCTCGGGTGTTGTAGACTATGTTTCTAGAAGGTAGCTGTGCTCCGGCAGGTAGGTGACTGTGCTCCGGCAGGCAGGGAGAAGAGTCCCCGACCCCACCCCACCCCCGTGCTTTTGCTTGTGGGAACTTTGACCACTCCTCTTTCATGACTGAGCCCAAACATCCCTCCTCCATGAAACCTTTCCATCTTGAAAGGAAAGAATTCAGGAAGTTAGGAGATGTGGGCTGGCTGCACTGATTAGAAATGTCACCAGAGAGCCTTAACCAAGTGTGTGATGTTCTTAAAGTAGGCGTGATGTCACTGCAGTGAAACACCAGAGGCAGTTAACTTATAAAGAGGAAAGGCTTCCTAAGATCAAGCAGCCACATTGAATTAAGCATTGGGTGTAGTTCTGGGTAGGATGGCAAGGAGTACATTGGAACAAACTGCTCAGAGCCAGGAAGCTCTGAGGTAGAGATACTGTGGTCTGCCTGGCTTTGAAGGCACATGCCCAGTGACCCAAAGACCTCCTCCTAGGCTCTGCCTCTTAAAAGCCCACAGCACCGAGTGTGGTGACGCACGCCTTTAATCCCAGCACTTGGGAGGCAGAGGCAGGCGAATTTCTGAGTTCGAGGCCAGCCTGGACCACAGAGTGAGTTCCAGGACAGCCAGGGCTACTCAGAGAAACCCTGTCTCGAAAAAAACAAAAAAAACAAAAAACAAAACAAAAAAAGAAAAGAAAAAAAAAGCCCACAGCACCTTCCCCTATCTCTACCCTAGGACCAAGCCTAGGCTTGTAGCTTTAAGAAAGAAGCAGCTTCCTCTACTCTCTTTTGGTTCTTGTCCTTGGAACTTATCCACCAAGGTGAAGAAGCCTGAGTCTCCCCATAGAAAGGAACAGGAACCCAGAAGGTCACGTGCATCACCAATCCTCCGGCCTGCCACTGGGTCATCCCGGAGGTGGAGAGCTGGCTAGGCCACCCCTGCCCACATTCCAGACACGAACAATGGCTGTTCTGAGGAGTCACCTGGTTTCAGTTGCTTGCTACAATGTATAGGCAAGGGGAGGCATGTAGGTCACTGTTCAGAAGGGTCAAATGGTGACCCGCCACTGCAGAGGAGGCTGGAGAATGTACAGTCTTGGCAAGCATGTGGATGTCCAGAGAGAAATATCAGGGTGGAGTCAGCGAGGATAGACCACGTGTCACTCAGCAGCACCTTAGACTTCCCATCTGCTCATCCGCCACACATCCTCCCTCCGTTGCCGTTGGCTCCCACGACAAAATGTTTACACCACAAAGCAAGGTGGTATGCAGGCCACTTGCTTGCTTGCCTATAAATTATGCACGGATAATAGCTACATTATGTAGAACCAGATTGTGAGTGTTCTAAATCTTCCTCAAAAATGGAAGGATTTTTAAAAGCCTTAAACATAATTTTAACTTATTTTTATGTCTTATTTATCTGCGGTGCTAACCCAAAACTTACTAGTAATGTTTGAGCCTGACTTTTTAAAGGAAAACATTTTAAAAGATTTGTGTTATATGCACATGTGTACAGATCTGTGCATCCATGTACACGTAGGCTAGAGGAGAATGCCATGTGTCTTGCTGTGTCGCTAACTACCTTATTGGCTTGAGGCAGGATCTCTCATTGAATGTGGGCCTGGACTACAAGCCAGCAAGCCCTAGCAATGCTCCTGTCCCCTAAACTGCTAATATTGGGTTACAGGCATGTGTGTAGCTATACCTAATACTTGGCCTTTTTACATGGGTGCTAGGGATTTGAACTCAGGTCCTCACGCTTGCTCTGCAAGCTCTCCTACTATGGAACCATCTTCCCATATTCTTCATATAACTTTCAATACCTGTAGGCACAGGGCACAATCATTTACAGAGCTGACCTGGTGATTGGCGGTAGTGGCCCTGCATCTACATTTAGCCGTTTTCCCACCTTACCTTGCATAGTTGAGCTGCATTTGTTGGGATTCCATAAAGGGAAATGTAACAAAAAAACTTTTTGGTGGTGCGCTGTGGTTTCTTGCTGCTTCTGTGGCCTCAGGCTGAGTGGCAGAGTGATGTCAGCTGAGACAGATGTGTGTGCTGAGACAAGACATGGGCTGAGGCAAGACCTGTCCGTGGAGGGACAGGTCTTTAAAGGGAGAATGAAAAGGATTCGACAGACAGTGACAGAGGGTGAGCTTGGCTTGCTTGCATAGCTAAACATTTGATGGTCTTGCATCTTCGATGGTCTTCACTTTGCTGAGAGAGGCACAGCTGAGAACTTTTCCTGGTGTTCCTGTTGGCACTGGCCTCTCCTGCTGACTTGTACTCAGGCTGAGGTCTGGCTGTCTCTGCTAGGGAGTGCTGCCTCTGCTGATTCATGCATGTTTGCTATCCTGACTCTACTGATGTATCTGTGAACGCTGTGCAAGTAGATCGATCTGCCCCTGCTAACCTGTGAAATGAACTGCTGATTTCCAGACAACATCAGACGACACCGACGGGAGTTGCTCCAGAGAGCCATTTCTAAACAGGTCCACTTCCCCCATATCCTTTCTTTTCCACTATCTCTGGTGGGTGGTAGGCTAAAAGGGAGGTTAAAATATTTAAGAACCATCATTAAAAGTAGGTTTTGAAAAAAATTAATGTTACAGGGACAAGTATTGGGATTCCATTCCTTTTTATGTCTGTTACTCTGTCAGACATACATCACTTCTCCTGTATTCCCTGTCCTTCCATTACCTTTGATTGAATTTAAGTTGCATCTGGGCTTTGTCAAGTGTATTAGTTACTTTTGTTGTTGTTGTTGTGATTATCTGAAGGACGTTTCCATAGAGAAGGGGGATTTATTTTGCTAGCACAGTTTTAGGTAGTATGAGGGAGAAGGTATGGTGTCTGGAATGGCTCTGTCCATGGTGGTGGAAGCTTGTGGTGTGCTTGCTCACACGTTGGTAGCTCAGGAAACCAAGGAGGAGACAGGAAGCAGCTACAGACAAAATGCCCACAAAAGTCATCTATTCCCAATTGCCTGTTGCTTCCTACTAGAAATCACTTCCTGGCATTTCCACAGCCTCCCCAAACAGAACCAGCAGCTGGGAGCAGGTGTTGAAACACGTGGGACTGTGGAGGACAGGTCGGACCCAAAGCACAACACCTAGTAGGAAGGACACTGCAGTCAGTGTTTGCAGAGCTGTCTTTTTGCGGGACCCGAGGCTGTCAGTTTTGTGTAGTGCACACTCAGGAGTAGAACCGGCAGTGCACACCACACCCAAGAGTAGTGGGTCATGTGGCTGCTGTGATGTTGAACTTTGAAGAAATGTCAAATCTTTCCCAAAGGACCTGCCCCAAAGGAGATACCTGAGATGGAGTGTATTCTCGCTCACTTCTCTACATCCTCAACAACATAGCCATTCCTTTACCTTTCCCTAGTTAGTAGCCACGCTGAGGAGAACTCTTTCTTGTGTTAATTACGTCTCCTTTCTTCTTCTTCTTCTCCTCCTCCTCCTCCTCCTCCACCGCCGCCGCTGCCTTCTCATTCTCCTCTTCTTCCTTCTCTTCCTCCTCCTCCTCTTTTTTTTTTATTTTGTGACAGGGTTTCTCTGTGTAGCCTTGGCTGTCCTGAAACTCACTCTGTAGACTAGGCTGGCCTCAAACTCATGGAGATCCTCCTGCCTCTGCCTCCCAAATGATGGGGTTACAGGTGTGAGCCACCACCGTCTGACATAATTACCCCTTTCCATTTCTTCCTAGAAGAACTGATTATTCTGACTCTTTCCTAGCTGTAAGAACTGTTTTCATTTCTGACTCATGAGAATGCGATATGTACTCTGTAGGCAAGGCCCTTATCAGATGTGTGATGTGCAAACATTTTCTCCCACTCTGTGGATGGTGGTTTGACTTTCTTTTTAGGGTCCTTTGGTGTAGGAAAGCTTACATTTTGGTGACATACAACTTACCAATTTTTTTCTCTGACTGTTTGTTAAAAGTCATCTAAGGCCAATATAATCTGAGGCCATATGAGCTTATAGCTATGTTTTCTTCTATGCAGTTTCTGATTTTAGTTCTTATATTTGAACCATTGATATTTCTTGAGTTAATTTTTGTTACATGTGAGGCAGGGCAAATTCATTCTCTTGAACACAGACTTCCAGTTGTCCTGTGCTGAAAAGACAATTCATTCTTCAAAGGTAAATCTGATTACCAATGTAAGAGCTCACAAATGGACTTTCAATTTTGTCCCATAGATCTGTGTCTCTGCCTTATGCTGACATCTCCACGGTCCCAACTATTGTCGTTTTCCATTTTCTATGGGTTGTCACTTTTAGATAAAAAGCTCAGTGACATTAAGTACTTGCACATCAGTGTGCAGCCATCACCTTTATCCATCGTTAGAAGCCTTCTACTGTGCTGCAAAACTGAGCCACTGTGTCCTTTAAACAGTAAATCCCACTACTCCCTCCCCTGTGGACCCACCACCTTCTTCTTTGGTTCCTATGAATTTGGTTGTTCTAATGATCTCAGTCTGACTGCTGGAGTTTGTAGTAACGTTTAAAATCAGGAGAGGTCATCTTTCTGCTTCATGCCTTTCAGGCGTTTTTGGCTTCTAGTCTCTACATTTCCATATATATCTTAAAATATCACAGCATGTTGTCCATTCCTGAAAAAAAAAACCACACACACACAGCTGAGATTCTGATAGATTTTTCACTGACTACACATAACCGGGGAACACTGTCACCTGTGATGGTTAATTTTGGGGGTAACTCGCCTCAATGCAGGATACTGAGAACTACTTCTGGGTGTGTCTGGAAGGTATCTCCAGAGAAACCTAGAGGGAGGGGGTAGGCTGGGGTGTTGTGGAATCTGTTGTCTAGTCAGTGGAGGATCAGAAGGAAAGGAGAAGGGGGGAATAACACTGTGTTCTGTGTTGGAGCAGGCACACGCTTCTGTCGTTGGCCATCAGAGGTCCAGGATCTCTGACCTTCCTCTGGAGAATGTATTCTAGGGACGTCCTGGCTTCCCTGCCTCCTGGCCTCTGGCTGAGAGCTGTAGCATTGGTTTCCTGAGTCTGAAGCCTTTGGACCTGAACTGAGACTGGATAACGACATCCATAAAAGTTCAGCTTGCAGATGGCCTGTCAGGGCACTGCTTTGCCTCCGTAGTCCCATCTCTCTCATCTGTCTTTAGGTTACTTATATCTACGTTTGTCTGTCTGTCTGTTATCTACCAACCGATCAACAGGTATCTATCATCACTTATGTATCTCTGAATCATCTATGTATCTATCACCTGTTCCTATTTGTTTTAGAAAAACCTGATCAATAGATCACCTTAAAAGTACTAAATCTTCCAGCAGGGAAGTGGATAGAGATGGATAGACCAAGCTCACCCCACTCCCACCTCCTCAGAGCCTTGCTATTACACTGGAGGGTGGTCATGCTCACTGCTTCTCTCCCTTTCTCTGCCTGCCTATCCTTGTCTCTAACCCTGGCTCCCTGGCCCCCAAAGCAGCTCTATGTGGTGTTGAAACATTCCTCCCTGGTGAAGGGAGGCCCAGAAATCAGACAGTTACCGGGTCCTTCCTCAGGGTCTTAAGAGCTGCAAGCATTCTCTGGGGGAAAGGAGACTCTCTGGTGGGGCTGCCTGCAAGCTGGACAGGGCGCACCAGGCATGCAGCTTTCTTTTCCTGAGTCATGCCCGACTCTGAGGCGAACAGTCCAGTTATTCCTTCTCCTATAAATAACCCCCAATAAACTTATTGATTCTTCGCAACAGTCTTGGCTAGTCCTTAGGTGGAGTCATTTCTTTGGTTTATTGGTATTGATCAGAGGTGAATAGACATCTGCTCATCTCCTCAGAAAATGTCATGGTGCAGCTATCGGCATGGTGGTCGCACATCCTGCATCCCAAACATCACAAGCGTCAGTAGAGCCAGGAAGAGAGTGGGCTCTAGAATCTGAACAGAGACTGCTTAACGTTCAGTTGCATACGACCTTGCCACCAGGGTTCAGTAGGAAGACACTTGGAAGAGAGTTGTACATGTTGGTACCCAACAGACTGGGGCATTCCTCTCTTGGACCGGTCCCACTGTCTGTCCATACATGTCTTCCTGGCTAGCCTGAGGCTGACAGAGTTGCTACCTGGTATCCAGCATGTGGCTAGTCAACAATGTAAAACTGAATGGATATTTTCAGAGAACAGAGCTGCCTCCTGGCTGCTCTGTGTCCTCAGTGTGCAGAAACTGCATGCAGGATAGCCGATTCCAGGCCACTGTTCAAATCTCGAGGAAATAGACAGAGCTTGGATGAATAGGAGTTGCCCGCGTGTGCCACTGTCATGGGAACCTTGTTCATCAGGGCAATTTGAGCACCCATTCCTTATCCTGGAATTGATCTTCTCACAGGTTGATCTACACACGGGACACCTACAGTTTGACGTGGCGGCTCTGGTTAAAAATGAAAAGAATCTACTTAATTAGATAAACCTGGGACAGAAGAATTTGATCACAGTGAGCTCTTTACAGTCCCCCAGTGTCCTGCTGGTAAGGTGAGGCTGTTGACATTCCATGGCCATAGGCCCAGACAATGCAGACCTTCCTAAAACAGGAGGGTGAAAGCTGCCTCCAATTTAACTGAATTGAAAGCCATTTGTTTCTCTTTTCTGTGGTGGAGCAGGAACTTCCTGGAGAAACAGCAAGTGTTCTTCCTTTACTGGGATCCATTCTGGCAGAATCGCTCCCAGTATGTCCAGGACATTAGCTTCCGTCTTAAAGCATCTCTGTGTTGTTCACGAAGCCTCGGGTGCTGCGGCTCACCCAGTTGCATGATGAGTGGATTCACCAGCCCCACAAGTAGGGCTTCCACCATGGGGGGAACCTTGGAGCTGGAGAGACAACTCAGTTGGTTAAGTGCTGACTCCCCTAGCATGTGAGTCTGGGTCAGAGTCCTATGTGGAAACAAAGCAGAACCTGGTGGCGTGTGTTGTCATCTCGGTGCTGGGCAGCCAGTCTAGCCCGAGCTCCAGGCTTCTTTCAAAGAAAGGAGAGGAGAAGGAACAGGAAGTACAGCACAGACACGCTCATTTCGGATCTGAGCATCACATTCCAAACCTTCAGAGTCTCTCCAGCATGTCCAAATCCAAACGCAAGGCCCACCTGGTTTCTAGGGCTTGCTGGTTTGGAAAATAAATTTTGTGTCACAAGGAAGGCTTGAGCAGCTAACTCAGTTAGGGATGGACCCAATAGATTTAGGTCCCAGCTCAAGAATCAGAGGTGAGCCATTGGTCCAAGGCAGCCTCCCCAGTCAGAGGTGAGTCCCTGTTTCTTTTCAAACTCACCTGGGTTGGAGGCCAGTCAGCTCTGCTTTTCTGTCATTCACCAGGGAGGTGAACAGAGGAACTTCCCAGCAGCAGTGACAATGGCCTTCACATAAGTCTCTCTTGGGCTGCTTTCTACCCATTCATTCCTTCACCCCGACAGTACTTAATGAATCTCTATGGCATGTGGAGCTGTTCCAGGTGTGCGACAAACAGCAGTTAATACAACATCTGGGCGTCTCTGCTGCAGAGGTGAAATTATCAAAGGGAAGCAGAAAGCAGACTTGGTCCACAGAAACACTTCAGGCATAGGCTGCAATTAATAGGCACAACTAAAACACAGTGAGGGTCTCTTGGAAGGTAGGCCACTTCTCTAGAGGGCAACATTTGAGTAGAGTTAGAAATGAAGGGACATAGCCAGTCTTGGGGTTATCTGAGGGAAGAACATTCCATTCAGTAAGAGAAAAGGGCCTGAGGTGGATATTTGCCTCAGGGACACCAGAGAAGGGCAGACAGGTATATTGGAAGGCAGCAAGTGAATACCAGGGAAAGCATCAGGAAGCACAGAAATCCCCCCTCATCACCATGAGACATTCCCTCTCTGGAAGGTGAGCACTTGAAAAGCCTTGAAGCTGGTATCGAGGACACTGGCTTTGGGTTTCTGGCTTCCTTTGCAAGGGATGATCCTTGGAGAATGATGGAGGATCTCTGGGTCCATTACTTGTGTGAAATAGAATCAGTTACAGCAACACTACAGCAACACAGGATAGTGTGCAGACATCTTCATCCTTCCAGTGAAAAAGCACCCCTTACCCCTCGTGGTTCTGCCATCCCTACTCAGAGCTGGGGGGGGGGGGGATGATACCCAGACTTCCAGAACATGTTCTGATGTCACAAACACCAGTAGATCCTTCCAGCAACATGAGGTATGTGCCTACTGTTGGTAATTCTGAGTTCTCAGCATCACAAATGAAGACACAGAAGCCTGGGGGACCTGGAGTGTGCTGTTCCAGCGGCCAAGGGAGGAACAGGTTTGTGTAGCTCTCTAAGTTCAGTGTTTGTCCTGCTTTCCTTCTCAAATACACCAGCCCGTGACAGGTATTTCCCATTCAAATCGCAATCACCTTTGAGACTTAACTTTCCCATTGTTAAAATGGATAGTGCTTGTATGCTATGGACCACGGATCTTGCTAGCGGGTGGGGAGACAGTCTAGAATTCCCAGTTAAACCTCTGGCATTATAGAATGGAAAAGGTGTTGTCGCTACTAGCCTAAGACCAGACACATGCATTTTAAAGCCTGGCTGTCTTGTCACAGATAGTCTTGACTAACACACACAGAAACATAATTTCTATCGGGTGAAAATGTGTGCCCTGCTTTATGGGGGACGTCTCGTAATGAAAAATGTCTGGAGCCACGGGATTAGCTTGTATCCATCCACTTCGAGAGCCTTCCATCTGCCAGACTCTGTGCTTGGTTAATGGGTCAGAAAATCCAATTCCCTGTAGCGAAAAAATCCACAGTCAGGGGTGTCTGTGTGTATCGGTGGGAGGGACCTACATGTAAACAGACAATTGAGAAGCACTTGGAGAAGTGTCCCAACAGAGGGAAGCCCTTCCTTTCTAGGACCTCAGAGGAAGTACATGGATCCCAGCTTAGGGCTATCAGAGGCGGCTTCCAAGCAGAGACGACACTTAAATTTCGAAACAAAGAGGACTTAGCCAGAACCTGGGAGAAGAAGGAACATTCCATGAGATGGGGCCAGTGAGCAGATATAGAGGCAAGAAATGTTAACCAAGTACAGGAACCAGGCCAGCGAACACTAGGTCATATCTAAAGGAAAGGTGTTTGGGCACCAAAGGGTAAAATGGAAACCCAGGGATGAATATACAAGTCAAATATCCAACAAGGGTCTTGTATCCAGAACAGAGAATGTCTACAGCTTAGTACAAGTAAAAGGTTGGCAGAGACCTGGAACAGATGTTTCTCCAGGGAGGAAACACACACATGAGCAAGCTCAATGAGCAGCCCTGCATCACTCATCATCAGGGAAGCTAGATCTGAACTAGCGTGAGGCACCTCTGTGCACCCATCAGCCTGGGTGTGAGCCAGGAACAGACAGCAGCAGGCACTGGAGGCTGAGAACCTGTGCCCGGCTGGTGAAAATGTGAAATCACTCAGCCACTGTGGGAAACTGCCTGCCATTTGCCAAAAGCAAGCCAAGAACGAATTCCTAAGTAATCCAAGAATCTGTGTTTGGGTTCACTCAAGGAGACACATGCACCCACATTCGGAGACGAAGAATCATTTCAGACCCAAGAGCTGGAGGTGTAGTGGGGAGGCCAGAGCTCCTGGCTCGACTGTCTGCCACTCAGATGCCAATAAGCAGAGACAAGAATTGAATCTTAGAACTGTGCTTCATTCGGAGATCCTGAAATCTGAGAGGACAGTGGATTTCTATTCTAAATACCTGTCTAACACCACATCTCCAGCCAGAAGATTAATATAGATGGGGAGCCAAGGTTTCCAGTCATCCCAGAGCTCAGACTCTCTACTCACCAAAGGTGAGCAGCCAGGTTTTCTAGGGCTTGTGATGTCAGTGTCTCCTTACCACCAATTACTGTGGGTTTCCTGACCAGTGGTCCTCCAGAGACTTACCTGTCTCAGACTCCCCACAGCGTGGGATGCAAACATGACTACCATGCCTGCTTTCTGTGTGGGTTCTGGGGGTTGACCATGGATCCTCGTGCTTGCCTGCAATGTACTTTATAGACTTAGACTGTCTTAGGGTTTTATTGATGTAAAGAGACACCATGACCACGGCAGCTCTTATAAGGAAACATTCCATTGGGGCTAGCTTGCAGTTCAGAGGTTTAGTCTTTTATTGTCATGGCGGGGAGCATGTTAATGTGCAGACAGACATGGCGGTGAAGAGGGAGCTGAGAGATCTACATCTGGACCTGCAGGCAGCAGGAAGTGACAGTGACACACTGGCCGGGCTTGAGCTTCTGAGACCTACCTCAATATTGACAAAAGCCTCTAACAAAGCCACACCTACTTCAATAAGGCCACACCTCCTAATAGCACCACACCCTATGAGCCAGTAGAGACCATTTTCATTAAACTCACCACATAGGCAAAGCACTCATAGAGGTTATTTCCCTGATCCAGTTATCTTAACACACAGTACACATACGTCTCACACACACACACACACACACACACACACACACACACACANACACACACACACACACACACACACACACACACACACACACACACGGGAAGAATGGCAGAGGGCTTTCTAGAAGGGCCCGGTCTTCCCCTTGGGAGCAGGAGTATACATTATGTGGACTCAAGGTTTGGGCCTCAGTTTCCTAATGGTTCCTGCTGAGGCTCCCAGAGGCTCCTCAAAGGCGTTGCTGAGATACCTTCCTGGGAGGGTCCTGCCTCCTGCCCTGTGACTGAAGGGGTAGCTGAAGGAACTCTGGTTGCAAGTGACCCTGGGAGCTGCCTCCTTCCTGCCAGGTGCCAGGCGTCATCTGGAACCTGTAAAAAGTTCATTTAGTGTGAGGTGGAGGCTGGGCATCCAAGGGCTGCCCCTTCATGGGAAGCCAAACCGCCCTTTAAAAGAGGAATTAATTCAAAGTAAGTCCTCAGGAGCCCAAATCATTAACAGACGTGTTTTGCAAATGTCCAAATAATTGTGACCCTGGGTGTCTGCAAAGCTCTCATCGTTGCCAGTGGACGGAGTGTCTGGGATATTCTATCCCATAGGCTCATAGCAAGTGACACTATTATCAAGAGAAGAGCTGTGACGAAGACTCTGGTTTCCACATGAGCTGCCTGGCTTGGTTTTTTTATTAAGCCAGAGGAGGTGTCCATTGAAGGAATTTCCTTCATTCTGCATTTTGTATCTTCTGGCTTCGAGTGGGTGGCAGGAAGGTCAAGCCTGAGAGAGAGGCTGTCTGTGGCACTCTGCAGGTGACACAGCCATTGTGTCTTGCCTACAAGTCCTCCTAGACTCTGGGCAAAGGGCTGTGCTATGTCACACTTCCCAAGAGCCTCAGAAGCATCGCCGAGTGACTGGCTTGAGGCCACTCAGTTGGTGGAGACTGGAGAAACTTGAGGACATGGGCCTCTCATCTGGAAAGGACTGAGTTCTGATCTCACAGGCTCTGAAGAAGATGCTTCCGACCCACGGTGTAATTTCTATCCTCCTGCCTCCACCCCCGGAGTGCTAGGGTGCCCTGTTTTTGTGACGCTGGTTATCAAACTCAGTATTTCCTTCATGCTAGGCAAATGGTAATGACTGATCTGCAGCCCTGGCCTCCGGCCAAGGGGTTCTCGATGCAGAAATCCTTGGAGGCTTGCTGCTCCTCATCCCACCATCTCCCCTGTCATCCATGGGCCATTTCTATCTTCCCTCCATCTTCCTGTCATCCTTCCGGCCCCTGCAGCACACTCCATCCCTAGTAGTTCCTTTAAGATGTCCAGGTTTCTCCGTTTCAAAGAGCTTAACAAATTAGGGGAACCTCCATGAATCTTGGACCCCTGGGTCTCTGGATTATACCGACCAGCTCTCTTAGACACCCAGCCTCTACACCTCTGACCTCAGGCTCTTTCATAGCCTGGCTGTGTCCTTACGGTAGTTCTTGGATCTAATCTTACAAGGTTCTGTTGGGAATTTTCTCTTCTCTCTTCTCTCTTCTCTCTTCTCTCTTCTCTCTTCTCTCCTCTCCTCCCCTCCCCTCCTCTCCCCTCCCCTCCCTTCTCTTCTCCTGTCTCTTTCTCCCTCCCTCACTCTCTCTGTATCTCTCCTTTCCTCCCTCTCTCCCTCCCTTCCTCTCCTCATCTCCTTCCTCCTCTCTCCCCTCCCTCTTTCTTCTTCCCTCCCCCATGTCTTCCCCTGCCCTTCCCAGAGTTGGGCCTCTCTCAGCCTCAAGGTTGATAGGGTCTTGTCCAAGTCTGGCTGGACAGGCTAAAGGGAGACAGGACCTGATAAACTTTCTTTTGATCTTCCATCTACAGTTTGAAAAAATAAATCTGCTGGTGGGTCAGAGCCCAGGAGCTGGAATAGTTCCTTGTTCCATGTGTGCCTCAGAGTCCTCGACTCTTGCAAAGTTCATGTCAAAAGCAGGGACCGCACTGGGGAGGGATTTGAGAGAATGGGCAGGGAACCTAATTAGGTGAAAATCATTTAAATGGTTTTCCAGGCATCTTTGATTTAAAGCATTTATCACCACCTAACGCATAATTAACAGCAGGACAAACGACTGAACAAAAGCTCTTCTACCCAGAGGGATTATATTCATTTTCATTAATCTTATATATTACCATCTCTCTCCAAGTGAATGTTATCTTAAAGGCCCAAATGCCTCCTTTGATCTTGGAAGGGAAGGAGGGAGAGAGGAGGGAAAGAAAGAGGGAGAAAAAGAGTTTGTTTAGAAATGCCATTTTAACCATAGAATCTAGCACAAGATCAGAAGTTTTGTATACCCAGCCACAATAAGATGAAAATCCTACCATGATAAGATACTACTGTCCCCAAGAGAGCAGGTGCATTTCATGGTTTGGTCCATGTTGTTTGGGGGTCTTTAGCTTGTGATTTGTTAAGTCCTGAGGATGCGTGTGTGTGTGTGTGTGTGTGTGTGTGTGTGTGTGTGTGTGTGTGTGTGTGTGTGTGTGTGTGTGTGTGTGTGTGTGTGTGTGTGTGTGTGTGTGTGTGATGACTTTCTGACTGGCAAGTTCTGCCTCTTACCAGCTGGGTGGCCCTAAGAGTCACTCTGCTGTGTCTTAGTAGAGACAGAGGCAGTGTAATGCTATCTCCCATTGTTCCACCACCTGAGAATCTCAAATAGCTCAGGTTGCCCAGGAGCTCGATACGTAGCTGAGGATAACCTTGAGCCCTTCATCTCCTGCCTGTCTTTGGAGTTCTGGAGTTGCTGGCATGCACCACATGCACGATTAGGTCTTCCGGTTTTGAGTTCCTAAGCGGATGAAGCCAACGATTAGCTCAACGCCTTGAGGAACCATTCACCCCTGGAAAGGTCCCAACAGACACACCGGAGGTGTGCTTTACTAAACTCCTGTGTGGTGACTCGAAATCAAGTCAAGATTGACGACTACAGCTGTCAGCTGGACACCCAACCACGTCCCCTTAGGTTCCCAGCACCTCCCATAACAGTGCCACCAGCTGGGGACCCAGCCTTCGACACATGAACCTGTGAGACATTGCATGATCAAACTATAACAAACAGCAATTTAAAAATTAGCAATAATGTAAATAGATAGATAGATAGATAGATAGACAGGTACACACACATGTATGGTTCTACATATGGATATGTTGAGCAGCTTTATTGTGTCTTTGTGACAGGGTGGAAACACAAGCTTTATAAGACACAGTCTCCCAGCCCTTCCTACAGGGATGCAGTGAGTTCTTTGTCATCTCTGGAATATCTTATAAATGACCATCACAGATAAAGTGCCCATATACCACATCTCCACCGTTGCCTTAAGATAACATTATTATTATTATTATTATTATTATTATTATTATTATTAAAGCCAGATCTCATTATGTAGCTCTGACTGTCCTGGATCGCGATATGTAGACCAGGCTGGCCTCAAACTCAATTCATAGAGTGCTGGCGTTAAAGGCTTATGCCACCATGCCTCGCTCCAACATCACTTCTTTTAAAAAAAATAACCTTTATATCTCTTTATTTATGTATATGATGAGCACAAGTGTGCAGGTGTCCACTGAGACCAGGAGAAGGGAGTTGGATCTCCCCAGAGCCAGAGTTCCTGGTGGTTATGAGCTTCTCAACATGGTGCATGCTAGGAAGTGAATTCTGGTCCTCTGAAAGAGTAGTAGGCTGCTGAGCTATCTCACTCGTCTCTGTTACGCACTGTTTACTAGTGAAGAAGCTAAACTTCAGAGAAATTAGTGAACTTGCCCAAGGGCACACTGACTGTAGGAACCAATGGTGGTGACCATATGCTTTGTTAATCCCGCCCTGCTATCTCTCTGCAGTGAAGCCAGGCTCTCTGGATCTTGCATCTCCCCAGGATGCAGTTGGCTTTAATCCTGCAGCTGATGTGGCCAAGCAGGCTGTGTTATCCTCACTTTGCTGATGACGAGAGAACATCAGAGTGGAAAAGGAACCAGGGCCAAGGGCAGACCTTCAGGAGCCACGGGGCCATTCTGGGGAATGAGTATACCTCAAAGAAGGGGATGCTGGCTGGCCTGGTGAGGGGTAAGACACAGATAAGCCCAGTGGGTCTCCAGAGCTGAGCCAAGGTGCTTGTGGAGCAGATCTGTTTACTCAGCTGCAGGAGAAGATTGCAGGCAGGGTTGATGCTGATAAAGTTGGTTGTTTTCAAACTAAACATGGCCTTTCCTCTGGACCAGCAAGCTGAGGTGGAACACTACAGGGTCTCTGTGCGTCTTTCCGGTCCCGTCGCTGACTTTGTATCTCCCTGGGCTCTCGTGGGGGTGTTTGAATGAACTCCCCAAGAGATTTGGGGTGCCCAGGATAGCTCCTAAAGATGGTCATCCAGTGCTGAAGTTCAGAAAGATGATGGCCAGGACACGGTGGCTGAGGTGGCCCTGTAGTTTCTGACCTGGAGGGAATGGCTCCTAGGGGTGCAGAAGTATATGCTGGAGGGGCTAGCTAGCAGGATGGAGAAAAGTTTTCACCTTGTTGAGCTGCTCCTCGGGCCCTAGAATGTTCCATATGCATTCTTGTTTCAAGATTCACAGCATAGAGAAGTGAAGTGCATCTCCCCAACCTCCTTGTCATCAGTTGGGAGTTCAGAGTGGAAGAGACCACAAGACTCATTCAGTCACGCTGGTCCATCCGAGGTTTGCCTGACTCCAAAGTTCTGAGGGTGGTGCTCTGGTTAGTTTTGTTGTTGTTGTTGTTTCTGGGTTTTTGTTTATTTGGTTTGAAACAGGGTTTCTCTTCGTAGCCCTGTCTGTCCTGAAACTCTCTCTGTAGATCAGGCTGGCCTTGAACTCACAGACCTCTGCCTCTGCCTCTGCCTCTGCCTCTGCCTCTGCCTCTGCCTCTGCCTCTGCCTCTGCCTCTGCCTCTGCCTCTGCCTCCTCTCCAGTGCCAGGATTAAAGGCGTGTGCTACCACACCCTAGCTGCTTAGTTTTTGATAACTGAACACAAACTGGAGTCATCTGGGAAGAGGAAGCCTCAACTGGAGAATTACCTCCATTGGATTGGCCTGGGGGTGTTTCTGTGGAAGCATTTTATAATTAATGATTTTAGTGACTAAAGTATAAACATCTTCTGTAAGCTACTTGGGTATTTGAATGCCTGGGCCTCCGTTGGTGGCACTGTTAGAGGAGGTTTAGGTTCCTTGTTGAAGGAAGAGTGTCACTGGATGTGGATGTTGAGAGTTTAAAGACTCTTCCACCTCCAATTCACTCTATTCATGAAGATGGGAGCTCTCAGCTTCCTGCTCTGGCCAACGGGCCTGCCTGCTGCCGTGCTCTCTCCTCATGATAAGACTCCTGCTCTCTGGGTTATAAACCAAAATAAACCCTTCCTTCTCCAAGTCTCCTTGGTCATGCTGTAGCATCATAGCAGCAGAGAAGGAAGAAATGCCATGAAGGATGTGGGAGGACCCAGTCCAACATGGGCAGTGTCATCCCTGGGCACTGGGTTGTCTGAGAAAGCAAGCTGGGCAAGCCATGGAGAGCAGGTCTATGAACCATTGGTCCCTGCTTCAGTTCCTGCCTCTAAGTTCTTATCCTGGCTTCTCTGGATGATGGGCAGTAGTCACCTGTAAGCAGATAAGCTCTTTGTTCCCCAAGTGGGTTTGGGTCATGGTGTTTATCATAACAAAAGAAAAGCAGGCTGGGATAAGGGATAAGGCAGCCTTGTGCTGGAGTTGGGGAAACCCGGACCAGAGTCCAGCAGGGGAATCTGAGTGGGAAGGAGGTTGGAAACTAGCTTGTTCGGTGGTCTATGGAGTAACTCCTCCGCCAAACTAGGCTCTGCTCCCACAGGTTTGACCTATAGATGCCATGCATCTGAAATTCAGATGTATAACAAACCTCAAAAGCTCCTATGGTTGCTGTGCCAGGAAGGATGAATCAGGTCCCCCAAACAGCAAGCTCCTGAAAACTAAAGCAACATCAACTCTGGGCTTCTGGGGTTTTTTGTTTGTTTGTTTTTGAGACAGGGTTTCATGTATCATAGGCTAGCCTTTGTCTTGAACACAGTAGGAAGCTAAGGTTGATTTTGAACTTCTGATCCTCTTTCCTGAGATTACAGACCTATGACATTATGTCTAATTTGTGCAGTGTTGGGGACTGTTGTAACCCCCGAATCACTGATACTAGAGAGACTTCAGTGTTGTGTACAGACAGTTTGCCTCTGTGTCTGTCACCACCACTACCCCGCCCGAAGCTCCCATCCTGCCTCCAGCCCCCCCATCCCCGCAAGTATGATATGCAGACAGCTGGTTTCTGTGCTGTGTCCTCCTGCAGCAGCCCGGGGCTCCCTCCCTGCCCCTTAGCATTAGAATGGCACTACCCATAAAACCCCCTTAATGAGGACACTCTGAGGAGACATCCTCCCTGCCTTTGTGTCTCCAAAAACCAACACTGCTGCTGCTGAGCTGCCGAACTCCAGGTGCCTGTCCTTGAGACTTTAGAGAAATATCAAGCTCAAGGGAGACCATGGGAAAAAAGGTAAACAGAAGTCAGGTCACAGACAGTTACGACTGGCCATAAAAATTAGTCCCTGAACAACACCCATTAACCCTCCCCTCCTGCTTCAGTACAATTTCATCAAATGATTACAGCCCTCTACTCACCTTTTCTGTGAACATTCACACTATTCCTAACTATGCTGTATATAAACCCAATGTTTTCTGGACTCAGGGTCCCTTGCCAGCATTCACACAGTGAGTGCGAGGTGGGCAAACTGAGTTCAAACTTGAAACAATAAAAAATTCTTTTTGGGCCAGGCCTGGTGGCGCAGGCCTTTAATCCCAGCACTCGGGAGGCAGAGGCAGGCGGATTTCTGAGTTCAAGGCCAGCCTGGTCTACCAAGTGAGTTCCAGGACAGCCAGGGCTATTCAGAGAAACCCTGTCTCGAAAAACCAAACCAAACCAAACCAAACCAAAACAAAAAAAAAAAAAAAAAAAAAAACTCTTTTTGGGAGTTGCAGCGGACTTCACAATTCTTGGGCTCGTCTGGGTTTCCCGTGGACTCAGGGCATGATAGACAGAACCTAGAACTTCATGTATGCTAGGCAAGTGCTCTGCCAATTGAGCTCCAGCTCCACTCAGTTGGAGCATTTCAAACAGCTCAGAGGGTTGATCTGCTGTTCTGGGAGAGCTTCCAGTCCTCTTCTTTTCTTCTTCCTGCTAATTTTCCATCTCAGTGAGGACAGCACTCACCTGGCTCTGAGGCGGGCATGTCCTGACACCCCGCCCTTGATGTGGCTAGTTCCTATTTAGCGCTGTTTAGGTACCTTTCTCATTGCTGTGGCTGAATCGCTGACAGAAGTGACTTTTGGCTCATGGTCTAAGGGGATACAGTTCATCCTGAGGTTCCACTGTCTTCCCAAACAGCAACATCAGCCAAGTATTCAAAACCCAGCCTGGCAGTGATGTTTGCGTCCAAACTATGACTGGCAGCTCTTCAAATCCTCACAGAACTCCACAAAGGACGGACCTCAGCTCCTTCTTTTTCTATTTGAGGAAATGTCCAAAGCTGAGGAAGAGCTCTTATCAGAAGGAGGTAAAGGGACTGATGCCCACATGATGACGATGATAAGGCTGAGGATGGTGAAGGTGATGATGGTGATGTAGGTGAAGCCTTCTACTACAGCAACTCCCAAGGCCCACCTATCTAGCCTTCACATTTATGAGGCTCCTTCGGCCATACTCTCTTGGGGAAGCAAACAAGTTGAGAGAGGTTGAGCAGTTTGCTCAAGATAACAGTGTGAACCCAGAGCTCTGCCTAACTCACAGGTTCTTTCTCTGCGTAGCTGGGAAGAGAAAGGCGTCCTTCTGTTGGCTAGAACACTGGACTGAGTCTCTCTGGCTTTAAGGCTCCCCTAAGCCAACAGATTATGCAGACCGCTAGGACCACATCAAAAAGGGCCTCTGGCCTCCGTCTCACATGACCTTCTCAGCTGGCACAATCTAGTCCCACTGGACTCTGGCTCTGCTTGATATTGTCCTTGCTCAGCTTCATTTCATCCTTCAGGTCCTGCTGGCCACCTTGTCCCGCACCCGAGCCTCATCCCTGCTGTTATCTCCATTAAAGCCTGGGCTACCTTTGATCTTGTAGAGTCAAAGTACTGTGTCTCTGCCTTTGACCAGAATTCTGTCAGGTGAACCTCACAGTCCAGGCTCTGCTTTGGCCTGATCAAGCCAGCCCAGTTGTGGCTTTTCTGCCCTCCATGATCCATCACAGCCCAAGCCCACCGAGGCCACCGAGGCCACGGAGGCCACCCTGACCCTGCATCTAGGGGAAGGCCTAGGAGAGCTCTCAGACCCTCACACCACACTAGTCACAAGCCTCACTCTTTCTGCTTCTTCAGTTTATTGCAAATGATTTTCCAAGCCAGTGGATATAATTACATTACACTTAGGGAAATTGGTGCCATTTCTTAATTACTTTTATAGCTGAAAAGCAATTACTTAGCAATTGCAGATGGGTCTTCTCATGTTGCCCGGAGCTCTTCAGCTATAAGGAATGTCTGCAGAGAACCAGACCTTTTGAAGAGGTTGGGTTGCCCCTTGATAATGGAAACTGGGCTAATTGAGTTTGGGGAGAAGGCTGCTTTTTGTAAGAAATAGGATAAAATAAAGGTTTTCTTATACAGTGATTTATCCAGTTGCTGGAGGCAAAACCTGCCAGGCATCCTCAGCCTCTCCCTCTTCCCTGGCCCTGTGCCTGAGCATTTGGGGGATTGTTTCTGCACCTGTTGATGCCCCTGAATCTTTCCCAAAGCTACTTCCAGGCCACTGACATCACACATCTGGATGACGGTGGTGGCCTTAGAACTGGCTACTCCTTCATGCCCCATGACTGCAGTGTCTAGACTTTGGACCCCTGCAGATATGGCCTTATTTAGGAAAACAAAAAACAAAAAACAAAAAAAACCCAGTCTCTTTGCAGATGCATGTACATACAGTTAGGGAGGTCTAGATGGGATTGTCATGAACTAACGAGGTGGGCCAACAGAAAGTCAAGACCAGAGAATGTGTCTTCAAGCTGGGAAAAGCCAAGGTGCCTGGGAATTCCCAGAAGCCATAGATGGCCTGGAATGGATCTCCCCTCACAGCTTCCAGAAGCAGAGAGCCAGGTAGCACCTTCATTTTGATGTTTCCAGAAACCTTGAGAGAATACATTCCTGTCCTTATAAATCACTCTTGGAGTGGCCATCAGTTATGGTGGCCCAGGGAACTCAGTTTCACCACCCACCAACTTGCATTACTCCATCATGCTGAGCTCAAATCTGGGCTACCTGCTGTGGACTCAGGAAACAGATTTAGAGCCTGCTTGCCTTTCTGCTGGGCCCCTGCCAATCTCCTCAGGCTGCTCCCCAACTCACACACTTTCTTTGCTCTTCCTTACAGAATGAAAACCCCCTTTTACCTTGGTTACCTGCCTTTCTGCGTTCCTATTGGCTACTTCTAAGACCCACCCTGCTGACTGTGACCTTGCACCTGCTCCCGGTCAGGGATGCAAAGGGGTCTTCCGTGTCCATCCTCAGGGCACAGACCCCCCTATCCTCTTCCTCTCAGAGTACCTTCCTCTGAGAGCTCCGTTAATGCCTTTTCCTGTTGCTGAAGATAAAATGCCCTGACAAGAGCAATGTGAGGGAGAAAGACTAACATTGGCTCACAGCTCCACAGGGATGGAGTCCATCATTGTGGGCACAGCCTGAGAGCAGGAGCATGACCCGGTCACACTGCTGGGTCAGTCGAGAAACAGAGAACAGGAAGTGGGACAAAGTCATAAAAAATCTCAAATCTGCAGGCCCCGCCCCTTGTGACGCACTTCCTCCAGTGAGGCTCCACCTCCTAAAGGTTCTATGACCTTTTTAATAAGCACCACCTGCGTTATCAGCAGCCCATGGGGAACAGTCCACATTCAAACCATAGCAGTGCTCTTCTTGCACAGCCCAGGAAGGCAGCTCAAGTGCAAGCAAGCTCAGGAATTTCAGAGCCTTCCTCTACTTACTTTCTCCAAGCAGCCTCCTCTTTCTGTTCCTGGGGCAGGGCTGGCATCTTAGGGTTTTTTGTTGCTGTGATAAAACAACTTAGGGAGGAAAGGGTTCACTTGATCTTACACTCCATCACTAAGGGAATTCAGAACAGGAACTCAAACAAGGCAGGAACCTGGAGGCAGGAATTGATGAAGGAGCCATGAAGGAGTGTTGCTTACTGTCTTGCTCTTCATGGCTTTCTCAGTCTGCTTTCTTGTAATATCCAGGATCACCAGCCCAAAGACATGCTAATGGGCTGGTCTCTCCCACATCACTGTTTAAGAAAATGAACTAAAGACTGGCCTACAGGCCAACATTATGGAGTAGTGATTTTCTCAATTGAGAGTGCCTCTTCCCGAACGGTTATGACCTATGTCAAGTTGATATAAAGCTAGCCAGCACGGGTGGGATCCTTGAGAGAAAAGAAGGGGTGCTGCATGTGAGGCCCACATTTTGAGATCTACCACATTGAGATCTACTCCCCTACTCATGAAATCATTTATTCATTCAACACACATCTGAATGTTGAGGGCTGGCAGAAAGCTGGATGCCAGAGGTGAGAGGCTCACAACGCCAGCACTTTACAGGCTGTTTCAAGGTTATGTTTGCCATGGAGGAGAAGTGGTACTAGGATCCTTAGCGCTGCCAAGTCTGCTGCTGATAAATCCCTAAAATAAGTTACCCCATATGTTTTCACCTCTGGGGTGCTTTATGAATCCTATAACAATGTATACATTTCTTCTCATGCCTCATGCCTATTCATCTGAGAACAGGGGCAAGGAAAAAGCTTGCACAGGCTCGGTATGGACACATCATGGGCCTTATGACATTTCCTTCTACAGAGGGTTGAATTTGTGCATAATGAGCCATGGGTACAGAGAGCATTGAACTCCGAGTGGTGCCAAGGGCAATGTTGGGAGCACAGAAAATACCCTGAGCCAGGTTGAATGAACCCCAGAACAAAGACCTCCAGGATGGGTCTCTCCTACTGCGTTGTCCAGGTGGGAAAGAACTATGGGCTTATGGCCTGTTTGGGGAGAAGAGCCTGGACCCAGGGCTGGGGTAGCAAGGCAGGTTTAGCTCCTGGTAAGGGTCCTGCAAAGATTCTCTGTTACTGTGACACTGAGGATGCCCTGGGAACCAGTGGTGGCCTCTGTGAGTCAGGCATGAGGTAAGGGAAGAGTTGTACACACACACATCTAGCCGTACCCATCACACTGAAGCCCTGCCATGTCCCAGTGACAGAATGGACAGGGCCTAGAGAGAAGCTGGCCTCATTCTCTACAGTTCAGATGGGGTACAGGATACACTAACCCCAAACACATTGGAAACCAAGGAAAAGCAGAGGCAGAAGGGCCTGCTAATAGTTCCCCACCTTTTTATGTACAGCCTAGAACTCATGTGTATGATCAAGCTACCGTGAAAGCAGGCTACCAGTCCCTATGTGACAGGAGCCTGCCCCACACCTGGAGAGAAGGAAGGAAGGAGGGAAGTCACAGAGTTCCAGGAAGAACTGAGCAGGGCCAGTAAGGTCCCTCGCCCATGAACCTCATTGCCCTCTGAATGACTGTTCCTGCGCCATCAAACCTCCAATTGTGTTCCTATTTTCTTTGGTCTTCATTCCTGAAGGCGACCATGTGGAACTTATTACATAAATTTGTTATACATTTCTTTCTTGTTAATCTGTGCTTGGTGGTAGGGTGTCAGCCACGACCTTCAATGGGTGAAGACACAGTTTTCTCTCCCTGCACGCTCAGAGTCAAGCCAGGGAAACCCAAGCAGGTGCTTATTGTGTCTTGAGGTGGGGTTTGCTTCTTCTAGGTCTGTTGGCCGTGCTTTCTCCAGGTTCTCGGGGATGCTCTGCTTGCTATAGCCTTCTTCCCTAGGTGTCTCTTGTCTGTAAAGGCAGAAACCATGGGAGTAGAGCCACCCTGATCTCAGAGAACTCCACACCTCCTTGATTACATCTGCCAAGGCCCCGGCTTCCAAGTCAGGCACTGCAAGTAAGAGATGGGTATACTTTTTGAGAGCAAGATCAATTCCACAGGATGCTGATCTTAGAATCCTCTCACGTGACCACATCAAACTCTTGCTGTGATCAGTGGGCAGCATGGAGCTATGAGCTCTGCTATTAGTAGAACCCCAGGGGAAAAAAAAAGTGTGGAGCTGATGGTTTTAGGGGATCTCAGAGTCAGTCAGGGTTGCTGCCTAGTCCGGGACATCGTGCCTCGCAAGAGGGGAGTATCACTGTCATGGATTAGGAAGAAAGAACCCTGCCCATCTAAGATGATAAAGGAGATGGGAACAGGTTGCAGCAAGAATGGAGAACAGGGGCAGATGAGCCTACTATGATATCTGAGGGATATCCAAAGAGGAGGGTCATTTAAAGCTGGGACAGGTTGATAGGTGCAGACATCTGGGAACAAAGTTCACAGTAGGAAACCTGCCAACTTAGTGGGACAGTCTCTTGCCTTCTCTCAGTAAATGCTCTGTCCTGAAAATGCCTTGGATTGGCGGTCAACTGACAAGAGGCAGCCATGTTCTGATCAGCAACCCATTCAAACTAAAATGAGCCATCCTTGGTCACCCCCGTACCCAGGTGGCAGGGTGGAAGGCGCCGCTAAGTGGGCACTTGCCCGTTTCAATAGCTTCTGGCCTGGATGGTGGCTCTGGGCGCTGTCGTCTAGCCCCAAGGAGGCCGACTCACTGTAGTAGCCTGGGCTTCAATGTTGGGCTGTTTGCATTTCTTGACAAAGGAAATTTGTTGGGCTTAAGTTGCCAAGGGTTTGCATCTGGATCCTATGATGTCTGGCTTCAGGAGGGCTGTGCATAACCGGCTCCTCAGGGCCTCGCTGGCCTCGTGTAATTAACTTAAGTGCTCTCAAGATGAAAGCTTAGTCGCCTGATCCCGGATTACTGTGAGCGCCGAGAAGGTAGGCAGAGCAGACTGTGCGAGTTATCTCCAGCTATTGAAGTTTCCAGAGATACCAGTGGTGGACAGTGTAAGTCAGGAAGTTTGGGCATGTTGGAATTTATTAAATTTGCAGTTGGGGAAAAAAAAAAAGAAACACAAAAAAACAAACCTGAGTTCTGGCTGCCAGCGAGGGTAGGTCAAGTGGAAACACAACTTCACGGAACGAAGTGATTAATCATATTTTTGTATTAGAAAAACTAAGATTTTTAAGTCAACCTCATTCTCGTGCAGTTCCAGAGCAGAGATGTTAACTTCCTGATTCCTTCCTCATAACTTCTGGATGCTTCCTTCTGACTGTTGAAGCTGCTTCTTGTCTTTCTCCTCCGTGTCTCCTTCAAGCCGGAATCTCACTCCCCTTCTCCAGCTGAAGTAAGGTAGCTTTGATCATCCATGCTGGGGGTGGGGGTGGGGAACGTGGGTGCAGGGGTGTGTGTGTGGGGGGATTCCTACAGGTGATTTTTAGGCCCAAATTCCATTGTGACAGCCATGATTTATTTTAACTACCAACCCAGGAAAGCAGGCGCCGCCAGAATGAATACCTCCACCAACTCCTCCCCAGCCAACTAATTTTACTGTTTATGAATCACTAATATGTTTAAGGGAGGGGGGGAGAGGAGCGCCATTGTAGATAACTAAGAGTCAGACTTTGAGAAGAGACCTCATGGTGCTCAAACAGTTCCACATGGCCCGATGGCAAGGCTCTACAGATAGACAACACATGGAGTACAGATAGCGGGGCCCCGCCTCGGTGGGGAGGCGTGCAGAGGCTACCGGCAGATGAAACAACTTTCATCTCTCTCAGGGAGATAAACAGGCCGGGCTGGATAGGCCTCTTTATTTACAAAAGAAAATTAAATCCGTTTTAACACTTGCTCCCTTCATAGGAAACACATGTTCTCTGGTAATTGTTTTGAACTCATTTAATGGAGCCAGGCTGCACCGCGCCGTCGAGCTGGGCTGCACTCTCATTTTCTCACTGGCCAGGGGTGGCCATGGAATTTGCAAGGAATTTCTTCCCAATTCCAGAGGCTCCGAGAAGGGGGCATTCTTTGGCGGAACTTTCGGAGGAGCCAGGTTTGGCTTCCTGCCCCCTGGAGGGAACCCCTCACCCCTTACTGGGAGAAGTCTGCCCCCAGCGCCCCTTGCCCCGAGTCCTTATCGGGAGTTTGGGGTGGATCAAAGGGACTCACAGCCCTAATTGAGCCCGACAGGCCTCCCTCCTGCCTGGGAGTTTTTGCAGAAAGAGAAATGAAAGGTTGGGTGATTTTTTTTCCCAAGAGTTCCTGATAGAGTTTTATGACTGCAAGGTGTCACTCAAAATCTCTGTGTCCTCGGGCTTTAGGCTGTGCTTTTCAGATGGTAATGTGCAAGAGACCTCCTGGGGCTCTGACTAAAAGAAAACTCTGATTTGTAGGACTAGGGTGGGGCCTGAGAGTCTAACTCCGCTGGGAACTGATGCCCAGAGCAAGGGTCACAGGTGCAGCTGGCAGCTGCCCCCAGAGGGTCTGGTTCTGCCTCTGGGGTGACCCTTAAGAATGTCCAGGAGTATCCAGGTCTTCCTGATGCTGTTGGTTGCAGAGGACATTCTCTAAACTATTATTTAGAAACTAATATTCTCCCTGGAGCGATTAAGGCTCAGCAGCATTCTACCTTCACCCCCAGAGTTCGCACTGATGAGGGTGACAGAACCAGTGCCAGCACCCAGCCCAATGGTCCCTGTGAGCACAGACAATAGGAAGTGGGGCAGGCAAGCATAGGGAATGGCTTGGGAACCTAGGACTCCACTTGACTTGTACTTCCCTTCTGATGATAATGCACTTGCAGCCAGAGGCTCTACCTGTATTTATTGTACGCATACACACCAGTCAAAATAATGCACCTAGCAACCCATTAGACTGCATAAAGCTGTATGAACACCCACACATTCTGAACAATGGAAATATATCTCTCCTTCCTTTAGTGACCATCAAACTTGGACAGTTTCTATTTAGACATTCCAGTTATGTCTAAGACCAGGGCTGAGGGGAATCAATTCAGCCTGAGCTGGTTTGGGATGTGAATGCGTTAGGGCAAAGCTGTGTCCTCAAAGGAACTTTTAGGGGGAGAGTCCCCTATTTATCATCTTATACCCAGACATAATTGGGTGTGTCTATGATTAAAATCAGACGCATTATGGAAAGGGTGTGTGAATGAACAAAATAAGTAAAAAGGAAAAGGTATGACTGTTCCTAGGTATGGTGGAGGAGAGAGTTTATTGTAGATATCTGGGAGAGCATAACCAAGAGGCAGGAACATCTGGGAGATTCAGAGTAGACATGGCCCTGAGCTAGGCCAGGAAGGAGAGGGGGAGGAGAAGGGGAAGGGAGACTGGAGAACAGGGAAACCAGGTACAGTAACCAGGAGGCGAAAGGTGCAGAGAGATTGGGTAACCAGAATGGGTGGATTATATAGGGAAGAGCGGCCCAGACCACTGGGCTGGAAAGTTTAGGGTAGAGGGCAGGGAATGCCAACCAGGATGACCCTGTAACAGGCAGGAACTGAGGGATGCTGGGAGAACCTGTTACTGGAATCTGCTTTGATATGTAAAATAGACACCTCAACCCCTCGTCTTGGGGTTTGAAACCTAACAATAAGTACAGTAGAAAATGATAATATGGCCTACTCTACCAATCAAAACAGAACCACCCTCACCATGCCCTTAGTAAACAAACCCCACTTGAATGCTGTAGGTGGAAATTCTGAGTAATCATCAGGGCCTTTGATTTCTTTCACCCTGAAGCCTGCTGGTCCCCTTCAATGCCTTCAGACATGTTCCTTAAATTTGCTTCGAATGAAGTCTCCTCATGTCTTTTCTAATTTGTTCGCCAATATTTCAGTTTCTTAAATAAAGAGCCAAGAACCTGAAATATCTGGTCCAGACCTCTACCATCAATCAGAAAGACTCTGAGAACAGAACCCAGTCCTCCGTGGGGCTTCCTCTGTCCAAGCCCCAGAAATGGGTATAGTTGAGGTGAGACCCCAGGCCTTCCAGCTGCTGTTGTTCCCTGGGTCTTGCTTGTTCCCTAGCCAGAGAGCATTTAGTGATGGAGACTCTTAGGCCTCCTGTCTCCTCACAAGGCCATTACTCTTTTTTTTTTTTTTTTTTTTTTTAACCTCAAGCTA
>NC_034602.1:31277578-31291453 GCF_900095145.1 Mus pahari | reverse complement strand
AATTTTTAAAAAATTAATATATCTTTCTAAATATATTTTTAACATAAGAACTTGGTATTGAAACATGAAATTTTATTTGAGTTTCTGAAAACTATTCTCCAAGACGGTGAAGTATGGTTGACAAGGCCATTACTCTTTGTAGAAGGACTGTCAGTGTCCTCTCTTCTGGTTCTTTTAAAGGTTTCTCCCCCATCACTAATCTGAGGCGGGTTCTGCCCTCCCACATAACCCCAGGTGATAAGAAGACCTGGGTATAACTGATATAGCCTTCAGTGTCTCAGTTTCTCCACCCGGGAAGCCATCTAACCCCCCAGAAAACCCAGTGCAGGAAGAACAATCTAGCAGAGATGGTGAGCTCTGCTGGCCAAGCACACGCCCACCATGAGACGCTTTTTGAGAACCTCTTCACGGCTGAGTGTTTGGTACCCAACCTGGGACAAGGGACTGAGGCCCATATTTTACATATCAGAGCAGACCTGGTCCTCCAGGTCCTCCCAGCATCCCTCAGTCCCTACCTGGGATACCCTGCCCCCACCCCTGAACTTTCCAGCCCAGGAGCTGGGCTGCCCTTCCCCAAGAGGCTCTTCCCTATAGAATCCAGACATTTTGGTCTTTCTCTTCTCCTTTTCTTTCTCTGTGTGGGTGCCCTTTCTCTCTGCCCCCACCCCCACCCCCCCATGTTGACTCCCCTGGCCTCAATCCTTGGGGCCAGTGAGCTCTCCCCCGAGAGCAGCTTCCCAATAAACCTGCCTTTAATATAATCTAATCTGGCTTGAATTGGCTCATTTCACCAGCAGTGGAGAAATAACCTATCACTGAGCACAGATGCTGGAAGATGCACTTCCGTGAATCAATCTGTTTTTTTTTCCCCTCTGAGGCCTCATTGTCTTTTCAGCTTAAGAAGGTAGCCCCTGAAGAAATCAGTAGGAGACCCCTTTCCCGGGCTTCTCAGGTGTTTTCTGAGGGAGGTTTGGCCTGGGTGAATCTTCTTGTGAACTGAAGTTCTGGGCCCAGGCCTCCGTGCTCTGGCCCCACCCCTACCCTGAATCTCCAGGGACCATCACTGTTTGAGATCCCAGTGCCCCTCAGCGGGGAGGCCTGCTTTGTTTGGTGCCCTCGGGCTGACTCTGGGCCTCACTGCAGTGGTTCCTCTCCCCATGCCACTAGCTAGCATGGGGACGGGTGGCTCTGTTCACTCTTCTGGCACTCTTCAGCATTGACCCCCCCCCCCAGTGGGAGATAACCAATCCCACCCCCATACCTGTTACCTTTCCAGCTGTTACCTTACTAACTTGGAACCGCTGTATAGGCAGCGTCCCTGCCCCTGCCGAGATTCTCACTGCCAGACTCTGCATGCCTGAATCCTGAGACTGGATTCTGTTTTTTTGTTTTTTGTTTTTTCTTCCCTCCGCTGTTTCCCAGTGCCCACACATTCAGTGAACAGACCTGGTGGAGTGAACGAACGAGTGAACGAACAGTAAAATGAATGATGGCAGCTAAGTTGGCTGTGTGAGTGCCGCTCAGTGTCAACCCACTGGGAACTCTTACCGTGGGCATCTGGCAGCCAGAGCCCACGCAGACACTAACTCATTCTCTCAGCCCTGTCTCAGCCACCCAGCAGGCAGGCTCCAGGGCTCATGCCTGGCTTGTGTTTAGAAACTGACATCTTGTAGCTGACCCCCTTGAGACTGTCCACTTTCTTCCTACAGAGGCCCCAGGCCTCAGGTCCTGCCTTTGAGCATGCTAGTCACTGATAAAGAGGGCTGCTGCCCTGTCCTGTCTTATCTGATGAGCCTGGAGCCTGCTTTCTCCCAGTGGTGCCCTGCTGCCTGTCCACCTCATTCCCCTGAAGCCTGCAAGCCATCGTTAAACCATCTGCAGAAATCCTGCTGGGGACCTTGTAGGTGAAGGGATCCCATGAACTAACATTGAGAGGTGGCTACTCCTCCACAAACTCCTTATTTTCACAAGAGATGGCTGGGTGGGGAATGGGGACTCAGACACCCCCTAAATGTGGGCATGTGTTTATGGCATATAGTGGTTTTGGATGAGCCTTTCCCTCTCAGAAACTTACTTTATATACTCTCAGGTGGGTCAGGGCTGAGTTAGGTCTCCCTCTAGACCTAAGAGTTAAAAGGGATAAAAGGGTGACAGTTTGGAGACAGGCCCCTTACAGAGGTCATGGATTAGATGAGGTCTTGAGAACAGCTTGAGTTGGTAAAGCCTGGTGTCCTCAAAGGAAGAGGCGGGGAGCACAGGTGAAGACCCCAGGAGACAGTTCCTTGGGAGGATGACAGAGGCTACTGGAGGAAATAAACCTGCTGATTCCAGGGACCACAGACTTGGGGGCCCGCTAGAGCTGAGGGGGAAATGAACCTACTGTTCAAACCCCATATATGGTACTTGATTAATATGACCATGAGGATTTCCTCCCTGCTTAGCCGGGTTTATAAATGAAGACCCGGAGCTGTAAAGACAGAGAAAGTGTGGTCCATAATCTACAGTTGGTTCTGAGAACTTCCCCACCCCCACCGTTAGCTTCTGCAACCCAGGCAGGCTCTTTGCATTATACAGAACAACACTGGCTGGAGGTGCTGATGCAGGAGCATGCAGGAGAGTGCAGGCATTTCTGAGACACTGGAATCTCAGAGGCCTCAGGAGTCCTGCTTGGTCAGCTCCCTCCCAGAGGGAAAGAATTGAAAGCACCGCCCTCAGACAAGGCTCTCCTGGGCTCTCCTGGTGTGCATGTTGAGGAGGGGCTTCAGGAACAGAGCACAGACCCTTGTCTGGGCCTGGTGATTACGCTGAAGCCAGCCCCTCCTGGGATCTGCTGCAGGAATAAATCCTGAAGATGTTTATCCCTAGAATTCCAGGCTTAATTTACAGCCTCCCCCAAACACCGTCTTGGCCTGGCAGCCCTTGGGGTCACTCTAAGTAGAACAGCGCCTCCAGGTCTCCAGGCATAAATACCTGCTGTCAGAGGGTAAGTGGGGGGCTGGTAGCCAGGCTGCTGGGTTCCAGCTCTCCACCCCCTCCAGGGCACTAGGAGGTTTTCTTATCAGCTACTCCTAGGTGGGGTCTAAACCGCACCACCAAGTTGCATGAAGCACTAGGGTAGGGCAGAGTTCTAAGTGTCTGGCTCTTTCTCTATTGTTAGAATGTTGTTCTTTGTCTCTACTGAAGACATTGTTAACTGATATGTGGATGGAACAGTAACCCACAATGGAACCACACTAGGCAGGAGACAAATGCGTGCTCTCTCTGAACATGTTTATTACAATATTGGTCTGTTTCTTACTAGCATGTGAGCTCACCCAGGGCAGGGAATGCTGTCTGCTTCATTCACTGGTCTTTCCAGAGTGGTGTCTGGGTCACAGCTCACACAGGCTCTTCATGCAGATCTCTCCAGTTATTTGGTAGCACAGGCAGGCACCTTTAGGAGGGAACACGTGCCTGGTCCTCCCTGCAGCTGCTCCCGTCCCTGTCTGTCTCCACAGCCCAGAAAGCCTGATGAATTATTTCAGAAACTCTCAGCTTTCAAAAGCTCTTAGTTGTCATGCACTTAGTTGTCATGCATGAGTCCTCCTCTTTGAACATCCTGCTTATCACAGGAAGAAGGAATCTGTATGAATAAGCTCTGGTCTGAGGGTTGCCTGAGAGCCCAAAGGCTACCATGAACCTCCTTAGACATGTCCCGTTGGGAGATAACATAATCTCACCCCTGTGGGGTATAAGCCCAGGAGTTGGGTTACTTGGTCTTACAGACACTTAGTCTTAGAATAAGGAAGAGAGGGGATAGCTTAACCAAAACTAAGGTTTAGGAAGAAGCCTTATGGAAACCCACTAGTTTATAAGCTAATTTTAAAATGTAGCTTTAAAAGAAGGAGTTGTAATAGAGTTATCCTGGCATGGGTGAAACAAGGTATAGATTATCAAATGACAACCTCAGTGTCGGACACTGGTTACCTCTTTGTGAGTTACTGAATAAGGAGGCCCAGGCGCCTGAGACTGTCTTCCTATGGCTTGATTAAGCCCCAAAGGTCCCTTCTTATTGAGTGTGTTTGAGGGTGTTCCCCCATTCTCCACAGAAGCTATTGCTATTACTCCTGGCTGTCCACCAGAACCAGACGGTAAGACCTGATTGCTGAAGGTACCTGGATTGCTGGACACAGAGAAATCAGTCTCACTCACCCCCAGCCCCCACTGACTGGCTCTCGCGGTGCTGGAAGGTGCTATAGAGACTGCTGCAAGAGAAAAGCTATCAGCGCTCTTCCCCATAACTGACCCCTGGATGCCATGATACTGACGTGCCAGGCAAGATGTGCTCATTGGTACAATAGTGTCTTAACGGTTGTGGAGGCAGCCAACCACTTTCCGAGCTGGATTTGAGGCCTGCTTCACAGGACGATGTTCATGCCTCCTACAATAAAGCTGGCTAAAAATCCCTAGCTGGAGAGACCACCCGTCCCAGCAGGCAGAGAACTACTGTGGATGTTTTGCTAAATGGTCATATTGTCAAATAACCTTATAAGGTTTTTTTTTTGTTTGCTTGTTTTGTTTTTGTTTTTGCTTTTGTTTTTTTGAGACAGGGTTTCTCTGTATAACCCTGGCTGTCCTGGAACTCACTCTGTAGACCAGGCTGGCCTCGAACTCAGAAATCTGCCTGCCTCTGCCTCCCAAGTGCTGGGATTAAAGGCAAGCACCACCACTGCCCAGCTTATTCATATTTTTTATATCTTTAGATTTGCACTGCTCCTAACTGTTGGGTCCTGCCTTTTACAGGCACGCCGGAGTCACGCAGCCAAAGCGCACCAGACCAGCCGGAACACAGCGTCCTCGAACCGCCCACTGTCACCGCCCACCGTCACCTGGACCGCCCACCATCGGACACCTGCCCGCCACTGCCAGGACTGCCCACCATCCACCATCGCGAGAACGCCGTGGCAACTTCAAAGGACTCAGGGGAATGCTGGGAACTCTTCTTTGTATTTAAGCCAGTCCTGACAATAAAGATTAGGGCTTTAATCAGACACTTGCCAAGGCCCCATATTTCCTTTCGCAGCCCTGTTCCTTCACAGGAGTTCTCGTCCTCCAGTTCGAATCCACAGTGGGTTCAGTAGGCANGAGTGCGAACCCACCCCAAGGTGTTCTGCCCATGCAGACAAGGCGCCGGTCTGCGTGCAGGCAGGAACACCACACCTAACCTTGGGTCAAAGAAGCTTTATTTTGCAGTGGGCAGTATTTGATTCAGAGACTTATGTCATTCCAAGTTGGAGGCCTGGGGTAAATATGGTCAAGAATACACACACACACACACACATACACACACACACACACACACACACACACACACATACAATAATTTTTTTCTTTTTTCTTTTTTGAGATAGAGTTTCTCCATGCAGCCTGGACTATCTTGGAACTCTTGCTGTAGATCAGGATGGCCTCAAACTCACAGAAATCCGCCTGCCTCATCCTCCAGAGTTCTGGGATCAAAGGCGTTCACCACTACTGCCCCAGTTAAAGTATTTTTAAAGTAAGTGTTGCTAGTCTTAGGTAGACCATCTCCACTCCTCATGACCTGCTCACTCTCCCTGGCCACACCCATGTCCCTCCCACTTTATGGTCCTCTTGTGATTCCCAGGTCTCTATATTCCAGGAAGTCTTCTGGTTGCAGCCAGTGCTCACACTCCCCGACCACACCCATGTCCCTCCCACTTTACGGTCCTCTCATGATTCCTGGGCTCACATTCCAGGAAACCTTCTGGTTGCCCACACAGACTACAGTCCCTTGGCACCATTGATTTCAAAACTACTTTGCTCAAAGAAGCAGATTCTGCTCCTCTTCAAATGCTTGCGTAACTCTGCCCACAGTCCTAGGAGCATACTCACCGGATGGAGAATTTCAGGAATGTTTGAAAAGCTACTATTTAATCCCTTCTACTCAGATACTTGCAGTTATAGTTTGATCTTTTCCCAGTGGCCTAGTCTCTCTTTATGAGTTTATTAATAATTTGCACATATAGTCTGTGTGCACTGGATCCCCTGGAACTGGAGTTACTGATGGTGGTAAACTACTATATGAGTGCAGGGAACCAAACTTAGGTCTGGAAGAAGAGCCAGTGCTCTTAACCACTGGGCCATCTCTCCATTCTACTCAGTTCTTTTTTTAAAAAAATTCTCTCTCTCTGTCTCTCTGTCTCTCTGTCTCTCTTTCTCCATCTTTCTCTTTCCCCCTCTCCCTCCTCCTCTCCCTCCTCCTCTCCCTTCTCTCTCCTTCTTCTCCTCCTCCCCCTCCCTCTTCTCTCCCTCCTTTCTACACCCCAGTCTTATGAATTTCCTTTGTGAATTTCCTAGTGGCTGCAAACAAAGCAAAGCAAAGCAAAGCAAAACAAAACAAAACAGATCATTCTTTGTGTAAAGGAAGCATCTTCCTTCACCAGTTCTCAGACTGGATGTTTAAGTTTCCTGCTGCTGTGATAGAAACCACAGCCAAGAACAACCTGGGGAGGGGGGTGGTGCAGGGAGGGAAAGGTTCAGTTCATCTTAGCACTTCCAAGTCACCATCCATCCGTGAGAGGAATCAGGGCAGGAACCTGGAGGCAGGAAATGCATCAGAAGCCATGGAAGAATGCTGCTTGCTTGCTTGCTTGCTTGCTCTTCAGGACTTGGTCAGCTTGCTTTCTTATACAATACCAGCCCATTGTTAGCTTGCCCATCATGGGCTGGGTCGTCCCACATTGATCATTAAAGAAAATGCCCAACAGACGTGCCTACAGGCCAGGCTGATGGAGGTCATTCTTAATTGAGGCTCCTGCTCCCCAGGTTGATGTGAGGAAAACAGCCAAAGCTAGCATCAAGGTACTTGCTCAGGATGGATGACTCCTGAGGGTGGAGTGATAGAAGTCTCTGCAGGGCATTAGAAAACACTGCCTTTTTGCTTCTGTTGTTACTGTAAACACACACATTCACACACGCACCATGCACGCACCATGAAAGCTACCCGCTTCAACATTTTCAGTACACTTGCCCATGGACGAAGCACACCCACATTGCTGTGCAGCCACCACCACCCTCTTGCCAACTGAAAACGTATCCCTAGGGAACACTACCAGCTACTCCTGACCCAGGTCCTGGTACTCCTTTCTTTGTGTAACTTTATTTTCCTTTTGCTCAGCTGGCTGTTCTCAAGGCTTGTCTGGACTGTAGCATGTACCAGAACTTCCTTCCAGTGACTACTCCTCCCACTAGTGGGTCCAGGAGGGCCCAGGGTACTGTATTTAGTGCTTGTGCTGGGTAGTTCTGTGTCAACTTGACACAGGCTGAAGCCATCTGAGAGGAGGGCATTTCAATTAAGAAAAAAATGCCTTCATGCGACCAGTTGGTAAGCAAGCCTGGAGAGCATTTTCTTAGTTAGTGACTGATAGCGGAGGACCCAGCCCATTGTGGGTGGCACTGTCCCTGGTCTGATGGTCCTGGATTCTATGTGAAAGCAGGCTGAGCAAGCCATGAAACAGCACCCCTCCATGGCTTCTGCCTCTGCCTCCAGATTATTGCTGTATTTGAGTTCCCATCCTGATTTCTTTAGTGATGAACAGTGATGTGGAAATATAAGACAAATAAACAATTTCCTCCTCAACTTGCTTTGGCCATGGTGTTTCCTCACAGCAATAGGAAGGAACCTTTACTACACCAGTGCTTGAAAGCAATTTTGAAAATTCGAGACCCTTGAATATTGACTTGTGAATATTGAAGGCAGGTGCTGTAATAAAACAGGGAACATGGGAAAAGTGTGTTCCTTTTATCCACACATTTACCTTTCCTCCTGTTTGCCCTCCACCCACCCACCTACTCTTTTATCTACCCCTTCACCCATCTACCTATCCACATGTCTGTTCATACACACACACACACACACACACACACACACACACACACACACCTCCCAACCTCTTGTTGACCTGTCTGTCTATCCAATCTCTGATAGATCAACCCTTCCAGCTGTTTGGTAGTCTATCCTTTTTAATAACCCTGGTATCCATGCCTCCACTCACTTACACACTTATCCATCCAATAAAATTCACCTATTCAAATCACCCATCCATCCATCCACCCACCCACCCACCCACCCATCCACCCATCAACCATCCATCTTTCCATCCATCCATTCATCCATCCACCCACCACCCACCCATCTACCCATCAGCTATCCATCTTTCCATCTATCCATCCATCTCCCCACCCATCTATGGTGGTTTGAATAGGAATGGCCCCCATGGGCTCATAAATTTGAATGCTTGGTCACGAGAGATTGTCACTTTTAGGAGGTGTGGCCTTGCTGTAGTAGGTGTGACTTTGTTGGAGGAAGTGTGTCACTGGGGGTGAGCTTTGAGGTTTCAGATGTCCAGTACCTCTCTGTCTTCCTGATGCCTGCCGATCCAAATGTAAACACTGAGCTAGTTCTCCAGCACCCTGTCGGCCTGTATGCCACCATGCTTCTTGTAGTGATGATAATGGACTAAATTTCTGAATGTAAGCCAGCTCCAATGAGATGCTTTCCTTTATAAAAGTTGCCTTGGACATGGTGTTACTTCACAGCAATAGAAACCCTAAGACACTACCCAGTCACTCTATGGCTTCTAGATTCACGTTCCCAAGAGCTGCTCACACATTATTTATAATATAGCAGAATAAAGAGGTAAGGATGTCTGTGAACCTCTCTCTCCTCTCCACTCTGCTCTCCCAGCCCCATCTATTCCTTCAGAGGCACCGCAAGCAACACTTGTCTGTACTGTCCTCCAGTCTACACTGCAGACTCTTGGAATCTTCTCCACTAAGTCTTTTCACAGAGATTTTGCTCCTCCCACCTCTCGGCCACAGTGGGCACTGTGTCACAAACGTGTTTCCCATTGTGACTGTGAAGTCTCAGGTCTGCCGGGGTGGCACCCTGCTCGAATTGTTTCCTGGGCAGGCAGGGAGAGATTCGGCTCTCTCTGATGTGACCCTGGTGGCCTCTGGGAAGTTTTCTGGAGGGGGAGCTCCTGAGCTCCAAAGTCTTTCATACAGCATCTGGATCTACTTTGAGGAGAACTAAGGGATATTTGTCGCCATTAACCGTTCCCAATAGCCCTGGACAATTATAAGGGAAGATTTGGGGTTTACATAGGTGTGGCAATGTGTCAGCCATATGTATATTTGATGGGGTAACAACTATGGGGGATACAGAAAATGGCTGAAATTGTATGTCTTTGTCAACTCCCTAGAAATATCTCAAAATAATACAAGCTGGAGGCTTTCGGTGTGCCCCTGGTACTAACTTTCCTGGGGTTCCATGAGCTGATCCAGTTCTTCAGGCTCTCTGACCAAAATTTAAAATAAACTCCAATGGACTCCTTCCTTCTATAATGACACTTAGAGAGAAGAGGGCATCCAGATGGTGTCGTGATGTCCTCGAAAGGCCAAGTCCTGCCCTGCCCCTATAAGTGCAAGTCTGCTTCAGGGGAACATGTCTAGAACGTCTTAGGTCCTTGGCCAACCCTGTAGATGACTATTTAGCTGTTCCTTCTTGTGGTGGGGAGTGGAGGTTGGGGGTGGAAAGTATAGCTCTGTGTGTGTGTGTGTGTGTGTGTGTGTGTGTGTGTGTGTGTGTGCATGTGGCCAGACTATGTCTGTTTTGTTTTGTTTTTTTGTCTTTTTTGTTGTTGTTGTTGTTTTCTGTTTTTTCCCAAGAATCTCGCCTTCCTCACACTCAGACCTGGATAAGAACAACCACCTTTGTCGCATCTCTCTAGGAATCCTTACTCTGCAGACTCTGTAGGCAGGTGAGAGCTTGGGGTACAAACAGGTATTGGGGTATGGGTGCCTCCCCAGGGGCTTAGGACTCCTGTCTACCTCAAGCATGAGGCCGTGACAACACCATGGTGACTGCAGTAAAGTCCTCTCCTGTAGAGATTAGTCCTGCTGAGCCACAGAGCTTAGAGTCTGCAGGGGTGGGGCAGGGCAGGGATGTGCCAGCCTGTTCGTGTACCCACCCAAGTGTGACCCCCAAGTTAGACTCCAGAGCTAAAATGGGGGTGTGTTTCAAAAATGTCTTTACTTTTCTCCAAGAAAGCATCTCTTCTGGATTTAGATTCTTGAGCAAAGGTGCCCATTATATGTTAACACTCCCCTCTCCCAGCTTCCTCCACTGTCCAGCCTCTAAGGAGGTTGGGGCACAGGGCTTATTTAGGAAGCCTGGGCTTCATACTCAGCGTCACAAAATGAAACCCCAAATCTAAGAGAGTCTTCTTTTCCCTTCCCACTCTTCCTCCCCATTCTTCCTTCTCCTTCCCCTTCTTCTTTCTCGTCCTTCTTCCTTCCCAACCTTCACATTCTCCAGTCTTCCTCCTCTGCCATTCTTCCCCTAATTCTTCCTCCTCCTCTGCTCCTCCCCATCCCCCCCCCATTTATAACCAAACAGTTAGGGGCTGTGATTACAGAATTTCTATGGCAATGTCGGTGCCATTGATGGTGCGGAGTTTGGAGCTTGGAAAGCCTTCCTCTTACTTGGACCCGGTATAGGAGACATTGCTTAGACAGAGCTTTCCAGAAAGGGCCTCAGCTAATCCTTCCTATAGTTGTATGTGAGTTTGTATCAATACGCCATTATTGACTGCATGCCATTTTGCAACAATCTTTCTACTTTTCTTGGGCCACTGAAGAGCCAGTGACTAAAGCCAGTTTTCAGTCATTTCAACACTGAGGGTGTATGATTGCGAGTGATAGCAAAAAGAGCTTTTAAGAAGGGTGCTTTCCAAGTATGGATTCCTTTGCAAAAGACTCTAGGGGTGAATTTGGCTAGTGATGATCCTGCAGTTTTGAGGTTCTACACAAGAGGGCGCATTGGTACCCCACTGCACAAAACAGTGTTATAGGGTGTTGCAAGGGGTAAATTTTCCTAAAAATATTCATAAAGAAGGTCTGTTTCGTTTTCCAAAAGTACTTCTAGCCACACACTTAAGAAAAAGAGAACTTATATTTGCGTCCCTTCCTTGTTTTACTATATACTCAGCTTGTATGGGCACCTGGTGTTTTATGCTAGTGGCTTCTAAGAAGGAAATATGCAGTGTCCAGCTAGGCTGTGCACTTTAATGACCAACGTCTACCTGAGCAAAGCTTGGAAGAGGACTATACGTTTTACTGACCAGAGTCCACCTGGGCCAGTGTCCCTCATAATGTTAGCAGGTGCTCGAGATCCCAAGACAAACTCTAACTATTCCTATTCTTTTTTCTCACCTTATTAAAGCCATAAACCATTCATCCCTTATGCCCTGGCCTAGTTTTGTGTTCGAGTGAATCAATCTCTCTCTTTCTTCTCTCTTTTCTCTATTCTCTCTCTCTCTCTCTCTCTCTCTCTCTCTCTCTCTCTCTGTATGTACATGTGCAGGTTCACATGTGTGTGAAAGTATGTAAGTATATGTGTGCAAGTGCCTGTGGAGACCAGAAGACAACCTCAGTATCATTAAAACACTGCCCACCTCCTTTCAGACAGGGACTCTCGCTGACTTGGAAACACACCTTCATAGAACACACCTTCATAGTTGACCCATGTCCCAGTGTGAGTGAACTCATGCCTCTTCCCCAGGGATCTTGGATCCCTGTGTGTCTCCTAACTTCTGCATCTCCTTGACTAGCATATTCCTGGGACAGATCTTGGGCATCCAAAATGAGAGACCTCAGTCAACTGCCCACCATGTGGGGATTACAGGCTATAACATGGATAAAAGAGACAGAGAAGATAGAAATTTAGGAGAGGTGAACGGAGTCATGTGTGACTCCACTAAGGCCCAAGGCTGATTCCGGTGCTGGCCAGATGGCTTCCTCTGGGATTTCCAGAATATAATTTATCCACCCATGTGATATGCATAGGTTCCTGGGAAGGAATTCACTGCTGTTTTCAGCCACCCCTGTCCTGGTCACCTCTGGGCACTCTAAGCTAAGAAATACCACTGTGGCACAAGGCTACCAGAATCTTCATGGGAGAGGACAATGCCCCCCTCCACACACACACAACATATATCACTTCTCTTTCCCATGCCACTTTTTACCCTCAGAAGTACCCAGAGTATTTGATTAGCATGTATGGTGCAAAGCCTGGAATGATGTTTTCACACCCGTGTTCCCATCTTCCTCAAGGGTGTGCTTGACCTGGTGGCTCATGTCATGTGATAGCTGTCACTCCTGTGGCAGTTCTAGAAGTCTGTGACTTCCCTCCTAGAGCTAACACTCATCACTGAGTTCTCCACATGCCTCCTTAGGAGGTGAAGGGACACTGTGGTGTTGTGGGAAGCCTCTGTCGCAAAAAAAATGGAAGGTGGCCTCTAACCAACTAGCATTGGGGGTGTCCAAGGCCATCAGCCAACAGGAACAGAGAGCCATGTCCTACCAACAACCAGAGAAGGAGTGGATTCCTTTAACCAGAGCCCTTGAGGTCAGACCATAGCCCCTGAGCCAAAATAATTGATGGTACCTGCTCAGAAGCCATGAAGTTAAGAATTCTTGGTCCACATCCATGGAACTATGCCATGGCTCTCACATTTGGGTCTGTTGAGGGTTTTGTTTTGGGGTAGGGGGGTTCTCATCCAGTCTAGGAAGAGCCACCCACTGTGTGGTGCTTTAGCCATCAGACTGTGTCAGCCACAGCGGAGCTCCTGTCCCTCATGTGCTTGTGACTCAGTAGCATCCCTCTTCAAAACCATCCCTGCCTCCTACCCCCACCCGGGCATCATTGCTGATGAAGTGTCATTGCTGTCCTTATTGACCAGTGTTTATTGGGCTGATATTCTGCAAAGCACTCATGAGAGATTGAACAGTATCCATGTCTCTGTCCCAGAAAGGCTATTCCCCAAGGAAGCAGGAGCCTGGGGTCAGGACCAGGAAACAGAATCCATCTGAGTGACTCTAGGCAAAACATAAGGAGGGGGCATGGAATCAGCTCCAAAGTCTAATTTCTAGGGAAAGTGTATTAGACAGGTTTCTTCATAGAAACAGACCCAGTAGGATGTTGGTATACCTATCACATCTTACACACACACACACACACACATGAACACACATTTATACATATAAATATATTATGCATATACAAGCATGCATATACATATACACACAACACATATACTCATATAGGCACACATATATATACAAATACACATTTCACACACTACTTACACATGTACACACACACACACACATACATATATATGACTATCACAATACTACACAAATAAGCATGTATACACACACCAGCACACATAATCACATCCTGTACATACACATATAAGCACACAAATACAAATACACACACACACATATATCACATAAAGTACATACAAATATGTACATGTAATATATATATATATAAATATATACATATACATACATATATATACATATATATATATATACATACATACATACATACATACATACATACATACATACATATACCACACATACTGCATAAAGAAGATCTGGAGGCAAGAATGGGATTGAAGCATTTGTATGGTAATGCCCGCTGGGAAGCACTGGGAAGAAAAGAGAAGTGAAATTGGAGATGGAGAGAGGAGAGAGAGGAAGACAAGAAGTCCTTGGCTTCCAGGCAGTGGACATTGTCCTCCAGAAGCATCTGAGGTAGGTGACACATTGGAGTTGCCTCATGGGAGTCAGGGACCAGCTATGTTTGCCCTCCAATCACCTTCAAGTTCCTCACTAGTTGAAAGTCATTTCTGGAGTGCTTGTTCATGGGCACTTAAAACTTTGTTCCCAGCCGGGCGTGGTGGCGCACGCCTTTAATCCCAGCACTTGGGAGGCAGAGGCAGGCGGATTTCTGAGTTC
>NC_034602.1:31254135-31277438 GCF_900095145.1 Mus pahari | reverse complement strand
TGAGTTCCAGGACAGCCAGGGCTACACAGAGAAACCCTGTCTCGAAAATCCTAAAAAAAAAAAAAAACAACTTTGTTCCCTGTCGGGGGCAGAATGGCCTGTACAGCTGAAGAGGAAGGCCCACAACTTGTGTGAGTAAAGTCTACTATGGCCTCTGGACTGTGCAGCGTGGGTGTTATGGGATCCCTCCAAGGATGCCTTGGGCATTGTCCAGGCTAAGTGCCTTCCTCTTGTCTCACCAATGGGTGGACCTGTATGATGGGAGGACAGTGCATGACCCTCTCCAATAGGCCTTTCAATGGCATGTAGACATCTTGTCTTCTGTGGCAGGGAGGGACTCGTTGGGTTTGAGTGGCCAGCTCAACTGAAATTCTGGCCCTATTCAGATAGTCTGTGACTAAGCAATTACCACACTTATTGCGTCTCTCCCAACTGCCTCTCTCTCTAGTGATGCCAAGCTGTTGAGTCAGAGACCCACCCCCAGCATCTCTGACCTTGGCCTGAGGTCTACCCTAAGTGTGCCTGTCACTTGCAGCTCTAATCTGGCCAAAGCAGTCCTTCTAGGGTGACACGCCATTCTGCTTAAGCTGTAGAAGCCACCATGGCTGTAGGACAAGGACACCTCAATGTTGCTGAAGTGTCCTGCCACACAGAATTCTCTGCCATTGAGAGGTGTGTTGGTTTTCTTTCCTCAGCTCATGGAATGATTGACAAGGCTTCACAAGGCTGGGCCAATATTGAGGTGATTTCTTGTCTTGTTTTAATGAGAAAGCCTTGTGAAATGACACCCTCTAATGTCTGAGTGACCAAGTTACATTCTTAAAGTCGCATGGCCAGTTAGTAAGATCCTAGCTAGATCTTGACGTCCCCTTGTCTCTGACTACACCTCTTCCAGTGTCTAGATTGCCAGGGAGGAGGACTGCAGATTCCAGACAAGGGCAGGACCCTGAACACACCTTCCTGCCTCATTGAAGATCTGTGAGATAAAACAAGGCAGTGTCATGGGCAGCTTGGGACAGACACAAGGGACCCTCAGGAATGGCAAAGGGATCACAGGTAGTGTGATCTTGTATGTGGCTGTGACCAAATGCCAGAGGCTAACAACTCAAGGGGGAGAGGACTTATTTATCTTCAAGGTTTCAGAGACTTGAAACCTTGGTTCTACTGATTCTGGAATATGGTGAGACTTACTATCCTGGTAGCAGAAGCATGTAGTAGACACCATTCCCCTCATAGCATACAGGAAGCCAGCGAGGACAATAGAAGTTCAAAAACATGTCTCTAATGATTTACTTCTTTCAATGAGGACCCACCTCCTAAAGTTTCTAGAACCTCCCCCAAAGTAACGCTACCAGATAACGGAGAAGCCTTCAGTATATGAGCCTTTGTGGGGTACATGTCATATCCATTCAATAAGAAGTCTTGATAAAAATCTTAAGTTCAAACTTCTTCACTTCAGGCCACTTGAGATAGAAGGAGTACATTAATCTGACTGTCTCCTTATAGTTCTGAAATGCTGTTCATCCACCCATTTCTATCCATGTACCTATCCATGTACCCACCCATCCATTTCTGTCAGTTCCATTTATCTACCCTGACACCCATCCATGTATCCATTTGAGGCACACACCTACCCATCTACCCATATATCCATCTATTCCATACACTCATATATCCACACAACCAAATAATGGATTTCCATTATTTCCACCCATTCTGTTGATCCACCCATCTACCCATCCATCCATCCACTCACCCATCCATTTTCAACTATCCCATCCTGTTGAGGTTTAGTCTGTTGCTATGTATTGTAGTGATAAACACTGGACCCCAAGATCTGTGCAGCCAGCTTGATGCATATCTAAGGAGAATTTTGCATGTGCTTTTCCCATAGGCACCCCACATCTGCTCCTCATCCACACTAGTGTGAATGATGGTGATATCTTATAGGACAATAACATGTTAAAGGCTCAGTCCCTGGCTAATGGAATGGGGAGGTGCTAGGACCTTTAAGAGTGGGTGCTGGGGTTGGTCCTTAGGTCATGGAAAGCATGCTTTCAGAGAAGATGGCATCCTTCTGTCCTCTCTATGTAACAGCTGGCGAGGTGGTCGTTCTCATTCCAGTACAAGTTAGCCAAGCCAGTGAAACCTATGCAGTCTTGGATTTTGAATCTCTCCACTGAGTTAGATAAACCTTCTTTATGAAGTTATTGGCCTTGAGCAGTTTGTAGTAGTGACACAAATCTAACACCTCGGGCTATTGACTTAATTTCTAACACAGTGAGAATATCTTTAGTTGGGATGATAGCCTGGCCTTAAATATCTCAGGCCTCAGGATTCTCCAATCACACGGAGAGTTACGCACCTAGGAATATGCGACTACAGGTGAGAATGGCGGTGTGAATATAGGTGAGTATGGTGTGAACGGCCGAGGCCATTCCGCTGAAGCTTGGGGGTCAGCTCACCGGCAGACTAAGTCTGGCTTTTTATCACAGTGTTTGTTTGTTTGTGTTGGGTGTCACGTCTGTAGTGTTATTGGCGGCTCAGAGGGCTTTCCCTGCTTGGGTGTGACTCTTCGCTGTCTGACTTAGCTTCTATGTGGCACAGACTATTGATTGGCCACTCCACTCAGAATCGCTCCTCTTTACCGTGGCTAAACGCTCATCCACATCAGTGGAAAGGGGGCCTAGGCAACCTGTTTGATCTTGGGCAAAGCAGGCCCAGGCTGGCATCTGACATTTGGAAACAGTGAATACAATTACCCATCTGTGGACCAAAAGCGTTTTTTTTCCCTTCTTGAAGGGAACCGAAGGTATTTTGCCTGTGGTGGAGTTTCTCTCTGAGGGGCCCCCTCTTACTTTAGTGGTGTGGAGAATCTTGCACCCGGTTTAATTCAAAAAAGAGCATCCAGGAGGGGAGCAGGGCCATGCCCCAGTCTTTCTCCAGCAGCTGACCTGGGACCAGAGAAGGTAGCTAGCAGACAGCACACAGCAGCCCTGCCTGTGCCCCTCCTTCTACAGGAAGCGATGCTAGTAGACTTCATTCCACCAGCAAATGACCAAATGAGGTGTGAGCTCGGATGCCTGTGAGCAAACTCCCAGCCAGAGATAGCCCTAGGCCGAGAACTCAGCTTCCCGAATTCAAATCAGTTCTTCCTCCACTGGTTGAAATTCTTTACATTGGAATGCCAAACTTAGTGTCTCCAAACACAATCTTATTATGAATTAGGTTTATCGCAGGTGTGATTAACTAATGTGAACCCATGGAGTGGGGTAGGTCCAGTGGATGGTGTAATTTTTTTTTTCTTTTTTTAGTGAATGAGGGATTGGGGAGATGGCTTAGATGGTAGAATTCCTCCCTTGCAAGCATGAGATTTGAATTCAGGCCCCCAGCCTCCACAGGAAAAGTTGGGTTTGGAGGCTCGCTTGCAATCGCAGTGATAGAGAGATGAGAAGAAAAGACACGGGGCTCCCTGGAAGCTGCCAGTACCAGGTGGCCTAGCATACATCAATGAAACAGAAGCAGCAAGAGAGACCCTGTGTCTCAAGATAGGGTAGAGGGCTCTATCCATGCACCATGGCATGAACACACCTGTGTACATACACATGAAGAAGCACTCCCTGCCTTCCCAACGCTGTATAGTAAGGTGTGTAGAGCCCACTGGGAAATGGGGTCTCATAGTGTCCTGAGGCTAGCATCCCTGAGAGTCACTATCACTTGGGTTAAAGGACTGAGGCAGAAGCAATCACAGTACCCAGCGGTCACTGTGGACAAAGGACTGGGAAGGGGCTGCCTGCCATGAACCGTGTCTGTTGTAAAGAAAGGCCCAGATCTTGTCCATAGGCAGAATGAAGCCCCAGTTTCTTTTGTTCCTACCTCTGTCAGCTGAAGTCTGGGGACAAAGAGACTGCACCAATTCAGTCATTAGGTGTCTCCACCCGGCACAAAGCATGTACATTAGAGGGTTGAGCGTCTAGAGACAAAGTGGTCACCTATCTCCACACCCTTGGGCTTCAGACTGTCCGTGGAAGGCTTGCTGGACAGTGGGAGGAGAGGGGTGGTGGTGACACTTTTGAAGGGCACTTGGACACAGGAGTAGACGGTAGGGAAGGGTGAGCAGTGGAAGGCAGGGCACCTTGAGAACATTCAGAACAGCAGGAGCCCTTGCAAGGGGGCAGAGGGGAAGCCAAGCACCTTTATGGAACTGCAGGTATCTATCTGCAAGGTCATGTGTTGTCCCTGCCATCCTCTCCCCCACCCCGCCCCCTCCCTCACTCTGTTTTGAGGCATCCCGGGCAGGAGCTGTTGAGGGCAAAGAGGATATAAACCAAGTCTCCTTGCTTTTCTGTGGACATGCCTCTCTGAACAAAAGCCTCTCTGACCCACCAATCAAAGGTGGCATCATGGCTCTCACTGTTCCGTAGAGCCTCCACCACAATGCGTGTGCCATTTCTACCTGCTCTGAATGATGGGTTTCTACCACCACCTACTACTAGGAAGCTAGCCGAACTGGCTCTGAGCCTTACCTGCCTTTGTATTTAAACACAGGCCCAGGCTTGAACTCCATGACGCTGCCGTGATGGAAGGCTTGACATTCACCTAGAAATAGAAGAAGCCCCCTGAACTCTGGCTTCTGAGGTACTGGGATGTGAACAGCAGTGAGGTGGACCCTCCAGAAGAGGTCCAGAATATTCAGAAGGCTCAATATTCAGAAGGGGGGCTCAATATTCAGAAGCTGGGGTTCAGAGGGTAGGGGAATAGCCTAGGAATCTGAATTCTCACAAAAGATTTGAAAGTAGTTGTAATGCAGTCAGGCTGGGAAGATACGATCTGGAGCCTTTGGGGATAGAGGCTGTGAGCCCATGGCGAGCCAGGCTTCGATTCTCTGTGCTGTATTCTTACCACACACCCATGTGGTGTTCCTAAACAGTATTGACTGCATGTTCTACAAAGAAAACAAGGAGAAAAACTGTTATTCTTCTGATTAACAGGGAAGCCATCCAACTGGCTGCGCTTGAGTTATACCCCTGGAATATTAAATTCAGACTTCTTTCATTCTCATTTATTTTATTGGATTGTATGGGGATATTTTAAAAGCGGAAGGTGGTGGGAGGGAGGGAAGAATTCTGGGACAGGGGCCATTTTTACCACTTGCCGAAGGCCAATCCTACATCCAGAAGACTGAAGCAGACACAGGCGCCCTTGACTGAGTGAAAGTTCTTTTTCTCCCAGAGTATTTGGGTTCATGCTTTAGAGCCAGCTTAGAGCTTTTTGGGTTCTCTTCTTGGAAGCAGATTCCTGGCCACTTAATTGTTTCCATTCCACCTCCCACCATGGCCTCTGATGTCCACAGGCACTGATGCCCTCCACTGTGAAAGTGACAAGATTCTCAATAAACCACTTGCAATGAAGTGTGGCACTTATTTTGAGTTGTTGCCAAGAGGTTTCAGTCTCTGTTCACTTATTCCCAAGTGAGGACATCTTAGTGCCTGAGTCCAGGCTCTGACCAGCTGACCAGAGTGTGCAGGATACTGGCAATGCCTAGGTGTGTGTGTGTGTGTGTGTGTGTGTGTGTGTGTGTGTGTGTGCGTGCGTGCTCATAACACTGGAGCTGTGTTGTGTGTCTCTAGCAGAGTCAACACACCATCCTTTGGGGGACACCCAAGATCCAAACTGTAGTAGTCATGACTACATAACTAGAGTGTTCCTTCATCACCATCCTAGACATCCTTCTATTGGTCATCTATAGATCTATCTATCTATCTATCTATCTATCTATCTATCTATCTATCTATCTATCTATCTATCTATCTATCTATCTATCTATCTTGTCTGTCTGTCTGTCTGTCTGTCTGTCTGTCTGTCTGCCTGCCTGCCTATCTATCTATCTATCTATCTATCTATCTATCTATCTATCTATCTATCTATCTATCTATCTATCTATCTATCTACCTACTACCTACCTACCTATCTATCTATCTCTGCTTCTCTGTGTATATCCTCTTTGTATCTCTTTCTGTATTTCTCTCTGTAACTCTGGTGTGTACGTGCATTATATGTATGCCCTATGTGTGTGGATATATGTACACATATATACATGTGTGTTCATGCATAAAAGGCTGGAGGTTAATCCTGGGGGCGTCTGCTGGGTGGCTAGTCACCTTGTATTTTGAGTTGGAGTCTCTTGTGAACCTGAAGCTCTCTGGTTGAGCTAGACTGGCTGTCCAGTGAAACCCAGGGTACTTTCTCCACCTCCCCAGTGCTGTGAATTCAACAGTACACTACCACTGCCATCTTTTTTTTTGCATGGGTTCTGGAGATAGAACTTGGGTCCTCCTATCTGTTCATGCAGTAAGCACTTTAACAACTGAGCCATCTCTCCAACCCTGCTCCTCTCCTGCCCCTTATCTTGCACAGCCCTTGTAGCTTTCTGAGAAAAAAAATATATATGTGTGTGTGTGTGTGTGTGTGTGTGTGTGTGTGTGTGTGACACAGAGCTCAACACTTTGTACATCTGAAGACACTCTGTGCTTACGCTCCATGGGAAGTTTTGCTGGGATAGAGTTCATGTTAAAATTCATGTCTTTCCACATCTTGCAGTCCCAGCCCACACAGTCTGGGCAGATGTTAGAGATGCCTGGTGTTATTAGATGCTTGATCCCCCACATGCCATCTATTTTTTTCTCTCTCTGGAAAGTTCCTGATATTCTCTTGAGCTCCCATGTTCTGAAGTCTCAGGAGGATGAAGCCTGTAGTGAGTTCCCTCTGTCTAGTATCCGGGCACACTGCAGAGCTCTTCAGTCTCAAAACGCCTGCCTTTGCCCTGGAAGAAAAGATCGTGGTTTATGTTTAAGATCTTTGAAGTCTTATTTTTATTTTATTTTTTCTCTCCACATCTCCTTGCCTACGAACACAGACATTTTTGGTGTTTAGAGTGAGAGATCAGATAGCTCTATTTCTCATATTGCCAGTGTCACAGGAACCAGGGCCACTAAAGACACTGCGTGCTTTATAAAGATATGACGGGCCTTACTCACACCCACTCTAACAGCTCGGCAGCGCTCACGCGCTTACTGCCTAGCGTCCAGGTAAAGAGATGCTGGCTCACAGGGTAAGCAAATAAAGGCTCCACAGTTGGTAAAGAGCAAAGCTGGGACCCAGATCAGTTCCCAGAGCCCTGCCCATCATGGTGTCTACTGACTGGCCTGGGTGAAAACCCAGCAGGCAACCAGGCTTCTTCGAGGCCACCTGCTGGCACATGTCAATGGGATCAAAGCTCCCAAGCCTTTCTGCCAGGTCCAGGATCCCCAGGCTTCATGCCTACTGATCTGTCCTGTCCTCCTTCGTGGGCATGTGAAAAGCCTGAGCCGCTTGGTGCCAGCCTTCAAGGACAACCAAGCTTGGCCTCCTGCCTTCTTTCCACTCAGTTCTTAATAAACCAGAAATATCTCTCCAACCACTGCAGACCTCTGGCTTGGTCCGAGGAGCTGGGATTGTTTAAAAGAACGTTCATTTCCTTTGAGCTAGGATTCCAGGCCATCAAAAACTTAATGAATGGCCACATTGCCTTTGTTTTTGAAGTGTTTATGGACTTGCCAACACAGACAGGTTACCCTAGCGCTGTGGAGTTATCCTCATAGGCAGACCTGGGTTTGCTGGAAACTGACCAGTGGCAGAGGCCCTGGGGCTCTGTTGGTTCTTCAGGGAGACCGCCTTCTTCCCAGCCTGCCTCTTGCCTCTGCACTGTGTTCCCCTGCTGGCTAACTCTTTTATTTTATGGGTTTTGGGAAAACTGGAACTTTTTAAAGACTCAGTCTCTCCACTTTGTCAAAGATAAAATCAAGTTCAAAGCCTGCCATATTTTTCAAGTTAGTGGGGAAAAACCTAGTCTAGACCCGATGCTGATTGACTGGATGAGTTAAGCAGCAAGAGGCAACTCCTTCGAGTCTCTCTCTCTCTCTCTCTCTTCCCCTCCCTCCCTCTTCCCACTGTGTTTGTGTGTGTGTACAAGCACGCTCGCATGCTGGTATACATGTAAGGGTATGTGTATGTATAGACGAGAGGCTGGACGACAACTTCAGGTGTCGCTCCTCAGATCTCGTCAGCCCTGTTTTGTGCAGGGTCTGTCATTGATCTGGAATTTTTCCAGGAAGCCTTGGCTAGCTGGGCAAGTCAGCCCCAGTTTCCCCCTCCCTGTTGCTGGGATTACAGGCATATACAGCCACGTTGGGCCTTTTTTTTTTTTTTTTTTTTTTGTGGCTGCTGGGATTGAACTTGAGACCTTGTGCTTTATGGACTACGCCATCTCCACAGTCCGAGCCTCAGTTTCTTGATGGTGCTGAGCCAGTGCTGATATCCTGTAAATTAACTTCAAGTGCTTCTGAGACCCTTGAATCCCATAGAACCAGAGCACGAAGATGACAGCCAGCTTGCCTTTGTGTCCCCCAAGGTCTCTAAGGCAAGCTGTGGTGAGCACCCGGGGGGGGGGGCGCTGTCTCATGTCCCCTTCTTCATGAGAAGATGAAGGGAGTGGTTTGCAAGAGAAACCACTAGCCTGTCCCTTCCTCGTCACGAGGACTTCTGTTCTGCACACTGCATTTTTTTTCCTGTGAAAGTAATTAGGCAAGAACATGTGAGCCAGCACAGTCACACTGGCCCCTTCTAAACTGAGGTCTTAGTCAGACAGACATTTGACCAGTAAATACTTGACTCCACATTAAACAGGCCTAAAGGGAATTCTGCTTTGGAGCAGATTCCATGGGAAACAGGATGAAAAAGAAAATGATATTTTTGAGCCACTATATGAATTTTCTGAGAAATAGAAGCATGTAACTTGTAATTACTTTGACTTGCCCAGAGGGAACAAAACACAGTGGCCAATGGTATGGACTCTAAGGACAGATTTCATGGTTCAAACCCCAGGTCTATCACTGGTAGCTCTCACTTGTAGTTACTCAGCACGGGCATGTGCCTTCACCTCCTGGTCTATAAAATGAGGTGAACCTAAATTAAGTATGTAGTTCAAAGCAATGTATTAGTTGGAATGTAAACTAAGTATTTTTTCCATTGCAAAGTTGGGAGAATTGCACACGTGTGTGTGTGTGTGTGTATGTGTGTGTGTGTAAGCACACATGTGTATGTACAAGTGTTTATGCATGTGTATGTGTGTATGTGCATGTATGTATGTGTATGTGTGCATGACAGGTGACAATGTGTGGCACACAGGATCTCATCTTCATCAGCAATCATTAGAAATAGAATCATCATCAGTTCCACTCTTTCAGTGGAACTGATCCCTGAGGGATTTATACACTCATATCTTGGCTCTGGGACTAAGGTTTGCTTCCACATCTTCTTGGTGGAACCATTTGGAGCTTTAAATTACTGGAGGGTTTCCACGGTCACAGAAGTAGGAAGCAAAGACTGCTGGGTTTGGCCTGAGTGACCCACAAAGTCCGAAGTTCCTGCTCTTTCCTGGAGCACCCATGTTGGTTTTTGTTGTTGTTGTTGTTGTTGTTGTTGTTGTTGTTGTTTTCCCAGAATGCTCAGGGTAAAGCACTTTGGCTCATTTAATATTCTGGTTAGCCAACAAAATCTGTCCTCAGCATGGTTGGGAGGGTGAACAAGGGGAGTAGACCCAGCAGCTCTGAAAGCGAGGGAACCAGGACGTCTGTGGATGGCAACAAGTAAGCCTTGACACATTAGAAGCCATTTTAATGAGACGTTGAAAGTCCAGCAGCAATGCGAAGAAACAGGGTGTGTGGGTTGTGGCAAAAGGTTTGCTTTGCAGGAGATTCTCAGCCTCCTGTGCTTCATCTGCTGGAGAAGTGGGACTGGCAGATTAGCATCGCTAGCAGACACAGTATGGGGTTGGGGCACCCTCATTGCCTCAGTCGCTTGGGTCTTCCTGAGCCTTTTGAGGTGACCCCCACCCCCAGAACTGACCTGTCCACAGACAATCCTGGGCACTGTGAGACTTTGGAGGGGAGGCTGAATCCTCTTGGGCACTTGTCCTAATTTATCAGGGGGGTCCTTGCCAGGCTAAGCCCAGGCAAGCACAACGGGGGGGGGGGCACACCCTCAAGCTCCTCCCTCGTGTGCACTTAACTGCACCTCACTCACCATCTGCTTCCAGGGGTGCCCAGAGCAGGCTCACAGAGCCACAGGCAGTGGGAACTGGGATAGAGAAGGAAGCTCCTGGGCTGCAATTGAACCGCCTGTGAACCTCTCAGAATGGGCGACTCTCTTCTCCCATCACGTGTGGATCGACTTCCATCTCTGTGACGAAATACATGTAATCAGCTTAATAAAAGAAACAATTATTTTTGGCTCAGAGCTCTCATTCCGTACTGATCAGTTCTGCTGCTTTGGGGCCTGTGGTGAGGGTGGCTACAGTGGCGGGAGCATGGAATGGAGATGTTTGCTACCCTCATGGCAAACCCAACTTCCTCCTCAGAGGCCCCACCCATTCTCAGAGACCCTGCCCACTACTTGGAGTCTCTTCCACCTCCTTTCAAGTCTACTTGGGTGCAGGAATGTATGCGCTTAGTTTTTAGGCAGTTTCACGAGGGGAGGGCCAAGTGTAACCCACGTCCTGAAGGTGTTGCCTGTTGCCCGTGTCCTGGCAGAGCTGCTGGCTGTGCACTTGCTTGTGAACTTGTTGGAGGCTGTTGGGATGGCGGCAGAGTGTGTTCCAGGCCTTTTCCCTGCAGGCACTTCTGCTATGTCTCAGAGGATGTGTGTGTGTGTGTGTGTGTGTGTGTGTGTGTGTGTGTAGAAAAGCTGAATAATGGATTTGGAAATACCGGGGTCTGGGATGTGGCATGAAGTCCATGAAGCTTTTTGTGTGCCTTGCACTCCTCCATAAGAGCAGGAGGGGAAGAGAGACCTCCCCCTTTGGCAGCCCCCAGCAGGGGATGGGAAGACAGGATCAAGTTTGCTCTGGGATGGAAAGCATCCTACGGAGTGGGTCTTCCTGTTGTCAGAGTGGAGTTGGTCTATGGGTTTCACAAGCATCAAGGCAGGCTGCTTTGCCAAGCCTCAAAGGAGAGCAGGTCCGAGTCACTTAGCTGGGTCACTAAAGCATTTCCATGTTCTGAAATGACGGGAGGTGCCGCTTGCCAGCAAGACTTTAAAATAGACTGCTGGGTTCTCTGATCTAGACGCTCTTCAGTTACAAAAAACGGAAAGTACACGGAGTCCCCATGGCCTCCATGCTTCCCCTCGTTAGTACCTGTCATCCTGTGTCACTGCTTACACTTGTACCTGGGGGAGAGCCACACTAGTGATCACGTGTCAAGGCAGATTTATAGAACCACTATTTCTGACTTTGATGGTCTATAGGTGTGGGGCCTTCATCCCCCTTGTGGTTTCCCAGGAAGCGTCCACTCCTGAACACCCGTAGTGCACCTCTGTCATCCTCTTCTCCCCTCCCTCCTTCCCCTCTTCCACCCCCTCCTTCACCTCCTCCGTCCTCTCTTTCCTCCATCTCCCCTCCTTCTCCCTTCCCCTCCTCATCTCCCTCCTTCCCTATCCTGTCCTCCACCTCTCCTTCCCCTTTCCTTCCTTCCTCCACTCCTTCTTCCCCATCCCTGGCATGCGATCTTTTCCTGTTTCCCCCATTTTTCTTTAAGTGCTGCCCTAAATTGTTTACTAAATCTTGGGGTTGAAGCCAGCACAATGAGGATATGCACTGAGTCCATAAAGAAATCATTGGGAGCCTGTTCTTGGTATAAGCTTAATGACTCCTGATCAAAATAAATCGGGATGGCATGGATAACCCGATGAGTTTCTCAGACAGCCTGCAAGTATCCCCATCGAAATCAAAATGTGTGATTAGGAATGTGTTTCATTGCTGTTCCATGTCCTAGGATTAGTGATGCCTCTCCTTACACAAGGAGTGCGTACCAAGCTCATGGAGACCAGCTGATCTCCCCCATCTCCTGTGTGTATGTGTGTGTGTGTATGTATGTATGTATGTGTATGTATGTATGTATGTATGTATGTGTGTGTATGTATGTGTATGTATGTATGTGTGTATGTATGTGTGTATGTATGTGTATGTATGTATGTATGTATGTATGTATGTATGTATGTATGTATGTATATGTGTGTAGTGGTGAGTTTTGGCTATACTGCTTTGTGCACCCAGTGGATAGAATGTGCCCAGGAGCTATCTTTGGATCCTTGAATGAAAGGTACACACATATTAGCTTATTTTTAAAATGCCTTGGCTACCTCGCTACCTCAAAGGCTGGGCATTCCTAAACCTTCCCCTGCTACCCCAGGCCCAATCAAGGAAGTGGCCAGTGGCTACTTACCCGAAATCTCACATGGCTGGGTGGCTCTATCTCCTGCAGCTCCTGCGTCCCATCCTTCTGCCCAAACTCATGGCCATTCTGCCTTCCCTCTCAGCATCCTACCCCTCAGAACTCTAAGGGACCCACCTTGTGCCCAACCAGTGGCCATTGGCATCTTTATTGACTGATCAAAAACCAATTGGGGACAAAGACCTTTAGCATTTGGAGTCAAAGTATTAGAACCAATCTCCAATGTGTGTGTGTGTGTGTGTGTGTGTGTGTGTGTGTGTGTTCATGTGTTCTAGGGTTGGATTGCAAAGGTCAGGGTGGTATTCTCCTGCACACAGCTGTACAGACTCACTCTAACTATCCCTTCTGTGTATTCGTGTGCACATGTGCGCATTGTGTGCCTGTGTGTTGAATAGGTCAGTATCAGGTAACGTCCCTCAGATGCTGTCCAGCTAGTTTTCTAAAATGGGGTCTTTCATTGGCTCAGAAATTGCTGAGAAGGCTAGACTTGGCCATCAAACCCTGGGAACTACAAGGATGCGATTGCCACATTCAGCTAGTTTGACATGGATTTTGGAGATTGAACACAGGTCCTCGTGCTTTCAAAACATGCATTTTATCAACTGAGGTATCTCCCAAGCCCAGAATTGCTTTCCCTTCTCTCAAGTCCCCTTCCTCCTGGAGTCTGTCAGGTGAGTGATGCCAGACACTGGGAGGGATTCATGGTAATCTGGAAAGTGAATCAGAGAAGCTTGGCCAGCGTTAGCTCATCCTGCCCTTCCTAGAAACAATGACTTGGACTCTGGAGAAGGGCCCTTTGTGACTTCACAAGATATGCCAGCTACAGACCAGGGAGCAGCCACGGCCAGGGCAGAGGCTGGAGACTTCCCTGGCTTACTTGGACTCCTCCTTCTCTGGCTTTCCTCTGGGACATGGAGGCCTAGGCTGGTGTCAGCCATGCTCCTGCAGCAGCCTGGAGTGAGTATGGGGAGCAGTTTGACATGGTGACCTTGGAGTGGCCAAGCCTGGGGGAGGGGTTAGCCAGTTTGGCTTCTCAGTGTGACTCTGGGTGAAGCACTTCACCTCACAGCTTTAGACTCTTTTTAAAGCCTGCTTCATATTTTTTATGGTAGACTTTGGCGCAGCGTTATCAGCCCTACCTTACCAATGTGGAAAATGCAGATAAGGAAACGCCAAGATAGTAAATGAATTGTCCAAGATTTGGGAGCCAATGGCGTTTGAGCCAGGAGCTGCATCTGGGCCTTGTAAACACTCCAACTGGGAAGGTGTTACTAAGACTGGGCTGCATCGGGGCCTCCAGGTCCCCAGAACAGCCTTTTGCCCCTAGCTGAACCCCCCAAAGGGCATCTGTGAGGCTAGCAGCTGGTTGACTAGCAGGCTCAGAAGGCCCCTAGATCTGTCTGGAGAGCAGACCAGAAGAGTGTTGTTCTCCCTAGGACTCAGAAGGATGAACAACATCCCAGGGTTGTCTGTATACTTCATGGTAGACTGCTTCCAAAGATTTGGGCCTCAGTCCAAAGTTTTTGTTTTCCCATAACAACCAGAATGAAATAAACTCTGAGTTCCCCATAAACTTTACTCGAATATTAGAAAGGCAGACAGAGAAAATTATTATTTTTTTTCCCATCTGGAACAAGCACAGCAATTAAGATTTCTGGGCCTCTGTCCATATTTCATGAAGGGGTGGTGGGGGACAATGTGATAAATAATAGATATTATCAAGCTTTCATTCCGGCATCATGGTCTCCTTCTGCTGGGAGTTAAAGGCTTGGCATGGCAGAACACACTCCCTAAAAGCCGTTATGCTCCCAATCAATCCAAAAATGGTTTTAAAATTTGGAGTATAGCCTGGCTAAAAGACAACTCATGCTGACTGAAGGAAGGGGCAAAAGTTCAATTGTACTTTTTTATTAAGAAGTCACACTTTCATGAAAGCAGTATTAGAGATGGTATGTGGGAGGTATTAGCTTTGCCACTGACTGGCTGGGTGACCAGAAGAACTGACTTCATGGTTCTCCTAGCTGTTCAGAGCCTACCTACTTCCCCAGAGGGTCAGAGGATCATAATAGGAACCAGTGGATGGGGCATTGGTGGTCCTCTGCATCCCGGGCAGGTTCCTGAGGATGGGCTAGTCTATTCTGAACAGACACCCTCTTCCTCCCTGGGCAGTGGAGAGCCTTGGAAGCATTTCTTTTAGTTCACACATCTCAGGCAAAGGGTCTCCATCTTTAGGTTAGGGATGTGATGCCGTTGGTAGAGTGTTTGCCTAGCATATTCAAGGCCCTGGGTTTCATCCTCAGCGCTGCATAATGGTACATGCCTATATCCTGGCCTGGGTGGTACATGCTTATAATAGTAATCAGGAGGTAGAGAAAACAGGAAGATCAGGAGTTCAAAGACAGCCTAGACATGAGGCCTTGTATTCAAAATAAAAGGCAGTGGATGGTGGTGGTACATGTCTTCAATCCCATCAATTCGGGAGGCAGAGGCAGGTAGATTTCTGAGTTCGAAGCCAGCCTGGTCTACAGACCAAGTTCCAGGACAGCCAGGGCTACACAGAGAAACCCTGTCTCAAAAAAAAAAAAAAAAAGAAAAAAAAAAAAAAGAAAGAAAGAAAAACAAAACAAAACAAACAAAAACCCAACCAACCAATCAAACAAACAAACAAAAACAAAACAAAAAATGCACCAAAAACTCAAAAAGTTTCTATCTTCATCCAATGGAAAGGAAGTTACTACACTGCAATGCATTCCAGAGATCCAGAGCTAGTGAATCCTGGAATTTCCTTACCAGAAAGTCTTGGGGACACCAGAATGAAGACTGCAGGCGGCAGAGGCACCAAGACCCAAGGGAGAACAAGTTGGTCAGTGAGCAGAGGTAGGATGGATGGGCCAGCTCAGCTCAGTTGAAAGGATGGGCGTGCTAGCCGCATGCTAGCCATGTGCTGGGAGAAGCAGAGCAGAGGGAGGGCACATGTATGAGAGGAGAAGACGGAGACAGAGTGTGGCAGACTCAAGGTCTGTAGGATGGGCTACAGGCTGGAGGCTGCTATGTTTGCTGTGTTTGTTAATGGGATTCTTTCTTGCTGGGGCTTTGTGTGTGTGTGTGTGTGTGTGTGTGTGTGTGTGTGTGTGTGTGTGTGTGTGTGTGTGTNTGTGTGTGTGTGTGTGTGTGTGTGTGTGTGTGTGTGTGTATGTGTGTGTGTGTGTGTGTGTGTATGAACATGTTTTTCTCTTTTTCCCTCTCACCCTGTCTCCCTCTCCCTCTCCCCCCCCCCCTCTGTTGTATATTAGTTTGCTTCTAGTTGAAACATTCCTTCCAAGAGGGAGATCTTGAGACCCAGGAGTTATAGACCATCACACACCCGGAACAACTAAGTCTTCCTGATTCAAAGTCCTTTCCTCTAGCTCCGTAAGAGTGAGCGCTGGGGAAGAGACTCCTGCCAGCTGAGCTATAGGGAAATGTCTTGTTGAGCTGCCTGCAAGTTGTGAAGTGAGCTCTAGGGCTGCAGCTTCCTCTGTGGGCTTTTCATCAGTGCAACTGCCCTGATCTCTCGAGGGAACCCCCTTACCATACTCTTGCGAGTATTTATTGGTTCAACCTGAACTTGGTTAATTGTTACTTTGGTTTGTCATGAGTTTCCTATCTGGGGTAAATAGATGTATATATGTTGCATTTTCCCCGGAAAGTTTGTCACACAGCAATGCATATCTACCTACCTACCTACTTACCTACCTATCTATTGATTTATCTGTCCATATATAATACCCATTTGTGTACGTGTCTGCATGTGCATGCATCTGTGTGTCTGTGTGTCTGTGCCTGTCTTTTCTTCAGCCTTCATCTGGGTGGATGAGAAAGGTCACACTGTGGAGGATGATGGGCTTTACTCAAATCTACCAATCTGCTGGAAACATTCAATGTGATGTTGGCTGAATGCCTGGGTACCACTGCTTCGTGAAGCTGTCTGAGAATTCGTCCTCATGGCATGCCCAGAGGTTGAGACTATACTGAAGATACCTCTGGAGCCAGGAGCCTTTACACAGGAGTTTGTGGGATCGGGGACTAAGCATGGTATGTTGCTGATTCAGTTCCAGATCAGGCTCCCGGGCATTCTGGGTACTCGCTGGGGTTCTGAGAAGAGGCACATGGGGCCAGGTACAGCCCAGCAGCCCAGACCGCATTGAACATATTTCCACCACGGTGTCTGTGGCCACGGAAGCAATGAGAACACCAAACAGATGCCCCAAGTGGACCTCAGAGGCAGCTGTGACTTCTGGATGGGGCCAGTACCTTAGGCTTGTGGGACAGGCATGTGCCAGAAGCCTGCTGGATTTCCCTGGAGGCAGTTTAAGTTTGGAGTTCAGAAGAGGGGAGTGTAATTTGGTCCTAGATCTCAGGACAAGCCCGCATTTCATAGTTGAGAAACATTCGTCCCTTCTTTCAGAATACAGGGGACCCTATGGGTGGTGGTGATGCACATTTTCTAAGGCAAGAGAGCACATTTATGCAGAGCCTGCCATGTGCCGCCTACTTCAGACCACCCTAGGAGTGGCTCTCAAGGTCCCTGTTTCACGTGGGGGTATTGAAGACACAGTGGCATATCCATGGTCACAAATCCCACAAACATCAGCCTCTGGAAAGGGAGATGAGCCTGCACCGAAGCCACCTAAACACTGATGGGTTGTGCAGAATGTCCCCCATCCCCCACGCCCGAGGACTCCTTGGCATGCAGACAGCATTTTTCCACCACAACAATTTGCTTTCAGGATTCTCTCCGCACTGGGGCCCAGCAGAGGAACATGGCTCAGCTCCCCAGCAGTCTGCAATTTTGGTGAGAAAGGCTCCTCTTGCTTTGCAATAATGTGGGGGCATTCTTCAGGCTGCTCTCTGAGGAGCATGCGTTGCTGGCTGGACCTCAGGTGTCAGAGTCCTCCAAGTAGACCCTACAGATTGCCTCTTCTCAGAACCCCAGCGAGTACCCAGAATGCCCGGGAGCCTGATCTAGAACTGAAACATCAATTCGGGCTACATTCCTTATACCCAAATGATCCCTGCCTTTACTCAGCACCAAATCTTCCTGCCACGAGACAAGGCTTGCAAATGTGGCTGCTCTTGAACTGAGAACCTCACAGTACGAGGTGTCCTGGTTAGTTTTTATTGTCAGTTAGATACAGCTTAGAGTCACCTGGGAAAAGGGAACCTCAGCTGAGGAATTGCTTCTACCAGATCAGCCTGCAGCTGCACCTTTGAGAGATGATCTGGATTAATGATTGGCATGGGGAGGGGCAAGCCCACTGTGAGCGGCACCATCCTTAGGCCTGGGCTGTATAAGAGAGTTAGCTGAGTCAGTGAACAAGCTACTGGGGTTTTAGCTTCAGGTTCCTACTTGAGTTCTTGCCCTGGGTCCCTTCAGTGCTGGATTGTGACCCGGAAGAGTCACAGTCCTCTAAGTTGCTTTTGGTCATGGTGTTTATCACAGCAACAGAAAGCAAATGAGAACACGGGCGGTGGCCTTTTCATCTCTTGAAGTTCAGTCCCTTTTCTATATCTTGCTGCTGCCAGGCTGTGGACTGGAGGCTCACTGTTTTCTCACTTCAGACAGTGAAACCACCCGCGACGTTGTCATTTTCTTAGTTACACTATGTGTATCTTATGGCATCACAAGGTGTTTCGTTGTTTTAATTTTTTTGCTTTATTTTTTTAAACTATTTTATGTGTATGAGTGTTTTGTCTGCATGTATGTGTGTGCACCATGTGTGTGCCTGGTGTCTGTGGAGGCCAGAGAGGGTATTGGACCCCCCCGGAACTGGAGTTACAGATGGTCGTGAGCCACCATGTAGGTACTGGGAATTGAACCCTGGTCATCTACAAGAGCAGCTTCATCCCTCTAGGCCCTTGTTTGACATAAAGTCTCACTCTCTATCGCAGGCTCATCTGAAGCACCCTCCTGCCTCAACCTCAGGCTCCTCAGAGAGCAGACACCACACTCTTGTTCACACCCATTCTTTCTCTTCTGGAGGCAGCTTTAGGATCACAGGTTCCTGAAAGACGGATACCTGTGGTGGCCAGAGCTGTGTACCTGCTCCAGGTTCTGAGCAGGCATAGAAAAGGGAGGTGTTGTTCTGCTCCCTCTTTTAGGGACAGTTTTGCATGGATGGATGATTCCATTTGCCCCAGCAGTGGTGGGGGTGGGGGGGGGTGTGAGGACCAAGCCTGGAATCTGCAGTCGGTGTCTGAGGTTCAAATCCTGCTGGAATTCTTACTACCAAAATGAGGATGATGCCGGGCAGGGGGTGAGTTAACAGTAGAATAGTCCCCATAGCTTCCTAAGGAAGAAGACAGTAGCTTACGGGAACACAGTGGAAAGTGCCATTTTTGTGTGAGGAGGGTGTTGGGTGGGCTGGACTTGTGCAGCCCTCTCTGGAGATGTGTAGCTGCTCCTCTTGCTGTAGCATTGCACTGTGTTTATCCATGAGGCCACTGCTCTGTGACAGTCTGAAGGGTCTCATGACAGATCCCGCCCTACTCAGTTCCCTAGCCCTGGAAGGTACCCCTTCTTCAGTACATAGAGCATTTGCCAGGCCTGCCAAGGAGAGTATGTCTCTGCATTGGCCTGGGTGGGCACCGATTCTCTGTTCTGCTCATCCCCATGGCTGTGGCTACTCACTCAGACTGAGATAAGTTTCACGGATTTGAGTTCAGGTGTTGCAGGGCAGCACACTCTGCTTCTGTGACCCACGGGAGGTGTACTGCTTGTCTCTGAGGAGCCTAAGGATGCTGTCAGTCAGGCTGTGGTACCAATGGGAGCACTGAGGAGATTTTAGTTAGGGTATTGGAGTGCAGCCTACCATACTCATACTTCCACTGTCTCCTTTGGGTTCACCAGTGGAAATGCTGCTATTGGGGGGAGCCCACCAGAGATGACAACTCAGACACCATCTATAGTCAAGTGAAAAATCTTTTTGCCAGTTGGTTAATGAGGTACTAAGTGTAGCCTGAAGCGTTTAGAGCAGGGATGTTTTAAAGGCAAAAAAACAAACAAACAAACAAAAAAACAGATCCTGATATTTCACTGGACAGCTGCAGGAGGAGGTTATGTACCAGCAAGCAGTTTAACAGAAGCTAAAATCAGTGGTTAGTGGGTGGTGGGGGATGTACAAGCAGGCAGTTTAACAGAAGTGAAGACAAGTTAGCTTGGGGTATCTTAGAGTAGAGTTGGGTAATTTTCTACAGGATTCTCCATCTGGGAGATCAAATTCTAGTAAAGCCTGAAATGGACCCAGCCAGAATAGAAAATTAAGGAACCCCTGCACTATCTCGCCCTGTCACAGTGCCCCATCCCCAAAGCAATGGTCAAGTCATTAACACACACAGGTATTTGTGACTTCCTCTCCCTCCTGCCCGACATCCAACTATTACGCTGGCATTACCATGCCTGTCTTGATTTACTCACTCAACAAACATTGCCCAGCCCAGTCCCCAGCCCAGTCTAGAAGGATTGATACGTGAAGAGCATTGAGCCCACAAACTGTTATATCAGTTAGTCTTTCATTGCTATAATAAACAGCAAGACGCTTGGCTTATAAAGAAAGAAGGTTTATGGTGGCTCCCAGCTCTGGTGGTCTGAATGTTAGCTTTGTTGTTCTGGCCTGTGGCAAGGCAGCATATTATTGAAGAGAGATCCGGTTCTGCTATCCACTGCCAAGAGCACACCTCAGTGACCCAGAAGCCTCCCACTAGGCCCTACCTTTTAAAGGCCCCACTACTTCCCAACAGTACTATGCCCAGGATCAAGCCTTAATGCCAATCTTCAGTGTCATCTAAAACCCAGATGCTATGTGACTTGTGCCTCTTAAGCAGAGTGAGTAGCAGCCTGAGGCTGTACAAAGACAAGCTCACCAACCACATCCTTACCCGTGTATCCAGCCATGCTAATAGTGATGGCTGTTGCTGGACTGTAGTGGGACACTCAATGTCAGGACCAGGTTCCTTCCTCGGCTTTCCAGGGGCTCAGCCATCTATTGGTCTGTCTTAGCTGGGGTAAAAGAAGAGTTTACAGACATGGAAGTCTGCTGCATCCCTGCCTGGTACCTCCAAGCTGGTTACTCTGCGGTCCCAGCAGAGTGAAGCAGAGACCTGCTTTTGGCAGCCAGTGTCTGAGGCGTAATCAGTGAGAGATGACAATTTAGGCTGCATGAAGAGAGAGGCATAAGCTTTCTTGTTTTGCTGTCAGGAGAGCACCTTGGGGCAGAGGTCTGGAGATGGGAAAGCCAGGCTGTGTGGGCTGGAAAACTTTTGTTTTTATTTACGAGACTGATTTGTGTATGTTAAGGCCAATTGGTAGAAATTGCTCTGTTTGCAAACTGGCAGACAGAAAGAAGTCTTGATTTAGTCCTCAAAGCAGGGACTATAAGACAATAGAGAGAGGCTTTCATTAGGTTAAGAAAGCACACCCTGTTTGCAAGCCTGTTTGTTTGTTTTGTTCTTAAATTCTTAGCTTCTCTTATTGTGAGACTTGGCAGAACCCAGGGGCTGAACACAGCATGGGATGCCCCTCCCCCCAACAAAATCAGGAGGGAGAATACTAGTGAGAGAGAGAGAGAATAAAGCCAGAGACAGGAATTCACAGAGTGCGGACGTGACAGTCTAGGGGACATTTAAAAAGTTAAAGTTCAAAATCTTTGAAATTGATCTACAGCATGTATATATCATGAGTACAGCATCTCCTTTATTAAATTTAGTGTGTGTGTGTGTGTGTGTGTGTGTGTGTGAGAGAGAGAGAGAGAGGGGGGTGTGGCAGGGGGAGAATGCACACATGTGGGAAGGCACCAGAGCCAGAGAACAACTTGCAGGAGTTCCTTCTCTCCTTCCACCTTGTAGCACTAGGGCATCCAACTGAGATCAGCAGGCTTGGCAGCAAGGGCTGTTACTGCTGCTTGGCCTCCCTGGTCCAGTAAATACAAGCATCTGGATTGTGTAGTTTAACACGGTGTGTTCTTGCAGGATAAGAGGAGGGGATGAAGTTGGGAGAGGAATGTGCTGAGGGAGTGGGGAGGGAGAGAGAGAGGAGCTGGGAATAGATGCGTTTAATATACGCCGTGCATATGTATGACATTATCGTCGTTTTTTGAATGCCTCCCATCTTCCCTTGGTTGCAGAAGCTTCTTAGGTTCCTGAAGCTTTGTGCTGATGCTGGGCAGTGGGGCAGGCAGCATGCTCTCTTGTGTAGGAGCTACAGATGTGACACCCGGAGTGTCTGGATTGTCTAGCTAAGTTTCCTTCTGTCTCCAGGGAGCTACTTTGAAGAAAAGAGCCTCATTTTGTTCTGTTTGTTTTTCAAGACAAGATTTCTCTGTGTATCCCTGGCTGACCTGTAGCATTAGCTCTGTCGACCAAGCTGGCCACAAACTCACAGAGATCTGCTGGCCTTTGCCTTCGATGCTGGTATTAAAGGTACACGCCAGCACCCAGCACCCAGCACCCACCACTGGGCAGATGGAGCCTCTTTTGTATGTACCCCTGCCTTTATCCTCAGGTATCTACCCAATCCAGCTTCTCAGAACAGGTTTCAGTTTTCTCACCTGTGAAATGGGGACAGCCCACCATCCCTGCGATCACTGTTGGAAGGTGTTCAGTATGTCACCTGCATTGGAGGCTGCCTCTCCCCACAGGGTGGGATCAGAAGCCCCATGTGAGAAGTCTGTCAGCTCTGGTGCTGACTGGGAAGGCAGCTCAGGTGTCAGAATATTTGCCTGTCATGCTCAAGTACCTGGGGTTCAAGTCCTACCCCTGCCTGAACTGGGCCTGGGGATGCATGCCTATAATCCAAGCCCCGGGGTAGTGGCTGGAAGAGGATCATAAGTTCGAGGTTATCTTTGGCTATATATTGAGTTCGATCCCAACCTGGGGCCCACAAGACCCTGTCACAAAATAAACAAAACCAACCACAACTACAAAAAAGAAGTCGGTCAACTCTGAACCATGCCACCTGCCAGCTGTCAAAACAGAGTTTCCTGGAGCACACCGCCTTCCTGCTATAGATTCCCAAGCAGTGGTGGAGAATGACTTCCTAGTTTAGTCTCAAAACGCTCTCCTTCGGCAGAATGTGCAGAGACCGTGGGCTGCCCTACATATTGCAGCAAAGGGGCTTTGTAAAACCGCCTAGGGACATCTCCACAGTCAGGACTGTTCCCCGGGTGCCCGACCTTTGCATCCTCAAATCCCTGTTGCTTCCCTTTGATCCCTGAGGCCAGTCCCACTGTGAGCACCCTCGCGTCCACTTCGCCTCTGAAGAACCCCGGAGAGAGTGGCCAAGAGAAAGCCGGCAGGGCCGGAAGGCAGATCCTGTTTGCTGACTCCTGGCAAGGATTCTCTCCCAGCGTGGTTCTTTGCACCCCAATATCAAACCCCGGAGTTCCGGAAAGGAGGCGACGCCAGTCCCTTCCTGCCTTTTAAAGAGTCCTCTCTTCTCGTCCCCACCCCCTTCTTTAGTAAGTAGAACCATTAGTTTTTATTGACGGGACTAATGCTTTTCATTTAGGGCCAATTACAATAGGAAGGGAGCCGCTTAAGGGTAACTGGGTGATGAAAGGCCCCCATTAGGGAACAAGCTCGGAGGCTGCTGTTTTTCATTTGTAATGCCGGTTCCACATGCGAGTCGTATTTAAGCCATAAACGGTGGCGCCCAGGGAGCACTCGCCGATCGCCTTAGAAACCCAATACTTTTATCAAATCGCCAGATGGCCCCGTATTAGAGAAACCATTTATTTAATTTATCCTCCCCCCCCCAAAACCTCCAAGAGCTGCTTAGATTCTCAAACACTGGCTTTACCTAGTCCCACAGATCTGCCAGTAGCATCCCCGCTCCTGAGACAGCCTTTATGAGTTGGTTCCGCGGCTGCTTTTATAAAGGCTTCTCTCTCTCTCTCTCTCTCTCTCTCTCTCTCTCTCTCTCTCTCTCTCTCTCTCTCT
>NC_034602.1:31225610-31254005 GCF_900095145.1 Mus pahari | reverse complement strand
GTGCTCTCTGGTCCCTAGACCCTGAATTCCACCTGTCAAGTCACTGTCCCCACAGGAGCCATTAGCTGTGACCCTTTTCACAGATTGGCGAATGCACTGGCAGCAGCCCTCAGCTTCTCCAAACCCAGAAGCTGCTGCGGACAGATGCCAACCCAGGGCTCTTCACGTGGCTGCAAGTGATTTGCGCCCTACCCTGGAAACGTCTAATAGCCTGATATGTTGTATATTTACACAGCACTTTCCCCTTTAAACCAGAGACTTGGCAGGGCCTGGGATTACATAGGGGATCCCCAGATGATTGTGTGGTGTCTGGGCTTCATGGAAAGGTCTGGCATTCTTGGCCATTTTTTCCCTTCTTTCTTTTAGTCCCCTTAAGGTTTGTGAAAATAGCCTAGTGCTTGTTTTAAGGGGCCAGGTGAACATGGAGCTGGAGCTAGGGGAACAGGAGAAAGATGGTTGGAGGCAGGGAGTGGGAGGGGAACACAGGAATGAGGAAGAAAGCAGTTGACCTCAGGAGAGCTGGAGAGAATTGTTGTGGGAGCAGGCAGTTGCAAGGGCTGGAATATGCTGGTTCCTTCCAGTCTCTTGCAACTGATTTCAGTGATGGAGCATTCCCCTGCCTCCCGCTGGAGCTTCATTCTCAGGACCGAGGTACAGTGTAACAGGAGGGAGCCAAGGCTGAGCTCAGGGTGACAACATCCTGGTCCCCCCTATGCTGAGATGGGTGACAAGGAAGGGAATACAGGCTGCTCAGAGTTCCTCTATGCCCCTCTTCCTCCTCAGCAGGCTTGAGTAGAGTCAGGGAGGGGGAGGCATGTCTGTCAGGAAGGGAACACTATCAAAACCAAAAGCTGGTGAGACTATAGCATAGGAAAGGAATCTCCATTATACTGAGCTGTAAAAAGAAAGATAGAACTGGGAGCATAGACAGCTGACTGTGTTTTGATTAAAGTCTTTCTATCAAGTCAAGTGCTCTTATGGGACCATTTTATATAATTGATATACATAAAATATATATGTGTATATGTAAACATATATACATATATGTATGTATATGTGTTATATATTATATAATTATATACTATATATACATACATTTACATACATATACACATAACACATACATACATACACGTATTATATACATTTGTATGTACTTTTGGGAATTGGTTCTAAGTTTTGTCTTAATTCAGACCCCAAAGTTGAGAATCTGCACGTCCAAACACTGAAGGTTCCTATCCCCAATTGGATTTTGACTGATCTATAAAGAGCCAATGGCCAACGGTTGGGCAGGATGAAAGAGATGGGACATCTAGGTTCCCAGGGGAAGAAGGAGGAAGGAAGGGTCCACCATGAGGAGAAGTAGGTCGGACCATGCCGGAAGGAACAGGAGAGAGTAATGGCTGAAATGTAGGTACAAGGAAAGCGGCCCCCCCGGAAGAGCTGCCCAGAAGTGTCTTGGGCAGCAAAGATAGGGGGCTGCCCAGAAGGAGCCAGGGCAGCAAAGATGAAATATAGATTCAGGAGGTGTTGACTCAGGAATGCTGGAGTGCAGTGTTTGCTGGCTGCAGGGAGTTTTAGAAGTGCCCAACCATTGAGCTAGTTGAGGCATATCAAAATTAAGCTGGTGTGTATGTCCTTAATTCTCAAATCCAGAGGGCTCTGGTGGGTGGCTGGATGCATGACCTGCTGGTAACATAGAACGGATTAACATATTGGCCACTGCGCACACATGTAGGTATACATATGCATGTATGTATTCTTAGTGCCAAACTTAAGCCAGGAATGGTGGTACAAGCCTGTGATCTCAACATTGAGGAGGCCAAGACAAGAGAGGTCACAGGTTTGAAGTCAACATAGGCTAAACTACAAAACTGTCAAAAAAAAAAAAAAAAAAAGTAGAGACTTACAAAGCCACTAACAACAAACTGAAATCCATTGTGGAAACCCAGAAGAGCTAGAGCATTCCTTTGTTGGTACAGAAATACTCACGAGTCCTGGTTCCTCTTCAGACCTCATCCCTCCATTGTTCTAATGATACCAACAGGAATCAGAGAAGAACTATGGACAGAGACTTGTTAGGCAGTTCTGGGGTTGGAGTCCTGTTCTGGCATTCTGGTTGCTCAGCAGAGGGTATGGGTGTGTGATTGTATCTCTCAGGACCTTGGGAGAGTCAAGACCATTGCTGACTTTGCGGGATGGCGGGAGCCTACAGCAGGGAAAAGGTAGAGTCCGAGGTAGCCTTGAGCCACTGGCCTTCTTTCAGCCTGCCTCTCCTCAGTGAGAAAACGGGGAAATGCTCCTAGAGCTGTTATGATGCTGGCTTAGCAGCCCAGATGGTGAAAAAGAGAATATCCAACACAGAATTGGCTGCTATTGTTTAAGATGATTATTATGACTAGCATCCTCAGGTATGAACAATTGCCTACTGCCAAAAAAGACCAGCCTCCATGAGGGTATGCTAGCAATCTGGAGAAAGCCAACTGCCAGGATCAATGGAAAGACACATGAGTGAAGTTAAGCTGAGAAGAGGGTCATTAGGAGGTATGCAGGCATGGTGGCACGTCTCAGGTGTGCCTACCAGCTTCCGGACTACCACATCTCTCGGAATGTCATTCATCTCTTCCCATGAAGGTTCCTTCTTCTTTCCCTCAACTGTGTTTCTTCTCCTTCCCTTACTCCCACTCCGTTCCAGATATTCCCACCATGATTTTCTGCCATGGGCTCACTATCAATGAAGTCAACTGACTGTCAACTGTAGCCTAGACAAACCTTTGTTCTTTTTGAGTTATCTCAGGCATTAATATTTTATCACAGTGATGAAAAACTCACTAACACAAGTTCCTCCGATTCCCTTTGAGGTCTTAGGATAGAGAAGGGGAAGGCAGCCATCAAGAGAACCATAAGCATGTGATTTTCACCGCACCCTTTGAGAGTAGCTGGAGCTTACACACATGCAAATTTTAGAACCAGCTTCACTACAACCACTCTGGAAATGAGTTTGGCAGTTCCTCAGAAAATTGGACATAGTACTACCAGAGGACCCAGCTGTACCACTCCTGGGCATATATCCAGAAGATGTTCCAACATGTAATAAGGACACATGTTCCACTATGTTCATCTCAGTCTTATTTATAATAGCCAAAAGCTGGAAAGAACCCAGANGTTCCTCAACAGAGGAATGGATACAGAAAATGTGGTACATTTACACAATGGAGTACTACTCAGCTATTAAAAACAATGAATTCATGAAGTTCTTAGGAAAATGGATAGAACTAGAAAATATCATCCTGAGTGAGGTAACCCAGTCACAAAAGAACACACATGGTATACACTCACTGATAAGTGGATATTAGCCCAGATGCTCAGAATACCCAAGGTACAATTCATAGACCAAATGAAGCTCAAGAAGAAGAAAGGCCGAAGTGTGGTTGCTTTGGTCCTTCTTAGAAGGGGGAATAAAAAAACCCATGGGAGGAGATACAGAGACAAAGTGTAGAGCAGAGACAGAAGGAAAGACCATCCAGAGACTGCCCCACCTGGGAATTCATCCTATATACAGTCACCAAACTCAGACACTATTGTGGATGCCAACAAGTGCTTGCTGATAGGAGCCTGATATAGCTGTCTACTGAGAGACTCTGCCAATGTCTGACAAATACAGAGGTGGATGCTCTCAGCCAACCATTGGACTAAGCACAAGGTCCCCAATGGAGGAGCTAGAGAAAGGACAGAAGGAGCTGAAGGAGCTTGCAGCCCCATAGGAACAATATGAACCAACCAGTAACCTCCCCCCCCCCCAGAACTCCCAGGGACTAAACCACCAACCAAAGAGTACACATGGAGGGACCCATGGCTCCATTTGCTTATGTAGCAGAGGATGGGCTTGTTGGACATCAATGGGAGGAGAGGCCCTTGGTCCTGAGAAGGCTCGATGCCCCAGTGTAGGGGAATGCCAGGGCAGAGAAGCAGGAGTTGGGTAGGTTGGTGAGCAGGGGGAGGGTAGGTGGGATAGGGGGTTTTCGGAGGGGAAACCAGGAAAGGGGATAACATTTGAAATGTAAATAAAGAAAATATCTAATAAAAAAAAGATAAATTAGATATAGTAGGCAAAAAAAAAAAAAGACAGAAATAAGTCCTTGTGTTTTAATTCTGAAAAAAAATGGTAAAGTTATATATGTTACAAATACAAGATGCTTGAGAAAAAGAATCAATGTCTGATAAATGCTAAAAAAAAATATGTGTTGGAAATCTTGACATATCCAATCTCAAGTTATGCTTAAGAGACGTACTAATAAAAACAGTATGGTACTAGCAGATTAGCAGAACCAGCTTTACACGCTCTAAACTCTTGGCATCATCATGAAAATACCTCATGGGACTTACAACTGGGATTGCTCTGCATCTGTCCACCAACTTGAGGAAAAGGGACACTATTACAACAGTGTCTGTCCCCTACCTGGGCTCCTTGTGGCATGATGGAGCACGATGAGGTGGGGAAGGAAGGGGGACAGGATTGAAGGACAGCATTGGGTCCCCTGGTCAATATTCTTGAATCCCTGCTATGTCCTTAGTTCCCATTCGGGGCCTCAGAGGCAAAGATGACGATAGGCTACGCCTTGCCCTTAGGCCTCAGTGTGGCCACAAGTCACAATCCTAAGAGACGACCTTCCACACCTCAGGGCCTTGGTGGCCTAATGTGGAAGCCATGTGGGTTGAGTAAGTCAGTGTGGTCCTAGTACCAGTTGACTCCAGTATCCATCCTTACTCTGCCCAATGTCCCCGGGGGCTGACACATATAGGGTGAAAGCTCACAAGTTGCTATCGTCTGGATTCCATCTGTGTTTGGTTAGTAGAAAGTTCTGGAAAGTGATTGGAGAGACAGAGTATCTCGCCTTCCTTCTCCACCTCCCTTTGACTCTCCATCCTGGAGTCAACTTTTTAAGTATATTTTTTTAAAAAAGATTTATTTATTTTACTTATATGAGTACACTGTAGCTATCTTCAGACACACCAGAAGAGGGCATCAGATCCCATTGCAGATGGCTGTGAGCCACCATGTGGTTTCTGGGAATTGAACTCAGGNCCTCTGCAAGAGCAGTCAGTGTTCTTAACTGCTGAGCCATCTCTCCAGCTCCCAATATTCAACTTCTTATCAAGGCCCAAGATAGGATATCCGTTTCCCCACTGAGGCCCTAGCACAAAGCATTTCTAAACAAAACCAAAAAGAGAGAGAGGAGGGGAAGAAAAAGAGGAAGTTTAATACTTTTCATATAGCATGGGACCCTGAGTTCAGATCCCCAGAACCAATATACAAGCCAGTATACAACTACAACCCTAGCTCTTGGTAGGGATCCCTGGAGCTCACTGGCTAGCTCGTCTAGCAGAAGCCCTGACCTCTATACTCAGTGAGAGACCCTGTCTCAAAAACTGAGGTGGAGAGAGAAGAAAACACCCAACGTCAACTGGAGCGGTGAGTTTGGTCTACACTGCTTTGGTTCCCAGTGCAATTCAAGGCTGGTCAGTTCTAATCCTCCGCCCTGATACCATGGGTTTCCCTCTGGTACTCCCGACTCAACACTCATGGCGATACTTTGTTCCTCTCTCCTGCTTTCTAGCCTGTGAAAATCCAAAGGTCCTGCCCTGTCTCCCTTTGCCCAGCCATTGGCCACTGGCATCTTTATGGGTTGATCAAAAACCAACTAGGGACAAGGACCTTCAGCGTTTGGACACAGGTTCCTGATTAAATCAAAGCATTAGAACCAATCCCCAACAATCAAGGTCTGTCTGACCTTCACATGTGTGTATGCAGATGTGCCCATGTGTACATATATACACATGGGAGACAGACAGACAGACAGACAGACAGACACACACACACACACACACACACACCACACACGGAGGGGGAAAAAAATCCAAGAACTTAATGGTAGATTTTCAAGTGCAGCATCAGTCTGGGAGGCAGATTTGTGTGGCTTAGGTGGACCTTGTGGGACCTCTGAAGGTTCGTCACAAACAGCTGCATGTATTTGTGGTGAGACCCATAGGATATTTTGCCTGGGGACTACATCTGCCCATGCCAGGTTCAGGAAAACAGCTGGCAGGAAGCTAGCAGCCAATCTATCCTGACCCCGGCACAGAACAAAGTGAGGTGCCCATGTCACCTGAAGTGATCCTGAGGTCTTTTGGATGGACATAATCTCCAAGCAGATGCTGCTGGCCAGCACCATGTGGCAGTAGTAGTGAGGTGTCCTGTGTGTCTGTGTGAATATGTGCAGTATGTGTCCTCAAGCCTAAAAACTGTTGAAATTTAATTTTCTCAATGCCTATTTTTTATTGATGGTTCTTAAATGCTTTAGCCCACCACCCACCAGAGGCAGTGGAAAAGAAAGAAGACCTGTTTAGAAAGGTTCTTTGTACCACTTCTCTCTGTGTTGTCTGGAAATCAGCAGTTTAGTCCAAAGTAAAGACCCACAAGCATTGCACAGTGAGCTGTACCAGCAACACTAGCTCAACCTCCATCACTGCCCGTCGATTTCTTTTTATAGGCTCTCCCAACATCACATGTCCTCCATGTGTCTTGCCTCAGCATGTGCATCTGTCTCAGCTGACATCACTCTGCCAATCAGCCTGAGTCAGCAGAAGCGGCAAGAAACTGCAGCACACCACCAGAAGTTTTTTTGGTGCCTTTCTCTCTATGCAGTCCTGACAAATGCAGCTCAAATATGCAATGTAAGACAAACCAACCGATACATATGTCATTAGAGAAGAATCCTTCATCACATGTCCTTTCACGTGGTTGCTTTAGCAGAACATCCTTTCTCCTGTGTCCACTTCAGCTAAATGTTCCTTCACATGTTTGCCCCAGCAAACTTCCCAAAGAACCTTTAAGTTTCCAACTGTCAGAATCAAAGGCACATATGTCAACAAAAGCATTGCATGTCACATGGTCTTGAAAGAGGTTTTCTAGATTCTTCTCTTGTGAGCAAACCTGTACTGTCATTTGTTTCTCACATGTGTTAAGGGAGCTCTAGTTTGGCCTTATTTGAATAACATCATCTCTCAAGAAAGGAAAATGTTAGCAAAAAAAAAAGACAGGAAGGATGTTGTTGGCTAACAAGACCGTCATGTCAGTGAGCTACTGCTATGTGGACCAATCACTTCCTTTAAACGGTGACTTCAAATAACAAATAACAGACAACTGGGGGTTGGGTGAGCTAGGCTGTGCCCAGCTAGAACATTCAGGGGACAAAAGGCCTTGGAGGCTCTTAAATTTGGGATGATGTTGGACATACAAATACAGGTATCAGAGCTGGAGAGATGGCTCAGTGGATAAAAGTACTGGTTACTCTTCCAAAAGATCAGGTTCAATTCCTAGCACCCACATGGTGGCTCACAATGGTTTATAATTTCAATTCCAGAAGACCTGACACCCTCACACAGACATACATGCAGGCAAAACATCAATACATATGAATAAATCTTTAAAATAAATCAGCAAGCACAGGTGTCATGCAGAAAGAGAGCAGTGGGGTCCTGGGTGTGTGATGGCTAGTTTGTAATGGTCCACTTGCCACAATCTCCACTCAAATGAGAAGAGAGCCTCCCTCACCTGAGGAGTTGTAGATCATCTTGGGTTGTGTTCATGTCTATGGGGGAGCATTCTGGTAATAACTCATGCAGGAAGACCCAACACCTCATGGGTGGCACCATTCCCTAGGCAGGGGTCCTGACCAGTGGTAAGACAGGAAAGAGTTGGCTGAGGGCATTCTTTCTCTCTGATCTTGACTGTGGGTACAGTGTGGCAGATGTGACGTCAAGCTCATACCTCTGTGACATCTCTACCTCAGTGAACTCAAGCCTGGAATTGGAGGCCAAGTTAACCCTTTTCATTTTTATTTATTTTTATTTATTTGGTACATATGAGTGTTTGCCTGCATGTAGATATTTTCACATCATACCCAGGAGTCCAGAAGAGGTTGTTGGATCCCAAGAACTGGATTTGCAAGTAGTTGTGAGCTGCCATGTGGGTGTTGGGAATGAAACCCAGGTCCCGTATAAGAGCAGCCAGTGGTCTTAACCGCAGGGACACCTCTCCAGCTCCAGCCAGAGTGTTGTCACCTGAACCATAGAAATGACACCAAAGCAGGTAGGGAGCTAGAGTAGAGATCTGAGCCAGTCCTGATAACTGAGCCAATCACATGAAGCCAGCAAAGCCAACGCAAGAGCAGAAGAACGGGATGCAGTGTGGGTGTGGGAATGCCCCAAGGGTCATCCTACTCCGAGATGCAGGGACAGTGAGAAGCCAGACCAGTTCTATGATTCTCTGTGATGGTCTGAATGAGATGTTGCCCCATAGTCTCTAGGGCATTTGACTATTTGGTCCTCACTTGGTGGGTGTTTGAGGAGGATTAGGAGACATGGCCTTGCTGGAGGAAGTTTGTCACTGGAGGCGGGCTTTGAAGTTTCAAAAGACATTTAGAGTAGCTCTCTCTGTCTGCTTCCTGTTGGTGGTTTAGAATGTGAGCTCTCAGCTGCTCTGCTGCCTTCTGCCTGTGGACCTTTTCTCAGCCATCAGGGACCCTCTGGAGCCCTGTGGTGATTTGAAAAAAAAAAAAAATGGTTCCTTTAAGCCCACTGCTATGAGGTGTGATCTTCCTGGAGGAAGTGTGCCCCTGGGAACAGGCTTTGAGGTCAGTTGCTCAAGCCAGACCCAGTGTGGCATTCTCTTCCTGCTGTCTGCCCATCTGGGTAAAAGAACCTCTCAGCTCCTTTTCTAACACCATGCTTGCCTGTGCACAGCAATGCTTTGGCCATGACGATCATGGACCAGATCTCTGAAACTGTAAGCCAGCTTCAGTGAAATGTTTTCCTTTACAAGAGTTGCTGTGGTCATGGTGTCTCTTCGCAGCAGTAGAAACTCTAACTGAGAAAAACTGTAAGTCCCAAATAAACTCTTCTATAAATTGCCTTGGTCATAGTGTTTTTAATCGCAGGAACAGAAAAGTAATTATTAATGCAGCATCCATGGGGTGGGCTGTGAAATAGCCAGTCATGTGTTCTTCAAAAGCTCTGAACCAGTGACTGTATTAGTCAGGATTCTACAGAGGAACAGAATCAGTGGGATGAACATATATCACAAAGGGATTCACTAAAATGCCTTATGCCATCTGGGCTGGGTGGTTTGGATCCCCTCATGTTGCAGGCTTGGTGCATTAGTGGAGAGTTGAAGTCCGTTGGGAAGGCAGACGAAGCTTTGTCTGGGTCTCCTGTTTGGAAAGAACAGCAGCAGCTGGGGCAGACATCCTCACTCAGCAGGGAAGAAGGGAGGGCAGGTAAGCCTCCTTTCCCTCTAACCTCTTTATACCTCAGCGTCCTGCTAGAAGGTGCTGTCCACTCTGAGAGTGGCTCTTTTCTCCTCAGCCAATCCTCTCTGTAAAGTCCATCCCTGGGTGATTTCAGGTGCTATCAAACTGACAATCACAATTAGCCATCATGGCAATAGACGACAATCAAAGCTAAATTTCACCAGTGAGCCTAGTCATTAAGTAGCCCTGGCTGTTCTGGATCCATGTTCCAGCCTGGTCCCATGCACCAGAGCTGAGATCTCTCCTCAGTCCCACAGGCCCCACTGATGAACTTGGCCCTATTCAGGGCTCTAAATATAAAACAGACAGGAGGAGCCACCTGCCTCAGAACCTGTGCTGGACAACCGAGGGGAAGCCAGAGGTGTGATGCTGGCTAAGGGAGAGTCAGGAGCATCCCCAAACTAGAAGGGCTTCCGTTGATAACCAGGAACTTTAAAGACTCAAGGATGCTTTCCCAAGCTACCCATCATGGCCCTCAGTACAGCCCTAGGGTACAGGAAGAGGGGCATGATACTAGGCTGCACTGGAGGAAGGGAAAGTTGTAGATACTTGGGACAGTCATTAGGAGGAGCCTCAGCCCCACGATGGCATCCTATGATGGAGGAGGATGAAGGACAACTGATAAGAATCAGTTCTCTCCTTCTACCGAGTGAGTCCCAGGGATCAAACACAGACCACCAAGATCCGTGGCCTTTTCTCCGGGACAGTTGTCTCACTGGGAGTGGATCCCAGATCCCCCCCCCCCTCGGGGTTGCTGGGTGACCTTCAGTGAGTTGCACAACCTGTCCACACACCTGTTGCCCCATCCCGTAATGATGGTCAACTAAGAATTTATTGCTTCCTTCTGTTTCTCAGAAATCCTGCCCTGAGGGTAGGTAAGGTGCAATTGCCTTTTAGGAGATAGTACAGGACAGGTGGAAGGCCTGAAGGTGTGTCTGTTCTTTTGACATCATGACAAGATGTTGTCCCTGACAAGATTTACTCTTCAGAACTGAGTGTGGGGAGGGGGGGGAAAGATGCAAAACAATGTCCTAGTATTTGAGTCTAGTGTTGGGCTACAGGTCAGGTGTGTCCAGGTCCCCAGCAGGGACAGGGTGTAGAGCTGGGCCCAGGCTTGCCTCTGTTGTTCTGTCTTTCATACCCAGATGTCACCCCAGGAGATAGCCTTGCAGACCACCAGGGGCTCACACCATGCCAGGCACTTGGAGGCACAGGAAGAATCAGGATCCTGGCTTCTTCCCTCAGCATCTCGCTGTCTGTGGAGGACCATAGTACCAGGATTATCCTGTAATCCCTGCTGGGCCAACCTGGCCAGTGCTTGGCTTCTGTGTTGAGGGACTGAGTGACTATTCTGGATCTGTTCCACCCAACCCCTGAGTGAGAGGAGCTGGCGAATTCCAGTATTCTGTAGGTCTGTCTTCCAGCTGAACCCAACTAGGTATGATGGACACCCCCCACCCCCTAGTGTCATGTGAAGGAACTGCTGTCCCTCCCTCCCTGTGAATCAAGCAGGCTGGCTCATGCTGGCCACCACCCTCGGTAAGAGCATGGGCCCCTCCACTATTACAGCAAGCCATGTGATAGAGTTTCTTCCTGAGGTTAGTTGGACAACAGCGTCTCACCCTGAGAAGGGACTAGGCTCCATTCCAACTCTCTTCTTGTGTGTGTGTGTGTGTTTGGTATCTGGTTTATTAATTCAACATATGGATAAGATAAGACCCTCTGGGTTGAGGACCATCTACTGTTCCCCATCACAGAGAAGGGTTAGGAAATAACCACTGGGCTTCACTATGCCGAGATCAGTGGCTTTCATCCCTCCTTATGCTGTGGCCCTTTAATATAGTTCCTCATGTGATGGTGACTCTCCAATGATGACATTGCTTTTGTTGTTACTTCATAACTGTAATTTTGTTATGGTTACAGACTATATTGTAAATATCTGTGTTATCCAATGGTCTTAGATAACCCCTGTGAAAGGGGTCTGGATGCACAGGTTGTAAACCTGTGACTTATAGGGCTGAAGTCAAAAGCCCGTTCCATTCCCTTCTTCTAACCATAAGGTCCCCAAATCCCCTCCCTCAGAGATCAAGAAGGATCTTTGCCTCTGCTTCCTAGAGCTGACTGAGTCCTGCTCATACCAGGACGTCCTCTGAGGTGCAGGGTTTGAGAAGCCCAAGTTGAGGGGATAGACACCCAGATACTTAACTGCCAGGGGCATCCTGGTCCAGGCCACTTTACTCCTTCTGTTCAAACAGCCTCAGCTTAAAGGTTGCAACCTGAAGTAACCTCCTGTCAATGCTATAGTGACGTAGCGACTTTGGGCCTGGACTAGGGAGCACTACACGCTCCCCTCCAGCTAGAAAAATGCTCTCCTCAGAGCTCCTCCTGCCTCAAGTAGTAAGGGTCTCTGCTTACACATATAGGCCATGTGGGCCCATCAACGGAGTGGCACCTGCCATCTGGGAGTTAAGGATGAAAATGAGAAAAACAACCATAGACCAGGGCTATGGAACTACCCAACCAGGGCAGAGAAACTGGAACACTGCAGAGTTCCGGAGGCCATATTTTACTTGGAGCATGTCCTTCCTGCCTGCTGCAACCATGAAGCATAATATATTAGCTGCCCTGTTTAGCAGGACAGCATCATGCACTTGTAACAAGCATGTGGTAAGACACCGTGTAGATCTGGAGGCCTATAAAACTTGACCCAATAAATCTGTGAGCATCCGCTGCACACAGCAGTCTCCCATGTGGTGAAAGCCACAGACATGGAAAGAGTTCTTTAGTGACGGGACAGCTGCATCCCACCCCGCGACCCTCGTTTAAAACCCCCCAAGAGGACACACCGGGGCACATTTAAAGTTTCTATTTCTCACCCAAGAATGCCCTGTCAAACACTTGGGACTCCAACTAGTTCTAGGATGAGGATATAGGATCCTTTGGGCTGAGTGACTTGCAGATGCCCTTCAGGATAAAGTGTCACCCTGGCCACTTCCCCCTCCTCTCCTGCCTCTTAGTCAGGTAGGGTTGCCTCTGTGCTGGGTGTGGGGGAGTCAAGTCCAGCACCTTGTGTGTGTTAGGCAAGTAGTGCTTCACGGAGCCACACCTCATGCATATTTTTTTTTAACAGAGGACAGAACAGTATATATTCATGGTTTCTGTTTTTGCAACTTCCCTGCTTTGCTAGTGTGAGAAAGAAACAGCACAGCTGATATGTAAAGGAATGGATGCTGGCATGCCAATAAAACCATTCATAAAAACAAGTGTCTGCATTTGGCCCTGAGGCTGAGTTTATTAGGCTCTGCTTGGAATGGTAGGTGTCTAAGCACCTAGTATACTGGCATTTGCTCCCTGGGGGGGATTAACAGGGGGCAGTCCCAGGATTTGTACTGGCAACCTGGAACTCCCAGCAGGCTTGTTTAGGTCCCAACAGTGCGCAGACAGTTCCCTGGGACACCGAGACAGTTGTCACTGTTCTCTTACATCCCTTCTGGACAAGGAAAGCCAGATTTGGGAGTTAAACCATCTGCCCTGGTCCAAACGACTACTTCGATAGGATTTGAAGCAGTTATTCTGGGCTCCAATGCACAGCAAAAAAAAAACTGGAAAACAGATACCACAGTAGAGGCCCTACAGCAACACTGTGACACTGTGTCCTTTGCCTCGGGACATTAGGCTTTCGGATGCAGTGACTGCCTTCTAGAATTCTGAAGTCTGGATGTGGCTTTCCGCTGTGGCCTTGGGTGACTAAACTCCACTGCCACCAATCTGAAAGAAAAAGAAAAGGGGGTGAGGGAACTGGTAGTATTGCCACAAGGACTAAATAAAACACGTGGAAAACTTCTTGGGAGGTGAAAATACTGAGTAAATGTTAGTTTATCTAATTTTCCAGAAGAGTCCGGGCAGTAGATGTGACAGACGTTTTCTCTGAATTAAAATCTTTTCCGTTGGCATCTCCCTCCATAGTCCCCAGTTTTGGCACGCGCCTTCCACAGGTGGAACCAACTGTGATGCTGATTAAAATCCCCCACCCGCCCCCGTAGCTGAAATCGGTGGTGAGCTTTGCTGGCCCCTCCGGCCCCACAGGGAAGGGCTTTGAGCCTTTGGAGCAGACAGACCGGTGCAGGGGGCAACTCCCTGCCGGCCCCTCAGAGGAGGCTCCCGGCAGCATGGGGTTCTGTTTAGGGAAGCCGGTTCCCTGTCTGGGCAGATGGCCTGCAGGGACGGGGCTCGGCTGATCTGGTTTCAACTAATTCTATTAAATGGAAAGTTCTGTAGAGCAGATTCCTTCGCAAGCCTCTGTCCACATGGTGATTTAATCGAGTAAATTAAAACATGGTTGCTCTCTGTCCCCCTTGTTTTTTTGCGGTGGTGGCCCGGTAGGGAATCCAGTGGGGAGGAGGGGAGGTCCTGCTTGTGTAGGGGCTTTGGCTGCAGGCTGTGTTGGGAGCCCTTGGCGTAGACAAAGCTCTGGAAAGGCAACACGGGGGCCTGCAGAGTTTTAGGGCCAGGGCAGTAGGTTTTAAGAGTGACTTCTAGCAATTCATTAACCCCCTCAAGGTGCCGATAGAAGTTAAACAAGGTCTCCCAGGAAAGTGGTATCAACCAAAAGCAAGTCGACGAAGACGACCTAGGAGCCAAAAGGAAGGATGCACCCGCGCTACAGCAGACACTGTGTTCCGGGAACTGCAGGAGGGAGCCTGGGCAGGGGTGTGGTTGTGGGTGGGCGGAGGTGTCTATGTGACATCTCACATCCTGGGAAAATGGGTATCTGTTTTCCTTTTCATTCCGCTAGAAACGTTTCTTTCCCTCTACCCTTCTGTGAGAATGTGCCTACTCTGCCCATGCTATAGGGAGTCTCATCTCCCCATTGCAGACACACTATCATTCTTCTCTGTGGCTTTCGCATCTCTGGTCTTAAGGACTAGAACACTGTACAATCATGCTCTCACCGTCTGTGGGACAGACAGAGCAAAGGGGGAGGTGGTGGGCCTCAAATTCTGATCATTTGGGCCCCCCTTTCCTCTCTTGTGACTCCCAAGGACGTCCACTGGCTCCTCCAGCTCTCTCAGGCAAAGCTGGAGATGGGCTGTTCTTGTGAGAAGCGCTGGGGCTCATCTTTCCTCCCGGCCACATCAAGAAAGACAGAGTTTCAGGCTGTGCTCCTGCTAACACACGGTGCCCTCCCTCAGTGGGGCGAGGTGGCTTGCACCCTCAGTCCCAGCACTCCGGAGGCAGAGGCAGGCAGATCTCTGACTTGGAGGCCAGCCTGGTCTACAGAGTGAGTTCTAGGATTCTTGTGAGTAAACAGGCAAACACTAGGGACACCACCTCCGGTTTGTGGCTGAGGGTAGCTTTCACAGGCACTGGAGCTCAGCTCCAGCCCTCTCTGTGCAGTCTTCTGAGTTAGGCATCCCCACTCGAGGGACTGAATGGCTTATTAAGGGCGCAGGGCAGGAGACAGAAGAGAGGTCTGGAGTCAGGATCAGATGGATCCCTAGACATAGCTGCAGGTACAGAAATGGGGCTCAACACCCCTTCCCTTCTGTTACACCCTTTAAGCCCCGAATATCCTCCAGAGCTTCTATGTGGGGCTGGCTGATAACCAGGCGGCCAGGAATCAGGAAGAGTGTAGCCAGACTTGAGGCGGGTTCTTCCCACAGAGGCAGTGTCTCCTGAGAGCTGCTGGTACCTCGTCTTCAGCAACCGCCCCCCCCAACTCGTTTCTACCTTCTGGCTGTGAGGATGCTGAGGAGGGCCCACAGCATCTTTGGGGAATCAGGATGACTCTGCTCTTCTGGGAGACACTCTAGACATGGCTGCCCATGCTCTCTCCTGCTGGGGTTCACCTGCTGAGTCACAGGAGCTCAGCTACCTCCTTCTACTATCAGACCCGGAAGCATGATTTGATTGTATTTCCTGCCATTCAAGGGTCACTCAGGCAGACAGTCTTGACAGCCTGTTCCAGATTGCCACCCGCCATTCAGCAACTTTCGATTCTTCCCGGTAGCAAAGGTGTTTTCTTGGGAATGTACATGGTGTGCATGCATGCATGGCTTGCACATATATGTGAAAGTGTCTGTTGAAGCCTGAGGTTGATACTGGGAGCTATCACCAATGTTCTCCATCTTACAAATTGAGGAAGGGTCTCTCTCACCGAATCCACAGCTAGCTGTTTTGGTTGTCAGTTTGTTCAGCGGGTTATCTCTGCCTTCTGGGCACCGGGATTAGAGGTGGCTGACACACACACACACACACACACACACACACACACACACACACACACACACACCGGTGTGTTTGTGGGTAGTTGGATGTAAGTTCTGGTGCTCATGCTTGAATGATCTGCCCAATGAGGCCTCTTGACATCTCTAGTGTATGCACTGGGTTGTCCTGCACAGGGAGCCAGGGAACATCCATGGCTTCAGGCATACCTCTCCTGGGCCATATGATTGGATGAGAACATACCCAGGTTCCTGACTGGATGGTTAAGTTCCTGCACATTCTTAGCAAATAAGCTGGGATGCAGTTTTTAGTTATGACAATGTGGCCCTTGGAAGATCACCAAGCAAAAAAAGCGAGACACTACTAGATGGTAGCAGGTCAGGAGTCAGGGGTCATTCTGCTCGACTCCATCCTGTGGGATGAGGACTTCATCTCCATGTGACATCAGGACCCTGGAGCAGTGTAAACCAAAGAAAGGAAGAACTGCTCTACATAAGCTAAGACCCTGAGCAGCTGAGGGACAGGTAACACACAGAGTCAAGACCAAAGAGCTTCCACAGAGGAAAGAGGTCTTGATTTCAAAGGGGTCCAAAGGCTCTCCACAAAGAACACTCCTGTGCCCCTTTGTGGCTGAGGGGACTGGATGGACTCTTGGGTGCTTGCTTGCCTGAAGCACTGGCAAATCAGTGACTGGTGAGAGTTTATAGTGTATGAGTGCCAAGACAGGACATCAGATTCACCAGGAGATCGTGGGGACTTGGGAAAAAGCAAGTTTGCCTCTGGCCCTGGGTCTAACCTTCAAACAGTCTGCAAAGTCATAGCAAGACACTGAGCTTCTCCATGTGTGGCAGCCCTCCACGGGGGAATCACACCAAGATCAGTAGCACCAGTGCTCTGAGATGACACATAACACAGCAGCCACAGACACAGCCTGTGAGCCAGGACAGCTTAGCCTCTGAGGGCTGCTTTCTACTGTGTGACCTCAGGTAAGTTCCTGGACCTCTCTGAGCACCGGCATCCTTATCCCAGATAAGAGGATGCTGGCATAGACCATCTTAGACTCAGCATAGAGACCAGAAACAGATGCAGGGCCAACTCTAAGTACCCTAGAAGAAACCTTCCTAGTGCTTCGACCCTTCAATACAGTTCCTCGTGTTGTGGTGACCCCAACCATAAAGTTATTTCACTACTTCATAACTAATTTTGCTACTGTTATGAATCAATATAGTTGATATACAAGCCCAAAAGAGTTGCAAGCCACAGCTTGAGAACCTCTGGTCTAGAAGGAAGACTTCTCTGTACCTTTCTTGGGCCAAACTGAATTCTGCCTTACCTTAGTATACCTGTCCTTTCTTCCAATAGCATCTGTGTCCTGGTCAGGGACCTGGTCAGTGTCATTTGACAGGAATAGTTGTTATCTGTCACTGGAACATTTGCTTCAAATCTCCCTGCTGGACCAAAACTAGCCAAATTCACCAGGAGATCATGAGGACTTGGGGAAAAGCATGATTGCACAGGGCCTTGGGACTAACCTTTAAATGGCCTGCAAAAATCATAGCAAGACCCTTAGCTTCTCTCCATGTTTGGCAGCCCTCCACGGGGAATAATTGATATCATGGAAGCCATCCTTGTCCTCCTGTCCTCTTACCTGGTTCACAGTGAGCCCGGAGGTCCCAATTATTTCCAGGCCACTGGGACGAGGGAAGCTGGAAAGTCCATGGCTGTGGCTTCACTGCTGCTTCACAGATGGCTGTAGGGTGCATTCTAGCATGGTGAGAAGACTGCCCAGCCGGTTCCTTTCAGGATGCCAAGCCACCACAGTGCTAATTCTGCAGGCTGTCATCGTTGGGCATCACTGAGTGCTGATGGCCGGCAGAGTGAGTGTAAATAGAGTCAAGATTTTGCTCTACAAATGCCTTGGCGCACAGCTGCTCCTGGGAACAGACCCCCCCACCCCCCACCCCACCCCCGGCCTCTGTCCATGCCGTGTTTGAAGCGGCTTCTAATTGGCCTCATCCTGACCCAGCCTTGGAGAGAGGCCCTAGCTGGTCTCAGCCACCATGAAAGGTAGCAGATGGGGTTCGGGGCACCCCTGAGTATCACTACTGGGTTGGGAAACTGGCAGAGGCTGATGTTTGGAAGACAGCGGTCCTGAGGCCCAGCTCAGCCACTTTAAAGTTCTGCCTAGTGCTGGGGACAAAACCAAACCAAACCAAACCAAACCAAACCAAACCAAACCAAACCAAAACTTTTCCTCTGTCAAATTTCAAGCCCGAAATTTACTGCACATACTTTTGGAGCCTTGTGTTTGATCCGCTTTTAATTAACTCATTCTGAAGCCTTCAAACTTTCCTTCAAAATATTTTATTGGCATTTCATTAGCATTGTCTTCCCTGGGCAGGCGGCGATACAGCCAGGGAGGGTCACCCAGCAACATGGCTTGGCATTTGGACACGCTTTTGTTCCTGTCTCCCTGCCAGGCCTCTCTGGGGCCCATGCATTTACTGTTAAAATATTACAGAGGCCCACACCCGAACGACCATAATCCCTCCTGCTAGACTGTCTCTAATTGATTTAATTATTCATAATTGCTCAGCTGGGTTTGCGCATACTTGTGTATGATTATGGAGAGAGGGTGGGACCGTGCTGAGTGCTGGGTCCCCATCATGGTTAGCAGGAGGATCATGGAGACACTGGGGACCTCACATAGACGCTGGGATAGCATGCTTAGAAACTTAAGATGGAAACTTAAGTCTTTAGAAGTTTTCACTCGGTACTCCCTACCCCCTGAGTGTTTGCTCATGATGTTTGGGAAATTAGCATTCCTGGTGTCAGTGAGGTTTAAAAGCAAAAGGACAGACAGAACAGAAATTGAGAGGAGAATAAGGATGTGAGAGAAGGCAGATGCAAACAGAAGCTTCTCCCTATCCTCCCTGAGGCCACGCACCACAATCAGAGGGCTCGCTAACCCTGTCCTGCCATAGAGCTGAGGTGCTTTGGAAAAACAGAACCTGTGAGTAGTATCTGTGGGGACCTAAGGGGATGCCAGAGGATGCAGAAGCAAATTCCACCACCAGGAGATGAGATGTCATCAACAGAAAGGTCTCTAATTATTCTCATCCGAGTTTCCTTAATCAATTCAAGCCGAGTTAGTGATACGAGGTTGTAGGCTTCATGGAGCAACTTCCTGGTGACTAATATTGAAGGTCATAAAAGAAGCAGACATGTTCTCGCTTCTTAACGGTCCCCAGGTCCCCTGTTGTCCTAGTCTCAACCCAGCTCACAAATGACCTAGCTGCTTCTGATGGCTAAGAACGTGGCAGGAGAAGATTCCAGAGGCTTCTGCAATGCTGGTTGTATGTAAAGGCTTTTGGTCCCCTCTCATCTGAACATCCTGTCCAGCCAGGAAACTCCAGGAGACCCGGCAAGATAGAGGCCATGAGCTTCCTGGAGAAGAAAAATGGGTCCTGGGAGCCAAAGGACTGGGAGTGAGGGTCTGCTGTGGGGCGGGGCGTTGATTGCACAATCCTAGGTCCTGGGGTCCAACGTCCTTCCACCTGTCTTGGGGTCTCAGGAGTGATTTTCGAGTATCTCAGCTTGGATCTGTGTTCACGATGAAGGTTGTGGTTTTAGAAGCAGGTGAACTACAGACTGGAAGCAGGGCTAGAGAGGGGAAGGGGTGGCGAAGAAGCCAAGGGGAGCAGTGAGCTTCCACATTCTGAACTATCTCAGTCCTCGGTGACCCAACAGAGAAACATTTTTCAAGTCACAGCTTCAATAAACTCATGTGGAGTTAGTAAATGAACCTCTAGGCTATGCCTGGGGAAACGGAGGCTGGGCGAACCAAGGGGACCAGGACCCTGGCATCTTCTCCTCCTCCCACCAGGGAGGCTCTAGACAGAGGTGTTTTAATCTGAAGAAAATCCTAAAATAGCCCTGAAGATGATGAGTGGATATTAGCTTAAATTTACCCTCAGGGTGACTCACGGGACCTTTTCTAACAAAAACACAGGCATGATTTTTAGACTCTAACCAAAGTTCCCCAGCTCCACAGACCTCCAGAACCTCGGGCAGTCTGCCGCCTCCTCTGCCAACAGAAGTGCCTTATCAGAAGGGTGTAATTACATGTATTTATACACATAGATTCTGAGGGGGGTAGGGGGGTTCCCAGGATGGCGCTGGAGCCAAGAAAAAAAAAATAGGAGAAAGAAAAGAAAAGAAAAAGGCTTCAAAAGTCCTGACAATGCACCATTCTTCACGCAACAAAGCCATTACAATAGGCAGCCTTTGATCTTGCCGGCTCCTGTTGCCAATTGTATTTTGTCACTGCTGGGCTGTCACCCGCGAGGGAACACTTTTGAATTAAGCAGTCCACAGCAATTTAGTTTGCACAGGCTTTGAAGTGCCACCATCAGTCAGACCAGGGCTAACTTTTTTCATTAAAAAATTTTCAACTTCTCTAAGGGGGCTTTTTGACTTTTTTTTTTTTTTTCTAAGCCTGCCGGGGCAGTTAGATAAGTTGAGCCTCCAACCCGTGGCCCGCAGACATCAAAAGGCCTGGGCTGAGTCCTGCTGGAGGCAGCCATCATTAAACCCTAATGGAGTGCTTCATTAGGGTCGCTTCAAAGGCCGGGTTTACAGACTGGGAAACTGACTAATTTACACATTGTGGGAAAATTGCTACCAGCTCTGCCCACACCCCAGCGGGGGACAGACGCCCTCTTTCTCTGAGAGGTGGGAACTGCACATGCTGCCCTTTAATTACCAACTGGCCTTTTCAAGGCAGCCCCTGCCCTCAGGTTCTGTCCTAAAGTTCAGAGACCCTGACTCAGAGCCTGCAGCATCTGCCTACCACCCCTGGTCCTGTCTGTCTGTCCAGAAGCAGTGGGGGGGGGAGGGGACAGACACCAAGTATAGGCTTTGGAACCAGATACTCCCAGATGAGCTTGGTTGTCAGTCTCAGCTCTGATCTGATCAGAAGAAGTGGCAGGAGTGGATGCCATCTGAGCCTCAGTCCCCTCATCTGAAAAATGGGTATGGATGATGCCCTTCACATGGGTACTCTCAGTAACATGACACAATAGGAAGTGTGGCGCTCACCCTTCTCATTTACCTCGGGAGTTCTGCCTGGCTCTCGTTCTAGAACTGTTGATCCAGAACTGTCCCCATGAGGCCTTTGTATGGACAGCAGTGTCTGCCTCTGTGAAGCCAGGCTACTCTGTGTTCTGGGAACCCTTAGTCATGGCCCCCAGGACAGCACAAGCCTCATGCCCATTCCCTGTGCTGTGTCCTTTATCACAGAAACAGTTTGGAACAGGCAAAGTCAAGTATACTGTCTTTGGGACACTTCCCCATGAACCTGCAAACTGGGCCAGTTAGTTATACAGTGTGGTCACCAGAAAGTCTGTTGTAGAGAGGTCTGGCTCTGCCCCATGTGCTGGATGACACCAGCCACGTTGCCTGCCTTCTTTGGGCAGCAGAAGTCACCTTGACTTGAGAAGTGTAGGGGGTGGGGGACAAATCTACCTACCCTGGAGCAGATAGATGCCTGGAGTTCCTCTCCAACCCTGTGCTACTGACATCGCGTGCAGGGTCTCAGGCCACTCCCACCAGAGAATCTGTTTAATTACCTGAGCCAGGTGACCTGAGTATTCCAGGACAGGGTTGAGGGACTCCACTCTAGCCCCTACTCCCAAGCACCCAGTGATTGCTATTTCTCAAGCCCAGTGATTTTGACTTCAGAAATCCAGATCTCGGAGTCTTACAGCCTGGTCCCCTGCCTGTCGTTCAACGGGAATCTCTGTGTTGTTCTCATTGGGACAGCAGCGTGCTTCTTACCCTTCCCAGGGAGAAGAAAGGGAAGCTTCCAGCCCCTACAGTACACAGGCCACCTGATGGCATGCCCCAGTCCCCAGGGGTAACTGGTAGGTAACTGTGTAAGAGAGGGAAAAGGATCTACCCAAGGCCACTCAGCCCATACAAGGCTCCGTGTGAGAATCCTCACCCCTACCCCTCCCACTAGGCTGGGTAGGAGGGGACCCCAGGGTGAGCTGTTTGCCTAGTCTTTTAGCACAGTCCCATCTCCCTCCCACTTTCTATTGGCTGATCTTCCTAATTACAGAGGAAAAAAAAATTCTATAGTCACTTCCTCTACTCAACCTTTCACTCGGGGGGTGGGGGTGGGGAATTCACCTCCCACCCCTCAGTTCCCAGCCTCTCCGGGAAGCGCCCCGGCCGCAGGCAAGCATCGCTCGAACCACTTAGCAAACCGCAAATTTCAGAGGCCTCGGCACATCTGCGTTTTATCATCCTTTTCCGGATAGTATTACCCCAAGCAATTGTCTGCAGATCGGCCGACAGCTGAGACGTTCAAGCGCTGAATTACGGAGAAAGGGCCGGAGATAAAGCCAAGCACATGTATCCCATCAAAGTAATGAAAGCAGCCTGCCGCCAGGCCGCTTCGCTGCCTCCTTCCTAGCCGCCCAGCCGCTCTGCAGGAAGGCTGATTAACCCTTGCGAGGTGGGGGAAGAAGACCAGGGGTCATTCAATACCCAGGCTAATCACAGACCCCAAAGACCTGAGGGGTGGGGTGAGGGGTGGGCCGGAAAGAACGGCCGCTGCTGAGGGCCACTATGACCTCAGGAGTGCCCGCTACGTTTTCTGTAGCGGGGGTGGGGGTGGGGGGATAATAACCACAGCTCCCAGCACACCCTGAAGAGAAGCTGACCGGTCACAGAGTGTAAACGAATAAATGACCTGGTGATCACGGGATCTCAGAGTCTCTACCTGGATAGAAGGCAATCCCAGAGCTGCTGAAGGCAAATGCCTGGTCTTAACTGCGGCTGTCATTTGCAAGAGCTGGTGACTAGTATTTTATGAGTACCTACTATGGGCAGAGTCCCTTCCTTCCCTTGCTTCCTGTGCCCCTCCCTTTAGCATTAGTAGTTCCGGGCAAGAAATGGGCATTATGATGTCCCCAACCCCTGCTCCCATGGGGATCCATGTCACTTAGGAACCTGTGTCCTACCCCTCTAGGGCACTCACATCTCTCTATCCCACACTGGAACCTCTGGGACATAGGGTGTGCCCCACTCTTTCTATGTAGACAACACCCCTTTAGAAGAGCTGACACCCTCCCCCAACAGTGTGTGAGGGACTACCATTTTCCAAGGGAGTCTTGTAGCAGTGTGTAAGGTTGGTTTATGTAAGTGTGGCTTCCACCAGTCAAGTCCAAGGTCACACCCCAACTTCGTGGCACCTTGCCTGCTGAGCCAATGGGCTCCTGTTGTAAGTGTCCCCACTCATATCTCTTACACCTTTTCCTGCATCTTCTCTGCTTCCCCTGGGTCTTTTTCTTGTTTGGCGAGGTCTCTTTGAGTATTCTCAGTTTAGTCACTGCTCAGTTTACGTCTTTGCAAAGATGGACTCATGCTGCGTCCTTCCCTGGATTCCTTTGCCAATGCTACCCTTCGATCAGAATATGTATTTTATCCATTCATGGCACCATGAGATAGGGTCTCCTAGGGTAGTCCATGCTGCGTCAAACTCACAATCCTGCTTCAGCCTCCCGGATGCTGTGACTGTGGGCATATACCATCATGCCAGTCAAGAACTCTTGGTACAAATATGGCCCCACCCCTATCCGTCCTGTGCTTTTAGGATGTTTTGTAGCAGACCAATCCTGGGCATTGAGAGGCCTTCCTCATTGTTCCAGTCTAAACCAAGAAATCCTCTGGAGCCGTGGGAGGGCTTTAGGGAAAGAGTCAGTTTTTACTAAGGTGAACGAACCATTTTCTGAAACAGTCTGTTGTTGGCTGAGTTGGACCTCAAGCATCCTCAAGAGGCCCCATCGGGATGGCCTCCTGCAGGCAGGTACCACGGATCTGATGAATGTGGTAGCTGTCTTGCTTGGGAAGTTCATCTTCCGCAAGGGCTGCATGGAGCTGACTGACAGCACCCTGCAGTGGTGGGCTTTATGCTCTGTGAGTTTCACCTCCGTCAAAACAAAGCCAGGCTGCTTGGAATGTAGGAACGTCCCAGTGGTGTTTGTCTGGAGGTTGCACTGGGGACAAGTCTGCTTCAGGATAGACTGCCTGCTAAGCCCTTATTGAAAGGGTGGAGGTTCAGAAGGACATGGAGTTGGGTTGTTGAGGGAAAAGCTTAGTCTTAGAAGAAGTAAGCTTAACACTGCAGGCAGACGGACAGCAGCATGGTGAGAGCCCCCGAAAGGAGGAAATCAGGGTGCATGTGGCAGAAGTGGGGGGAGACTTACGCTTTTCTGAAGATGGGGGTGATTTCCTAGCACAAGCCTGCAGCCAGGCTCTCTCTGATTTGGGGTAGGAGGCAGGGAAGCAGATGGTGAGGAGCGTGTGCAGCCACCAATACTGTCTTTGACCTGAATTCACTTATCCAGATGAGAGGCCCTGGCACTCCAAAGTGAGGCACTCTAGACTCACTGTGTCTCAGGTGCCTGAGGGAAAGGACCGCCAGAGTACTGTGGCCTGAGCTGGGTGCTACTTACATTCTGACATTTGCTACACTTTTGGCTCTCACAGGCCTCCTACTGCCAGGCTGTCTTTGAGATGGCCATTTTGCAGACGGGTATACTGAAGCCTTGAGAGAGAAAGTGGAAAGATTGCTCAGGGCCCCCTGCAAGGAGGGCTGGAGCTAGGTGGTGAGGGTGGACATACCTCTCCAGAGTCCGGGGACTGGCATTGGGTGTGGCTTCTGTGTCCTCCCACTGCTGAGATGAGGAGACGGACTCTGGAGGGAGCAGGATTTGAACACATCCTGTCAGGGCCAGCAACCATGTCCTCATGTCCTCATGGGTCCTGCCTCCAGCTTCATATGGTTTGAGGTGTCATTTTGGAAGTGGCCTGTGCCACCCACCCCTAGGGGGTTTTTTTGTTTGTTTGTTTGTTTTTTGGCAATTGTTGTTAAGGACCAGGTCATGTCTACCCGGAGTGCTAGTCCCTAAAGTTGGCCCAGCCGTCGCATCACTCACCCTTCCCTCTCATGTCAACTCTGCTACAGGGGACAGCCCATAGATTCCTTTATAAATTCTATCAGTACCATGTAAGAGATGGCTAGATAGGATGGATCCTGAAGCGGCTTTAGGAATAGAAATCTAGGGGGCTGTCCATGTCCACTACTGGACCTCAGAGTCCCAGAAGGGTCCAGTCTACCAGAAGGAAACCCACTGACTCCTGTGCCACTGTCTCTGCAGCCACTAATGAAACTGTACTTGGTCCATCAGCATCTCTTGACAGGTACATGAGTCAGCACTGCACTTATGGCTTCGGGCAGTGAAGCTGACGTGGTCCTTGGAACCCACCGTTTCCTCCAAGACTAAATATTTGTTTTTCCCTTCCTGCGGGCATAATCGTTCTTGAGCCAAAATATATGGAGCTCACCCATAAAACCGGAAGGAAGGGCTGGGAGGGAGCTTGCTGACTGGCTACCCGCCACCTGCCATGCTCTGCTGGATTCCAACAAGGCTCTGGAAAGCTCTGGCTTTGACAGGTGGGCACCCCTAGCCCCTGAAAGGATGCTGCAGAGGGTCACATGGCAAGCAGAGACAAGAGCAGCAACCAGACCTGATTGATCTGAGAGGTCAGACCTGCCAGGGGTTTGAGGACAAGGGCTCCTGGTGTTCTGAAAACAGCAGGAACTGGGTTTTGGGGTGCTCCACCTGCTCCCCTTGAGCTTTGAGCCCGGTAAGCTCCCTGCATGCACAAGCAGTTTTTCCTAGATGGTGCACTCCTGTCTCTCAGTTAGTTGTGTGCAGATGGTCCTAGATGGTAGATACACGTTTAAAGGAATACTTCCTGCACCAGAGGAGAAAAATGCTACAGAGGGCATCCTTGGGACCAGTGGGATGCATGGATGAAGGCTATGGAGCCAGTGTTGATGTTCTCTAGTAGGGTTATATAAAAGAGCATCCTTGCTCTCAGGCAATAAGGGCAGAAGTGCTGGAGACTATCCTCCTATCTGCTACTGCCCCAAACAGTTCAAATAGCAACAATGTATCACTGCTCATATAGAACTCAGTGAGCTGGGGTGGCTGAGGCTCTTCTGCGTGGGAGGAGTCTGCAAGGATGGCGAAGGTGGCTGCAGTCAGGTAGCAGCCTGTGTGTGCATGTGTGTGTGTGTATGTGTGCGCGTGTGTGCGCGCGTGCGCATGTGCATGTGTGTGTTTGTGCACGCGCATGTGTGTGTGCACGTGTGCGCGTGCGTGTGTGTGTGTGTGTGTGTGTGTGTGTGTTTAGAGGCTTCAATCATGTTGGGAGTGAACAGGCCATTGTGGGGCCACCTGGATCTCACCTTTATATGGTGAGTGTATCTCAGGAGGGGCAAGCAGGAGCTGGCAGCTCTCTTAGAGCCAGGCCCAAGAACTGGCATGGTGTTGCTTCTGCCACCTTCTATTGGCCAAAGCCAGTCATTAGAGTCACTTCCCACACCCCACATGGGGTCACATCTTGTGTGTGTGTGTGTGTGTGTGTGTGTGTGTGTTCCTGGGCATGGAGCCCAGGACCACACACATGCTAGGCTGTTGGTCTACCACTGAGCTGTCTCTTGAGCCTTCTCATTTTTACTTTTTTATTTTGAGATAAAAATCTCACTAGGTTGCCAAAACCAGGCTGGCCTTGAACTTGTGATCCTCCTGCCTCAGCATGCATACACACATGCACATGATTTGATGGTTAAGGTGGCCCTGCACCACTAGGTGTATGTATTATATGAATGTGTATGGAAGTCATAGGAGGAAGCCAGGTGCCCTTCTCTGTCACTCTCTGCCTTATTACCTTAAGACACGGTCTCTTACTGAGCCTGGAGCTAGAATAGCACCTAGCATGTCCCAGCAGTTCTCTTGAGAACTAGTAGCCATCTACCTATATCATGGAGCGCCTTGCTTTCTTTTTCTGGTCCTGTGATAAAATACCCTGACAAGAGAGCAGCCATCCCAACTAAGGGCTTTCCTGGAAAAGGGACTTTTGGTATCAAAGCAGGGATGTTGACAGAAAATGGACCAACAGCTGTCCTTCCTTCCTTGTTTACAGCTCAGGCCCCCACCTGATGCAGACACAGCAGCCTCCCCAAGGCCAGCACAAATCTGAAGAACAACCATCAAACCCTGCTTCGTGCCCAAGGCCCAGGGGTGAAGAGACTCACCCCTTCCAGGAGCAGAGCTACAGCTCTCAAGGAGGCAAGTCAGGAGTGATGAGGTCGCAAGAGGAAAGCAGACCTAAGAGGACTCTAGGGCAGGAGTCTGCAGGGCCCAGTTTTGTGAGTTGAGGCCAAAGTGGGAGACATCACTCAAAAGGCTGGAGTAAGTCCATTTCCAGCAGAGAAGGCAGCGGGTACAAATGCTCTGAGATACATCAAGCACAGCTGGGATGTTAGAGGGGAAGCCATCTGCAGTGGGAGTCGAGGATATAGGACTGGGAGATGCTTGGGAGTTAAAGCACTTGCCTTGAAGTCTATAGATGCTGAGTGGGTGTAGTGGTCTTCCAAACATCATGCATGCTCATGCGTTTTACACACACACACACACACACACACACACACACACACACACAGAGAGAGAGAGAGAGAGAGAGAGAGAGAGAGAGAGAGAGAGAGAGAGAGAGAGAGAGAGAGAGAGAGACAGACAGACAGACAGACAGACAGACACACAGAGAGAGAGAGAGAGAGAGAGAGAGAGAGAGAGACAGAGAGACAGAGAGACAGAGAGACAGAGAGACAGAGACAGACAGAGACAGACAGACAGACAGACAGACAGACAGACAGACAGACAGCAAAATCTAGACCACCATTAGGGGTCAGAGTACCAAAGCCTGTTCAGCCCCTGCATATCAGTCCCAGGTCCTGAAGTCACAGAGCTCTGGAAAACACCTTGGCTAGACCACTCCCTAGTTGTGTGCCCTTGAACAGGTTTCTCAGCCTCTTTGTGCTGTTTCCTTATCTATAATCTAAACATAAATACTGACTTTGGAGGTAACACATCCAATGTGGGGACACTAAAGAGTCTGGCACAGTTCCTTGCCCAAGATGCCTAGCCAACAGTTTGTGTTCCCAATCCTGAAGCTGCTGCTGCTGTCCCTCCAGCTGCCTCTACTGTAGGATTTCCAGTCTCACTCCAGGCAGCTTCATCATCATCACCATCAGCACCACCACAGCATAGCATCAGCACCACCAGCACCATCAGCACCACCACAGCATAGCATCAGCACCACCAGCACCATCAGCACCACTAGCACCATCAGCACCACCACAGAGTAGCATCAGCACCACCAGCACCATCAGCACCACCATAGCATAGCATCAGTACCACCAGCACCATCAGCACCACCAGCACCATCAGCACCACCACAGCATAGCATCAGCACCACCAGCACCATCAGCACTACCACAGAGTAGCATCAGCACCACCAGCACCATCAGCACCGCCACACGGGCTCCTGGTGTCCCCTGGTGACAGATCTCTCTGAGGGAGCCCACTTGACGGTTTCAGGACTTGAAGCCGATTTTCTCTGGCTTGTGGTGGTTCAAAACTGCTACCCTGGCATTCTTTCCTCTGTTTATTGTTTTAGAAAATCAACTAGAAAATTGCTTTCTTCCTGATATGGGTCTCCAGCCCGAAGCACTGGGATTTTCCACTGGCATCTCAGAATGTTCTCTCATCTGAAGCCTTCAAGAAAGCCTGGTCCTGACGGAGGCTGGGAACTGCATTGAAGACCTAGCTAGATATCTCTCTCTCTCTCTCTCTCTCTCTCTCTCTCTCTCTCTCTCTCTCTC
>NC_034602.1:31213628-31225475 GCF_900095145.1 Mus pahari | reverse complement strand
CACACACACACACACACACACACACACACAGCCATATCCAGCCCCTTCCTGCCAATGAAGGCCTTGCAACAGAGTTCCCAGTACAAGACCTGTGAAAAGAAAGGTTCCTGTAGAGGTGGGCAGGGGTGGAATCGGGTAGGAGGAGGCCTGAGTCTGTGGGAAAGAAAGGGTGGACAAGAGCTGAACCTAGGAAAGAGGTGTTTGAAAAGGGGGTTGGGGAAATGGGATCTAAGGTAGGGAAGAGAGGGGGTCCGGAAAGGAGGGGGCATGGAGGGGTGTAGGAAGAAAGAGAGGCACACTGGGAAAAGAGACCTAGGAGGGGGACCTAGAGGGAAGAGGGGTGTGGGAGAAGGAGCTTGGGGGAATAGAGGGCTATGGGAGAAGAGGTGGAAGGGGGAGGAGCCTAGGCAGGTATTTCAGTCCTCTTAGACCACATCAAGGATGGGGCTTAAAGGATCCATTCTTCCCCTTAGTTCTGGAGGTGATATATCACAGGTATGATGCTGGCCACCTTGCTTCCTGTAATGGTTCTGCCTCTGGTTTATAGATGTTCCCTCTCACTGTGCATGAATACATGGCAGAGAGGTAAAGAGGTGCCAGGAAGGATCCAAGGTTTTCTCTGGTAAGCATGAAGAACCTACAGAGCATCTTGTCCTGGGGTGCTGGGGACAGGAGAGGTGTGAAGAGGTGGCCAGAGGGTGTGTCTGTCTGAAGAGGGCCTGGCAGGGTGGGTGCTGGGGAATGAAGGAGGCAGGATCCAGTCTCAGCCCTGGGGTTGGTTAAGTGGAAAGGCAACAGGAGGCCAGGCTCAGTCAGAGTCTCTCCCTGCCACCTCAGCCAGCTGAAGGTGGAGAAGGCTGGGTTAGGTGGATGTGCAGGGACATTGCAGAGGGGACCCTGTGTGCTTCTTGATAACACCTACGGTCCTGTCAATTCCTGAGAGTTTGTAGCCTTCAGTGAAGGCTTCCCTTTCAACTCTGCCATGAGGATGCAGTCTGGTGCTGAGGTACAAGTGTGCTTCTTAGCCATGCAAAGCTGAAGGAAGGTGATAGTTGATGGCTATCCTGAACACCATGGCTCAGGGACTGGGTTCTTCTCCTCATGGTTCTATCATTCCAGGAGCCGACTACAGGAATGGGACACATTAACTCCATCCCTGGATCCCACTGGCAGACCTCCAAGGGAAGATGGAAAATGTGAATTAGCTGCAGGGCCAGAGGTAGAGGAAATGGGTTTGCTAAGTAGTGGGGACTTCAGGGGCTTGTTCCATCCACCCACTCATCCATTTGCCTGTCCATTCATCTATTCATCCATCCATCCATCCATCCACTCATTCATCCATCCACCCACTCATCCATCCACCCACCCACCCACTCATCCATCCACCCACCCACTCATCCATCCATCCATCCATCCATCCATCCATCCATCCATCCATCCATCCATCCATCCATTCAGTGATCACCTAGGAATGCAGTCCTGGAGAGTCCAAATGTCTGTGACCCCTGGGCAACTGCATTTTCTCTGTGCCTGTTTGCTTATCTGTCTGATGGACACCATGAACTTCTTGGGAAGTACCTCAAATGTATATTTTTATTGTTGTCTGCTTTGGTTAGTATTTGTAAATGTAAAACAAGCTTGGATCATCTGGGAAGAAGGAAATTTAATTCGGAAAATTGGACATAGGCAAATCTGTAGGGAATTCTTTATTTTACTTTATTTTATTTTTTGAGTGAATGGATGGATGAATGGAAGGATGGATGGATGGATGGATAGATGGGTGGATGGACAGACAGGCAGATGGATGAATGGGTGGATGGAATAAACCCCTGGAGTCCCTGCTACTCAGCAAGGACTCCACTCAGCCTACTATGGGGTGGTGCCACCCTGGTGAGTCCCGTGTTATACAAGAAAGCAGGCTGAACAAGCCAGTAGGCAATGCTTCTCCGTAGCCTCTGCTCAGTTCCTGCCTCTGGGTTCCTGTTTCAGTTCTTAAGGTCTTTCACTGTAATCCAAAATAAACCCTTTCCTTCCATCATTGCTTTTGGTCATGGTGTTTATGACAGCAATAGAAAGCAAAGTAGGCATCAACTGTCCCTTGACAAGGGTAGCTCATCGAGTTTTCCACTCTTCACAGGTAGCTAAGATTTCTTAGGCCTGGTCTTGTACCTTGTGAAGCCTGGGAAGCGATCTTGTTATCATAGCTCAGTTGGAGAAGACTGAGAGCAGGAACAAAATGCTCACGGGAAAACTGAGCCCTAGGAAGGACAAGGGTTTATCATAAGCCCTTGGAACATTCTGCATGACCCAGAATGCGGTGTCCTCCTTTTAAAGCTATACAGAAGCTTGCTCTAGAGGAGCAGGAACTCCCGCCTCCCTTGCCCCCACCATAGGTTGGCACCTGGCTTACTCTCAAACAGGACTCTGCCTTTTCTCTGCCTGAGCCCACAGCACCTCTACTGACCAAAGCTAGCAAATTAGAGACCTTTAGCCACATAATCCCTGTGGACAACACACCATGGGTACACAGATGAGATACACCCAGCCCAGAGCTGCAATGACCCAGCAGTCTCTGGGCTCAGAGATGCACAGGGAGCCTGGTTCCCCTATGCCCCACCCTGCAATCACACTGCACGGCCTCCAGCCTGTTACTCCTTCAACCTCAGTTTCCACAAAGCAGGATGAGTGAACTTTCCAAGAGCAGTACAAGAAGGTGCTGGCTGTATCAGTAGGCATGCCAGTGCAGTGGAACTCTTTCCTGCTTTCTTAACAGGATGTGGGGTGGCCACTCCTGGATAACTAAGTCTCCTTGCTAAGAACCTAAAGAAGATAGAGGCACTAAGAATATGTGGGAGGGGGTGCCAGGTCAGCCACGGCTCGGTCGGCGTGAAACTCCATTAGGACTAAGAAGTTGAAAGCAGAGGTTATGAGCTGATAATGACCCTGAGCCCATAGCTGAGCAGATAATCAAGTTTATGCATCCGATAAAGTGGGATGGAAATAAGGAACATATTGCCTGGTGCAATGGGAAGCAGCCTTGTCCTTCCTCAGAGACTCTATAAGCTGCAGACTCCCCCGGACCCTGCCCCACCTAGAGAGCCCCTGCTGCTGACACTCACTCCACCGGTGGACTCTGGCTTCTCGACATAAGCCGCAGTTTCTTCATCTGTGCCAATGGGAACAATGACTTCTGCTGAGCAGCATGGCGGGCACCTGCCTGAGTCTAGAGGACAAGGTCGGGTCAGGTGGGAATACCTTGTCACTCAGCGGGATGCCTGCTAGGTGCTCATAAAATTTTCAGTGAATAAATTGATCATAGTAGGTGCTCTGTTAAAGTTTGTAGGATGAGCAATTGGCTAAAGGAAGACATGGAGGCCCATCTTCCTTACATCTTATTATTTAGACTGATCAGCAACATAGCCAACCCTGGTTGCAGGGGAGGCCAGGAACTAGGCATCCAGAAAAGGCTGATGGGAAGGCCGGGCTGATCCAAGCCAATCACACCTGACGGCAAGACACAAACTCATAGCAAAAGCAGGATTTACACAGAGAGGGGGAAAAGGACAGTGGAGTGTGCACCCATCCATGGATGCCCAGAGCCACTCGCCAGAGACAGCTGTACACTCACCTAAGCAAGGACACTGGGCCCCTGGGACTCCCCAGTGACAAGCCCTGGGGTCATCTACTTAGGTACTGAGTTTCTAAATCAGGGTCAGAAGAGGCAAGAATCAGAAATCTGTGCAGCCACACGTCAGGTCCATCTGGACAGCTGACCACTGTTTAACTTCTTGGTGACACAATAAACAAGAGCCTTGGGGCCCTTAGTTGCATCTTCACTCAGAAAGAAAAAGTCTGAAGGATCTGTGGGCTCCTAAGCTGGGGTGATTGGATGTGTATCAGGAGTTAGAACATAGTATGGAATATCTAAAAAAAAAAAAAAAAAAAAAAGAGGACTTTCCTATATATCAGCCTCACTGCTGTGCTTCTAGAAGAGGATGCAAATATTCTAGATGGTTCTCACCAAGAAAGTCAGAAGACAAGTATCTTGAAGTCTGTAGGTGGTTCATAAGAAAACGGACACACATGTATGTGGACACATATAAATGTACACACACACCAATGTACACACAATATATATACATGTGTGCACAATGTACACATATATACTTGCAAAAATATGCACAATGTACACATATATACTTGCAAAAATGTGTACAATGTATACACACAGATGTATACCACGTACAATGTGCATATATACACATACACAAACATAATACAAACACAGTGTACAGGTATACAGACAAAAATGTATATAAATGCACATATATGCAATGTACTCATATGTATATAAGCATACATTCACAGAAACACACACATACAATGTACACATATATACATATGTGCATATATATGTATATATGCCTAAAGAGTGAGTGCATTGTGTGTAATAGGAGAGGAACAGAGAAGGGAGTAGCAAGCACTTTAGTTTAAGCACTAACACTTCGTAGCACTGGCTTCTAATTAAGGGGTGTATGGGTCTTGTTGTATAACTTCTGTAATATGCTTTTAAGTAATAATTCTATCAAAGTCAAAGGTTGGAAAAGGATGCATTAACATTTTTATAGGACAGAGAAATTAAAGCTGATAATCAAAATTAGATTGTGTTAACAGATTTGTAAACACCAGGCTATTCTAGCAGGGCTAGCAGAGCCCATTGCATACATGTGTATCCACATGACAATTCAAGGACTTCTTCAGCCTCCCTCGGACCTAGGTTCAGCCTCCGAGAATGTCCTGGAACTGGCTCCCAGGGAAGGGGACTGGGCACACATGAAGCAGCTTTCTTTGACCCTGAGTAGAAGTCACTGCTGTGCTGAGTGCTCACAGAGGTGTCACCAGGACTGGACTGGGGTTAGATTTGTCAAGAACTGGAAACTCCCAGAGTTGAACTTCATCTGAATGAGGTACTTGGGGGGAGATGAAGGCACAAAAGAGCCCTCCATCCTGCAACACATAGTCATGAATGTGTGTGTGCGTGTGAATGTATGTGTGTGTGTGCGCACGTGCGTGTGTATGTGTGTGTGCACACGCATGTGTGTGTATGTGTGCGTGTGCATGTGCGCGTGTGTGCACAGAGTTGGGGCAGCAAGCCATCATTCATCACGATGAAGCCAATTCCATTTTCCTGTTCCTGCATCCATCAGAAGGCAGGATTGGCCCCTCCCCTGGGTGGTGTCTATTCCTGGCAGCCTGTAGCATTCAGGGCTCCTCTGCCCACTTCCCCAGACATCTTACCCATTCTCTGCCCAGGAGGCTCTGTGGTGCCATGCTAATCCTATTACCACAAATGAAGATGTCACCACAACTCTTGCCAGCACCCCTCATGGCTGATCCCTCTTTGGAAGAGAAAAGTGCTCTTGTCCAGTCAGACTTCTGAAGCTCCCTGTGGGACCATGGCTGAGGGAGATTTCTGCAGCCTCCCAGCTGGTCCGGGACATCCTGACAGTTAGAGTCAGGCAGCCTGAGTGGGGAGTCAGGACTGGGCAAGGTACCAGCTGTCCAGACACATACTGACTTGTACATCTACTTTTCTAATGTCCTCATTGCTCCTATTTATAAACAAGGAAGAAAAAAAAGACAGAAAACCTAGTGACATGGCCAAGGTCCTGCCTGGCGATTTCAGTGGCCAGCTAATTCAAGACCACAAATTTGCCACCTGCTTGCAATGATTAATTTTGAATGGAACCAGCGGCATTTGGCCCATGGCAAAGATTCAATTTAGTTTTGCATGGGAACACAGGCTTCCTGCCTTTGCCTATGTCCTCTGGCCAAACCGAGTTTCAAAGATGATGAAGGGGTTTGATTTTTCCATGGTCTGGAGTGTAAGATCTCTTTGGTATTCCTGTACCCTGCCTCAGTACCGTAATAACCAGAAATGTCATTGCTGACTATGCAGGAAGTGTCCGAGCCAGGGGCTATCAGCTGTATGTCATATATAATACAATACCCAGGGCATGCTGTTAAGGATTTAGGTGTTAGGTCTCAAGAGGAGAACCACTTGTCTAGCAGGAAGCACTGGCTTGAAGAACAGACAGAGGGACGTGGAACAGTCCTAGAATGGAATACATGCCTCTGCTGGAGTCACAAAGGGACCAGGAAGAAGGATGCTCATAGCTTTTGGATTGCATCACCCTAGCTGTTGATGCCAGTGATGGACCTGAGATACCTCTCACATCTGACCTTATGCCTGGCTTCCTGAGGAGCCTGTAAGAATGTTGGGCAACCTGGGAGAAAGAATCAGCACCCAAAGAATTCTAGGAGGGACCTAGATGTGTGACTACTGACAGCTTCATTGATCTGTCACTTGCGTGATGCTCTGAGCTGAAGGTGTATGTGTCCTCAGCTGTGTCTGTAAAGTCCCAGCTCCCCATGGGCTGGCCCCTGGACCAGGGACCAGGAGGAGGTGGCAGTGGTTGCATAAACTCATGGAGTACATTTCCATCTAGAGCCTTACCTTAAAAAGAAGAGGCACAAGGGACTGACTGAGATGCTCAGTCAGTAAGTGCCTGCCACCAAGCCTGATGAGTTTAATCCAGAGGCCCAAAGAATGTAAGGAAAGAACAGATGCCTTCAAGTTGTCCTCTGATTTCCACGTGTGTGCTGTAGTATACACACACACACACACACATACACACACACACACCCCAGCACCAACTCCTCATCCCTCATGCAACACAATAAAAAATGTAAAGAGGAGGCAGCTGGTCTGTTGTGTCTACAGTCAGGAAGCAGAGAGAGAGAGAGAGAGAGACAGAGACAGAGACAGAGACAGAGACAGAGACAGAGACAGAGACAGAGAGAGATGAATTCTGTTGCTGATCTCAATTTCTCCCTTTTAGGCCGTCTGGAACTGAAGCCTAGGGAATGGTTTCACCCACTCTTAAGTTGATTCTTCTCACTTCAATTAATCCAACTGTCTTAGTCAGGGTTTCTATTCCTGCACAAACATCATGACCAAGAAACAAGTTGGGGAGGAAACTTACACTTATTCAGCTTACACTTCCAAGTTGCTGTTCATCACCAAAGGAAGTCAGGGCTGGAACTCAAGCAGGAGCTGATGCAGAGGCCATGGAAGGATGTTAATTACTGGCTTGCATCCCCTGGCTTGCTTAGATTGCTTTCTTACAGAACGCAGGAGTACCAGCCCAGGGATGGTACCTCCCACAATGGGCCCTCCCACCCTTGATCACTAATTGAGAAAATGCCTTACAGCTGGATCTTACCTGAAGCTCCTTTCTCTGTGATAACTCCAGCCTGTGTCAAGTTGACACACAAAACCAGCCAGTACAATTGACCCCTTGTCAACTTGACACACAAACACATCACTATTAAGCCACAACCCTTACTTTCTTATTCATCCCCAAGATCTAAATAACATTAAAAGTCCCACAGTCTTTACATATTAAAAGTTCAATCCCTTTAAAATATCCAGTATCTTCTAAAAATTCAAAGTCTCTTAACTGTGGGCTCCACTAAAATACTTTCTTTTTTCAAGAGGGAAAAATATCAGGACACAGTCACAACTAAAAGCAAAATCAGACTCCAACCATCCAATGTCTTGGATCTCATGATCTTCTGGGATCCTCCAAGGGCTTGGGTCACTTCTCCAGCCCTGCCCTTTATAGCACACACCTTGTCTTCTAGGCTCCAGCTGCCTGTACTCCACTGCTGCTGCTGTTCTTGGTGGTCATTCATGGTACTGGCATCTCCAAAACGCTGCTGTCTTCTGCTGTAACTAGGCTTCACCAATAACCTCTCATAGGCTCTCTTCATGGTGCCAAGGCTCAACTCCTTTGCATGACCCCTTCAGACCTGGGCCATCAATTGCAACTGAGGCTGCACCTTCNCCAATGGCCTTCCATGGCCTCTCACAGTGCCGAGCCTCAGTGGCTCTGCATGACCCCTTCATGCCTTCAAAACCAGTACCACCTGAGTAACTTTTACACATTACCAAGTCCTGTTGCAGCACAAGGTACAACCTTGACTATCTCTGGAATACATCCTCTTTGTGCTCTCAGGAAACACTTCCCAGAAGATTTCACCTCAATGATGCTGGTCTCTTCTTAATCACCGCTAATTTCTTAGCTCCAGCTAACCAGCATCAATAGTTTCAGGAAGGAAAAGGTTTCACTTTAGTAGTTCTGGTATCTTGTTAATCACAGCTGAGATTCTTCAGCCCCAGCTAACCAGAACCATAGAAGCTTCACAATCAAAATAGCAACAGCCCTGATAAGGGTCTTTAATCTTCCTTCTAAAATTTCACAAGACAGGCCTCCATCTTCTGCACTATTCTCAACATTATCTTCCAAGCTCCTTGCAGAACATCCCACAGAGCTCTTAACACCGAATGGATCTTCTAGCCCAAAGTTCCAAAGTCCTTCTACAGTCCTCCCCAAAACTTGGTCAGGTTGTCACAGGAATACCCCACTATGCTGGTACCAATTTGTAGTGATGGACAGCAGTTTGGAGGTGTAAGCTGAATAAACCCTTTCCTCCCCATCTTGCTTCTTGGTCATGATGTTTGTGCAGGAATAGAAACCCTGACTAAGACAGCAACCTAGATACTTCCTCATATGCATTCTCAAAGACTGTAGATCCTGTCAACTTGACCATCAACATAAACTGTCACAATCCGTATAGGCGAAACTCAAAGGCTGGGAGAACAACAAGATCAAGGTCTCCTCACCTTTGCAGATCCCCTCATAGTCTAATGTGGCTGCTACAGCTCCAGTCATCATGCCCACATTCCTGAGAGCAGGAAAGAATAACAAAGGGAAAAGACACATTCCTTCCCTTTAAGTCATACATCCCGTTGGTCAGGATTAGGTTATAAACTCCCTGTTTCAAGAGAAATCAGACAGGAAGTCGTCTTTTTGTCTAACCAGCGCTGTGGCCAGCGAGGAAACCGAGGGCTGTTTCCCAGGAAGGAGGGGGAGCAGGTTAGTGTGAAGAGGGTTTGCCACCCACACCCAGAGTGTGATCTCACTGGTGTGACCACGTTAGGACTTTAAAGTATTCGAGAAAAATTGCTTTAAGCAGTTGAAGGGAATTGCTAAGGAAATAGAGTCCAGGTGGCTCTTGGGTGTGGTGGGGATGGAGAAGCCAGGACCAATGAGGAGGAGGGCTCCACACTGCTGCTCTGAGGTGCCTTGGCTGCCTGTAAAGGAGTTAGTAATTTCAGGCCAGGGCTGAGGCTAAATCTCCTCTCCTCATCCTTGTTCTTGGATGTTTGTGAGGACCCAGTGATCTTCACTAACACCTGCTCCCCAGTCACCCTGGGGCCGAGAGGACAAAGTAACTAAGTTGGGATTTGAGTTGTCCCCCCCCCCCAAAGCGCCTGGTGCTTTCACTTTTGCTGTAACAGCTTAAGGAGTGGGGAATGGAAGGGAGCTCTTCCAGAAGCACCTCCTTGTGGAGATTGGTCAGAAAGGCAAGCCAGGTGGGTCTTCCTCACTGTACACTCACCCTCTCTTTCTCCACATTAGCACGTGACATGAAGGTGCCAGCGCCAGGCTCTTGCATTGCTGGCTCTCCAAATAACCCTCCGATGTTCCCAAGCTGGTCAGTCTCGGACGTTCGGTTATTGCAACACCATCTGATAAAGACAGCCGTGATTCTCTGTACACAGTGAGCTATAAACAGTAATAGCATCAGACGAGGGAAGGGCCTGAGTCTCTGTGACCGTTGTTGGCATCCACACTGTCTGGCCCATCAGCCTTGGTAGCAACATCGAGCAGCTTCGACCTTGAATGGTAGAAATGGGAAAGCACACGCAGGGCCTGGTGCAGCGTGACCACACGACACAGTTTCCAAGTGCGATGCTGTTCCACGGAATTCGTGCTTCGTGGATGCAATCCGCCCATGGGAAGGCTTGGAGCACACATGGAACATGGAACGGCCAGGGAGCATGAACTACTGTTATCATTACATGACGGCTCCATGGGGTTGGTTGGTCACCATTCTGTCAGAAAGTATCCATCCATCCCTCATGGGTGCCAGACACTGTCTTGGCCCCCTAGAGTCACTCGCAGAAAGACAGAGTCTGTGCTCTGTAAGGAAGCCAGACCTGAAATAATTCATCCCACGCCTAATGAGTTAGGATTGGGAACCAGGCCAGGACACTGAGCTTAGCCTGGGTGAACCCAGGAGCAGCTGTCAGGAGGGGAATCCTCAGAGACAGGCTGGAGTCAAGCCAGATCAGGGCAGGGAACAAGTAAGTCTCTTGGCCCTAAAGGCACAGTCAGGGTTGCTGGGTAAAGGCAGGATGAAGTGGGTCCAAAGTGCTACGCGAGGCCATGCTCATCAGCTCAACAGGTCTCTATTCCAGGTTCCAGAGCTGGGCCAGGGCCAAACTGATGGGAGCAGGCTAGGCATTGGCAGGTGTCCGTGGGCTGAGCTTGGGTAGGGCTGCCTAGCTGCTCCTAGACCACTCCTTGGGCAGCTCCTTTGTATGGCAGCCCTGTCCCCCATGCTGAGCTCTTGTCATTTTGTTCTTGTGGAGGCTGATTTGCAAAAGCCAGTGCATTGTTCCCTGGCTGGGGGAGCCAGGGTGGGCTCCATGGAAATCCACATCCTCATGACTCCATATCCCAAGCTGAAAAGAAGATTGCTCTGTTGATACCCATGGTGGGCCAGCATCCCAGGTCCTCACCAAGTCAGGCTTAATGAATGGAGAGCATCCAAGCCTAAGGCTTGGAGCACACGAGGTAAGGACTGACAACATAAAGCTGGACCCTGAGGGGAAGCATCAGAGGAGGGAAGGACCTGAGTATCTGTGACCGTTGTTGGCACCCATGCTGTCTGGCCCATCAGCCTTGGTAGCAACATCGAGCAGCTTTGACCTTGAGTGGTAGAAACGGGCAAGCATAAGCTCTGCCTTGTCCAGGGTGACACCATGGTAGAGAACTACAGAACACATGAGAACAAACACCCTTAGAGCTATTCAAGTGAGCAGTCAGTGAGCAGTCAGCCGCAGTGGCTTGATATGTCACTGCCTGTAGACCAACCCTGCCAAAGTGACCCCTGAGGACAGACCCTCCTCTTCTGGCCAGTTGGGGGTGGGGGACTTAATTTGTGTTCCCAGGGAATGCTGAAGGCTTTCTTCAAATCTCCCCTGAGTTTTCTCAGATAATTTAAAGTAAATTCTCTTAACATTTCATGGGAATTTTTCTTAGCATGATGTGAGCATTAGTGTAGAATTCTCTGGAAGTCGAGGGGGGATGTTCCACGTGTGAATTCTATAGCTCTGTAAGAACCCACTGGGTCTCACATGACAACTCAGGGAGGTGTTCATGGGAATCCATTGGGAATTCCACAAGTTATTCTATGAACTTTCCAGAGGACCTGTGGAAAGGCTCCCTGAGAAAGACACAGCTGACGCAGACAAAAAGCAGAGCCGGCTTCTGGGGGGGCTGGGGATACCCCAGATTCCTCTGTGCAACTCCATGCAAATTGTCCAGGAATGTCGTGGGAGGTCTTTGGAAGTGCAGAAGAATTTTAACAGCACCCAGGGCAGGGTTTTCTGTGAGAGTCACTCATGTCTTCCCCCTGTAGCTACAGATCTCAGATGCTAATCAAGGTTTTAGAGGCTCCCAAGGAAAATGGTGTCCAGTGTGCCTTTTTCTTTGTCTCCTTTACTTTAAAACTTTTTCCTCAAAGAAAGGAGGGAGGGAGGGAGGGAAATCAAGGAAGGAAGGAAGGAAAGAAGGAAGGAAGGAAAGAAGGAAGGAGGGAGGGAGGGAGGGAAATCAAGGAAGGAAGGAAGGAAGGAGGGAGGGAGGGAGG
>NC_034602.1:31208012-31213338 GCF_900095145.1 Mus pahari | reverse complement strand
GAAGGAAGGAAGGAAGGAAGGAAGGAAGGAAGGAAGGAAGGGAGGGAGGGAGAAGGGAGGGCAGGAAAGAAAGGGGGAAAAGGAAAGAAAAAATGAAACTGTAAAGAAAAGACAAGGAACAATTTGTTAGAAATAGCCTGGGCTCCTGCAAAGGGTCTGGAAACCACTACAGCTGACCATGGAAATGCAGGGCAAGGCAGGGGAAAGGAGACTGCACCACTTGGAAGGAGCAGGTCCATCACATCTCCTGCTCCCTGGGAGTCCAGGGAAGAAAGCGTGTTGTCTGACCATTTCTCACAGGGCTAGTGTCCTGGTGAGCATACCGTGGTTGGGGTAAGAGTCCCTGATTCAAATCCCTGTTCTGACACTCTCTGTAACTGTTTCCCCTTTGTCAAGTTAGGGTGAGGAGACTTCGGTGGACAGCTGGTGTTTCTGCCGTGTGATGGTGAAAGTGAAGGTGGTCATGATGGTGGTGGCGATGATGTTAGAGATAATGGTAGTGATGGTTGTAGGAGTGACGATGGTAGTGGTGACAGTGGTGATGATGTTGTTATCGATGGTGGTAATGATAGTAATGGCAGTGGGGACTGTGGTGGAGGTGATGGTGTTGATAGCGGTTGTGGTGGTAGTGGCAGTGGTGGTGATGGCTGTTGTGTTGTTGTTATGGTAATAGTAGTGATAGTGTGGTGGTTGGGAAATGGTAATGGTCATCCCTGAATCCTTATACATACACTCTCTCAAGTTGTGCTAGGCTCCTTTAACCTTGGTGTCAACACTTCAGTTAAGAACTACAGTGATCTCTTCTATTATAGTTGCTGAAATTGAAGGCCATGAGATCTGATCAAAGCCCAAAGTCCCGAGGCTGACATCAGTACATTCAGCCTCCTACCTGTGTCCTCAGTCTCAACCTTCTCTTAGGCTCCAAACTCCTCTGTTACTTCTGCTACTTGCCGCCCTAATCTTTAGACTCCAAGGAAGTTTCTGTGACATACCGTGAGAAGGGCCTGTGGTGAGGGAGTGTTCTTGGATCTCTCCCTTTATGAGCGCCCACTTCCGTTTCTCTTTCTCTCTCCTTCCCACTCCTTGATCCCCTCTTCCACTGTGGACCGGATCCTTGGTTGGCTCATCTTGCTCCAGGGCACCGTCCCCTCATCCACATGGTCCCTCTGGTACGGACAGGCAGGTGTGCTTCCTGCCAACCTTCTGGACTCACTGCTTATGCTCAGAAGTTTCCAGAGACTCCTCCTAGTGTCTAGCGGAGGAAGCTGGCCCCTTGAGTGTGCCAGTGTGTCACTCTGGCAACTCTGAACTTGCAGGTCCTCACTCACAGTGCTTCCTTAACACCCTGAGCTAAATTCCTGCCATGTGCTTTACTCCTAAGAATCCTGTGCAGACAACGCCTTCCTCCTCCTCCCCGCTCTTCCTTCCCCCTTCCTCTTCCTTTCCTTTTCTCTTCCCTTCTTCCTTCTCTTCTTCCTCCTCCTCTTCTTCCTTTCTCCCTCCTCCTCCTTCCTTCCTTCTTCCTCCTCTTTCTTCCTCCCTCTTTCCTCCTTCTCTTTCCCCTCTTCCCTCCTCCTTCTCCTCCTCCTCATGTCTAGCAGAGGAAGATGAATGCTGAGCACCTCAGTGCATCACTATGAGACCTCTTCTTTCCTTTTCTTTCTTTTCCCTCCTCCTCTCCGGCTCCCTCTTCCCTCCTCCTCCTCTTCCCTCCTCCTCTCATTCCTCCTTCCTCCCTCTCCCCTCCACCTTCTTCCTCTCCTACTACTCTTTCTTCCCCCTTCTCCCATATTAACACTTCCCAGACCACTCCACTCTGCATTCTAGAACATCCAAGCACTGATATCACAAAGCACTGAGGCATTTCCCCCCACTAAGTGGACTGGGTGAGAAACGTCTGTAACCATGGCACTCAGGTTGCTGAAGGTGGCAGTGGTCCAAGAGGTATGTGGCCATAATCATCTCACGTGAAAAATCTATATCTATATCTAATCTATATCTATATCTATATCTATCTATCTATCTATCTATCTATCTATCTATCTATCTATCTATCTATCTATCTATCTGATGCTAGGGAGAGAGAGGGGTCCTTCCAGGGACAGGGTTCAGGTCTACATATTAAGATCTGAGATCTTATATTTTTGGTTGTGAGCCTAGCTTTTAATGGCCGAGCCATCTCTCCAGCCCATAAGATCTTATCATAAAAGGTGGGAAGCCATGAGAAGGGGAGGAACAACTACAAACGAACAATGGACTGGATGAACCACCCAAGGCAAGGAACCCAGGACAGAGCTACTTAGACCTGCTTCTGCCTCTGACCAGATGCACCACTGAACTCAATTTCCTCATTTGTGGAAGAGTGGGACCGGGACCGGGACCAGGCTGGAGAGACAGCTCTGCAGCTGAAAGCACTTGTTCTTCTTCCGGAGGACCGAGTTCATTCCCAACACCCAAATCAGATGGCTTACAACTGCCTGTAACTCCAGCCCCAGGAGATCTGATGTCTTCTGGCTTCCTCAGACTCTCTTTTCTATGACTCAAGAATCTTAGAAATTGCTAGAATGGGGTCCAGGGCTCCTGCTCACGCCCCCACCCCTGCCCCCATCAACACCCACTCCCGCATTATGATTTTTTTTTTTTTAAAGAAGGAATAAAAGCCAGCGAGCTCAAGGAAAGGAGGATGGGTGATGAGCTCATGGCCACATACCCCTTGAGCCAATGACACCTGCAAGAGGCTAGAAATTGAGTCACTGAGAGCTCAAACCTGGAGTGTTCTTAGACCAGTTTAGGAAGTGTCTCTTTCACAGTTGGGACAAAAAACAAAACAAACAAACAACCCCCCCCCAAAAAAAAAAAAAACCCTGCTCTTAAAAATAGAGAACAAGAGGAAGCAGGCACGGAGTTGGAAGAGCACCGGACCCTAACTTTCCTAGTGGGGTGCATTAACAGTGCTGCTTCAAATCAAGGTGTATGGATCCCTGGCTCTTCTAGGCCACACCCAGTCCTTTTCCCCCAAGGGCATCAGTTTGGTTGGAGGGACCTTAGGGAAACCCCACCAGGGTTCTGGTTTTCAGACCTCAGAATTCCCAAGTCACAGCTGTGTGAGGATGGAAACTCATGAGCTCTGTAAGTCTTAGCTGATTTCATTGCTGTCTGTCTGCTAAAGGGGAAGGAATTAGCCTACCTGAAAGGTTGCCAGCAGGAGTTTAGCCTCTCCTCTGCGAGTTAGAAGGAGCAACCCCAGAGCTTGAGCAGGTCTGGAAGAGTTGGTGCTTGCGGCAACCAGGGTGGAAAAACCTCAGAGTTAGTAGAAGTCTGGCAGAGAATGCAGAGAGAGAGGTATTTATTGCCGCAGGAAGGGGTAAAATTAGCCCCAGACTAGAGGCTGTCCTGATACCATCTCACAAAGATTTAAAACAAACCTCAGAAGGAACAAATGGTTTCCAAATTTTACCTAATTGCTCTGTAGAAAAAAAAAAAAAAAAAAAAAAAAAAAAAAAAAAAAAAACAGAACTCAAGCATACTTGTAGAGTGTTATTACAGTCTATGCCGTAGCACCCTGAATGTGGCTCATCTCAGAAGTTATGCAGTACTGGACCTGTTTAATACTTGGGTAGGAGAAAAATGACCAGGAGCAGAGAAATAAAATACACGGCGAGAAAAACAGTCCCCAGAAACAACAGAACAAGAACCACAACATGACATGGATGACAGAGGAATGAGACAAGAACCCCTGTGAAAATATCCCAGGAAAAGGAGAGGGCTAAGGGCCTGAGGTGGAGCCATGGAGACAGGATGGGAACCCAGAATGGTTACCTAAGGGCTGAACTTTAATGAATGACAAGATGTCTGACAGAAAAACCAAACAAAAGGAACATTAACAGCAGCTTAGAAACCAACAAGTATGATTTTAACAGCAGTTTAGAAACAAACAGAAGCAACTTTAACAGCCGCTTAGAAACTAATAAATAAAAGCAACTGTAACAGCAGCTTAGAAACTACAGCAGGAAAAACAAAGGTAAGGAGTGTGGAGAAACTGTAACAGACTGGCATCCCAAAAGAAAACATTGGTGGAAAGACTGAGAAAAAGCGCTATCTCCGAAGTACTGCCTATGACGCTTCTAGCATGCAAATCCATGTGGACATTTACGTTAATATATGCAGTGACATGCTAATATATGCTAATCTGTGTATCCAGAAAAGGAGTGCAGGTGGGGAAGAAAGAGTAGCTTTAATTTTTCCAAAATTGAGGGTTAACTGTAACCCACAAAGTACAAGGAACATGAAGGAAGCCTTATCAAAAGGCATCATAGCAAAGAGTACAAGAAACCCTTAAAGGTAAGGAGAGTGGTATAATAAAACTTTAACATTTTGTATTTATATGGGCTGGAGGCATGGCTCAAGTGGTTAAGGTCACTTGCTCCTGTTGACTTGGATTCCCAGGACCCGTGCTGGGTGCTCACAGCCACCTGTAACCCCAGCTTGGGGGCATCTGACATTCTCTTCTGGCCCTGGAAGGTACACCTGCCTATCCCCCGCCCCCACCCCCAACACACACACACACACACACACACACACACACACACACACACACACACTAAAAAGTAAAATCTTTCCAAGGGATTTTTCATAAATTAAAAATGTTCTTAAGCTCGAAATACCAGTAAAGAAACAGAATAGTTATAAATCAATACAGGAACTATAATGGGATAATTAAAATAAAAAAGGAAGAGGACAGAAAAGATGAAAAGAACAGAGGAGAAGAATGGAAAACAAATGGCGAGATGGCAGGTTTACAGTGTACGTGACCAGTCTGAACATTGCGGTTAAAAGGCAGATACAGAGCTGGTGAATGAAAAAGAGCTGTCTCCATAAAATCCACAGGAAAGCACATGAGATGGAGAAGGGCCAGGCTGGTCCTAAGGAGAAGAAAGCCAGAGTGGTGATTTCCACATCAAGGTAGACTTCATAGCAAAGATCCTCACCAAAGAGAGTAGTGATGTTAAACTAACAGGGGCGGGTGGGCTGGAGAGATGGCTCAGCAGTTAAGGGCACTCACTGCTCTTTCCTGGGGCCTGGGTTCAATTCCCAGCACCCACAGGATGACCACAACAACAATCATCTGTAACTTCAGTTCCAGGGGATCTGATGATTCTGTTCTGACCTCCAAAAGCACCAGGCACAGAAGTGTGCGGGCTCACACACAGTTTCTAAATCTCTCTCTACTAGGCATTTCTAATGCCATTCGCTGTGACCAAACAATTTTTTTATTATTATTATTTTCTTTATTTACATTTCAAATGCTATCCCGAAAGTTTCCCAT
>NC_034602.1:31183618-31206582 GCF_900095145.1 Mus pahari | reverse complement strand
CTTATATCCAATATATACAAAGAGCTCAAGAAACTGGACTCCAAACAATTTTTGTTTTGTTTTGTTTTGTTTTGTTTGAGACGTGGCAAGACAATGTAGCCCTGGCTGTCCTGGAACTCACTCTGTAGACCAGGCTGGCCTCATAGAGACCCACCTGCCTTTGCCTCCTGGGTGCTGGGATCAAAGGAACCAGGCCAGGCCAACATGCTTTATATGACCCAAATCCTTTGAAATATACTGAGATTTAAGATCAAGACTATGATCTAGTTTGCTATATATTTTGTGAGTACTTAAAAAATGTGTATGCCGCTTTTGTTGAACGAAATATTCCGGAAAAATCAATTGGGTCACCTTAGACTAGTCAGCCTTTTGTGTCCTTGGTGACCTTTGCCCTGCTCGTCTGATCAGTTATTGATGGTGTTCACGCATGCGGCTTGCTGCACTTTGCAGTTCTGTCAATTCTGACTGTGGCTGGTTCGTCTGTGGTGCTGGGAATTGACCTTAGGACCTTACACATGCAAGGCAGGCTTCCCACCACTGAACCATGTACCAAGCTCTCTTGGGCTTCTTCAATATTTGAGACAGAGTTTCTCACTAAGGTCAACCCTAGAGGACCTTAAACTCATTCAGACATGTAAGAAGACTGCAGTATGTCTCTCAAGTACCAAACTTAATATTCTTTGGAGTAGGAAGATAATATACAAGTAAATATATAAAGAAAATAAACAAGACAATATACCAGTAAAATTTGTCATCTGGATGCTTTTCCCCAAGTCAGCTCTTGGCCAGAGAAGGTAATGAGAGTTAACCCACTGTAGGCTCCCAGCTATGCTGTCCTCATAGGATTGAAGAAACAAGCCAGAGATATCATCAATCCAAAACAGTTCAGGCCCCAAATTGAAACCCAAACCCTTGGGCTCTGAAGCCCGGGCTGCTGACAGTGGCTGTTAACCACCCACCTCCTGTTGTTCCTTCTCAGACAGCTGGAAGCAGCAATATTGTTGGGTTTTGTTATGTGTCGGATGTTTTTTTTCCTGCATGCATGTCTGTGCACCATGTGCAAGGAAGCCAGGACATAGCATCGGATTCCCCTAGAACTGGGGTTACAGACGGTTGTTAGCCGTTATGTTAGGAATCAGACCTGAGCTGTCAGGAAGGGTACCCAGTGCTCTTAACCACTGAGTCTTCTCTTCAGGGCCTGGCAGCAACAGTGATGACTTGATAGGTGGGTGCCCTGTGAAGGGGTCCACAATTCTTGCATTCCCACCCAAAGTTGTAATAGATTGGATGCTTCCTTCTCTTTCCCAGCCTCCTCTGAATTTCCATGGTACCTGCTTAGAATATCTCACTTCCAGTCCCTTCTAGAATCTTCCAGGCAGTTCCATGATGCCGTGACTACCCTCTTATGACCTTACGACTTGATATGCTCTTTGCTTTACCAGCTGAGGAAGCCCCTTTTCACAGGGGCTAGCTAGCTCATCTGTCCGGGCTTGCTGACGCCAGTCCCCAGTGCCCAAAGCAGAGCTGGTCCCCATTTGTCTCCTGTGCTGTGCCTCCTGGAGACCCCGGGGCAGGACAGGCTGGCTGTGAAAGATGCAGACCTCTGGGAAAGGCGCCAGGATGTCATTGTAAATAATGTGGAGCAGGGCAAGGCTAGTTGGGATTTCTCTTCTAAATGAAACTTGCGATCAGGAACACACCATTTATCTTACGTTTCACAGCACTTAGTCTGTGAACACCATGGTGGGGTTCCCGAGAGCTGATCCCGACAGATGTCAAGATGACACGAAATACCAAGTCAAGGGCATGGTTTTCTCAACTCCATGGCACTCCTACCTAGGAGCCCTTGTGGTCCAAACAGATGTTCAAGTCCCTCCTTCAGAAGAGTCCAGCACTCACATCCCGGTGGCACAAGCTCAAGTCTACACCTGCATCAGTCTCATTCCTTATGGTCCACACTTGCCCCTGCTTTTGCCTGCCATGGAAGAAATACTTGGAAATCACGGTGGTAGGTACCAAAGTCACCCATATCCTAATCGTTAGGACCCTGAGCAGGTCTCTGGCTGTGGTAAAGCAGACTCAACGGGTGTTATGAAGTTCAAGATCCTAAGGTAAGGAGGGCACCCTGGAGTGTCTGGGGATTGGCGTCATTACAAGCTCTGGGAGAAGGGTAGAGAGGTCAGGTAAAGATCCCAGAAGTGAGAGGCATGCACTTTGAAAAAGTAGAAAGGTCAAGAAACATGGCTGGCCTCTATGAGGCAGGAAGGGAAAGAAAGAGCCTTAACTGTCCCCTAGAAGGAATCACAAGGCCCATTCAAGGCACAAAACACCAGAACAGGGGCACTGTCAACTGCTTCCATGTGCACAGTTGACACTGTGGGAATACATTACTATGTCCAGAAGTGGCTCACTCTGACCCTAGTGCTGCACTGTGCGCCTGAGACATTCTGTGGTTCTGGGAGCTACAAACTTGGTAGAATCTGGATGCTTGGGTGTGGTACATGTACCTCTGATGACCCTCCCCTCCCCCCCCAACTCTTCATTCCCCTCCTCCAGGGACTGTCTTCTTGGAGGAGAGTAGGTTGCCCAAGGTCATGTTCTTTTCTCTGGGACAGCCAAGGGGTGTGACCAGTCAATGCCGGGAATACAGCTCAGCTTGGTTCTAGACCAGTCTTCAACCCCCAGCCCAGCTGCAGGACTTGGGGGTTCAGCCTTGACCGTGACAGTGAACTTTTCCACTTTGAGGATGGTTCCCTCATACTCTTTCTGCATTTCTCATCTGAGCTTTCCATTGTGGATTCCCTGATGATAACTAGCTAGCGAACTTAAAGATAGCAAGCATCAGGTGGCATTGCTGACAGCCTGGAAAGTCAAACGCCTTGAGGACCCGCTAAGGAGCAGAGACCTGGACGCTAGGCTTAACAAAGTGAGGTACGGAGTTGAGCCAAGCTGTTTGCTGGGGTAGCCTTAGGGAGGGGCCAATGCAAGCTAATTAGTGGAGAGTCTTTCCTATTGCAAATACATTTGTTACCCCCAGCCATAAGGAGCCTGTGGGCACTGCAACCATGGCCCACATGTGAAGAGTCACAGTGTGGGGAGTGAGGGAGCTCTGAGTGACTGTGTGTTGTTGACAGGAGCCCAGCCATGTTAAGAACCCAATGCCAATCCAGGCAGTGGTGGCTCACGCCTTTAATCCCAGCACTCAAGAGACATAGGCAGACTGATCTCTGAGTTCAAGACCAGCCTGGTCTACAGAATGAGTTCCAGGACAGCCAGGGCTATATGGAGAAACCTTGTTTCAAAAAACCAAAGAAAAAAAAAGAAAAGAATTCAGTGTCTCAGACCCATGGGAATGGCAAAGCCCTTCCCCCACAGTGATGTTGGCAAAGAGGATGGCAAAGCCTTCCTCACTTCCAAGTGTGAATGTTGACAGTGTGTGCACGTACAATCCTTTACTAATACCTGGCCAGAGAGTGCCCAAACCGACCTCTTCCCGCTTCCTCCTTCCCACCAACTGTAACCTGAGGCTGCTGGCCTACAGGGACCTCCCACTGAGACTAGCCAACCCCTCCCACTGTGACATACACAGTAAACATACCCGCCCATGATGCTGAGGTTCCTGATTATTGCATAGTTGATGCCATAGTCCACCTAATCCCAGCATTCACTTAAAGATAATGACATCATGTTAGGTAGCTGGCAAGTGCCATTGCTGGAACCAGATGAGGGACCCCTCCCCATCAGAAGGGCAAGAAAGAAAGGTGTTGAGACCCCATGAAGAACTCAGGCCCTGTCAAACACCTCCTCTGTTGCTTTCAGTAGCCTTAACAATCGCTCCTTCTCCCTGTTCAGCACATGGGTACACAGAAGCTGAGAGGGGTAAGGGGACCTCAAAGATATACAATTAATTACTGGCATGCACAATTATTCATACATGCAAGCATGTGTTCATTAAACATCTCTTACATGCCCACTGTAAGCTAGGTTCCTGAGAGATGCAGGGGAAAGTGTGTGTGTGTGTGTGTGTGTGTGTGTGTGGTGGAGGGGGTGAGTGTGTGCCAAGGGGAGGGAACTACTGGTTTAATCAAGATGGGCCCCTCTGAGAGAGAGAAGAGAACTGAGGCAGTATGAAAGTGGGTAATGTGGGGGATAACCAGGCTGTCAGAAGTTCCCTTTCATTCCTGGGGTCCCAAGGCTGCAGCCCATAGTGGATAGGTACCCCTAGAGCTTTCCAGTGGGAGAAGTCTGTAGCCCTTCAGAAAGGGCTGGGCTAGACTGGACCTATATCAGGGGCCGGACAGGGCAGGCAACATGGCACCAGATGATAATGCCTCCTGTCGCCCACGCAGCCTCACCAGCCGTGAGTACCACCTGTGGCCCCAGCGTTAATTGTCAGGAGTACAGGGGCTGTATAATTTGGATCAAAAGGCCCTTCTTGGTAGAAACTTAATTGTAGCACTTCGTGCTGACCTGGGGCGATCTGCTGTCTCTCGGGTTGTGTCTGCTCTCAGGCCTTCTCCTCTCCCAGCCTCAGTTTCCTTCTTAGAAAATATTCCCACCATGACCACCCCACAGGGCTGAAGGAGGAGATGGAGGGTGGGTAGTTCCAGGGATACCCTCATCCTGAGTTTTCACTGACTGGAAACATTCTAACCCTGACCACCCCATGGGGCTGAAGGAGGAGATGGAGGGTGAGTAACCCTAGGGGTACCCTCACCCTGAGTTTACACTGACTGGAAACCTTCATTTTTTTAAATTCACCCTGCAACCCCAGCCCCAGCCCCAGCCCCAGCCCCAGCCCCAGCCCCAGCCCCAGCCCCAGCCCCAGCCCCAGCCCCAGCCCCAGCCCCAGCCCCAGCCCCAGCCCCAGCCCCAGCCCCAGCCCCAGCCCCAGCCAGCTGTGCCTGGTTGCCTCTCTATGTCAGGCATGACTTGCAGAAGTCCTGAAGGCCAGGTTAAGGGCATCTAAGAGTTGACCTTCAGAAGAGACTGACAAGGAGACAGCCATGAATAGAGAACACGACTGCCGGGAAAGAAGCTCTGGACTGGGCTCTGCCCACTTGGACCAGGGTAGGGGGGCACTAGGCAGAGGAAACCAGATGTGGCAAAAGGCAGGGTATAGTTGACAGAGTGTAGGTGGGAACTTCCCTTTGGCTATAGGTGGGGGTGCCAAGGGCTTTGCAGGATAGTGGGGTCGTCCGGGTTTGATCCTTTGGTTACTGGAAGCCATGGAAGGATTTAAAGCAGTGGACAGACGTCAGCTCAATCTGGGACCCCCCTAATGCCAGTATGGATTGTCAAGTCGTGGGGATACATTAGCAGAGGGGTCAGCAGGAGTCAGATGCATAGAGGTCGGCTCCCGGAGAGGAAGGCTGGGCACATACATTAACAGGGAGATGGTCAGCAGAGGTAAGTTGAAGGTCTTCAGACTGGCTGGAGCCCTCCAGGATCGTCAAGCTGCTGGGGAAGGGGGAGATTTATTTTAAAGTATTCAACTCAGTAATGACAGTTTTTTTTAAGTCATCAAAATAATTTATAATAGTTAAATGCCTCTTAAATATACATGATCTCTTCTGAAGCTAAAAGTAATATGTACTCAACCAGTTTTTAAAATCTATTTGGAACATTAAACATGTTAGAAGTAGAAAAAAAAAAAAAAAACTCTTATGAAGTCCTCTATGAAAGGACATTGTGACAAGGTTCCTGATTAGACAGAAACTGTTCCGTCTCCAAGGGAGACTATGAGGCATAACTGTGGCTTCATAGAATGAATTGGGTAGTGTTCCTTCTGTTTCTATTGTGTGGAATAGTTTGAAGTGCACTGGTACTAGGTCTTCTTTGAAGGTCCGATAGAACTCTTCACTAAACCCATTTGGTCCTGGCCTTTTTTTGGTTGGGAGACTATTAATGACTGCTTCTATTTCTTTAGGGGTTACAGGACTGTGTAGATGGTTTATCTGATCCTGGCTCACTTCTCTCGGTTGTAGGGCCCCATCTCAGACTTCCTCACCCCTCTGGGTCCCAGCCAGATTACCACTGCATCAAGGAGGTGCGACTGGAGCAGGAAGCGGCCTTGAGCCTGCGCTTTTTCTAAACTCTGGGCAGCTCACCACTTAACAGCCCCGAGGGGTGGGCTTTCTGAGCAAGTCTTCTAAGCCAGCTCTGGCAGACTGCTGGAGACTCTAGGGGCAGGACAGAAGGTCCGGGTGAGGGCTACACTCTGAGCTCACGGTCTACCTTCTGTCCGTGTGGGTGTCAAGAGGTGGTATCAGAGGCAGCAACCGCCTCCTGATTTTTACCCCTAGAACCTAACTGCAGCCCTTGCTAGATCTCTCATTGGAGATGGAACCTATTATATACCGCTCAGAGTGGCTCCTGTGTGGTTCTAAATGCTCAGGTCCGCATCTATGTGGTCACGGTGTGTCCCATGAAACACTCCTGCCTCTGTGATGCTGTTTACAGCGGACTTGGAAGATCATCCAAACTTCCTCTTTCTCCTTCAGATGACAATATAAAAGAGGTGGGAGGACAACCCCCACCCCCCACCCCGATGGTCACTTTAGGACACTCGGCTGCCAGCCAGCCTTTCCAGAGACCAAATCCTGTGTATTAAATTGTTCCCTGAGAAATGGAGCCATTGGATACTGGCCAGGAGGGACACCCTTTGCCTGGAGAAGATGCCACACACAAGTGGCTGGGCCAGTGGGTGTAATAGCTGTAGGAAGCATATGGGGTACTCTGCTATACATTGGGGTGCAGAGAAGGGAGGAGGGGAAGAGCTGCCCTAGATGCTATGCCTTGGCCGTGTACACCCTGGCTGCCCGCTAAGGCCATCCCTTTAGCCTAGGCACCCTGGCTCTGTTAGCTTCCCTCCAACTATTTGCCCATGGCTCTAACGCGTGGCCCCTTACTGTATAGATTTTTCCATGCCTCATACAGGATGCCTTCTCTCTCTAAGGTGGTAGATGTGGTTGGGGACAGCATCTTTCCTTTGTGCTCCTGTTCCCAGGAATACACTCTGAACATTAGGCCATAACATTCCCAGTTAGGCCATAAGCCACTGCTTCAATGAGCTACTGTAGCCACCTGAGTCTCCATGGGTAAAGAGAAGGCATGGGACGAGTGACCCAGACAGGGTACCAGTGCCAATAACACAGCCTGTGCGCAGCAGGGAAACAGAAGGCCGAAGTAGTGGGGCAGACCAATGAGGCTAAAGGATGGGACTGCTACTTGAGCTGCCTTTTGGAGCCACACTTTCCTGCATGTAGCCAGATGTTGGAAATCAATAGAAGAGTCAGGGAACAAAGTGGGACCATCAACAGCAAGTGTTTAAACTCCTCGTTACCGGGAACTAGAGTCATGAGCCCAGTTCCGCTGGAGCCAGAGGACTTCCGTGCAAATCACGGTAGAGCCCGCTCTAAGCTCTCAGCTTTGAGTGTCTGGGCTTTCTCAATCCTCCATGTACCCTAGAGGGAGGGTTGCAGGTTTCTAGGCCTGAGACTGTAGTGGTAGGCAGAAAGGAGTAGGGGAAGAGTGGTTCAGGAAGCTGTGGCCACAAGCTTCACCTTCCTGCCTGCAACTTCCAGGCTGCTCCATACAGGGTAGTCCTCTGGACTGGTTTTTCAGGGAGCTGTGACCATCTACAGGCACCCCACCACACTGTTTTGCTGGCTATGCGCTGGCACACTATGCGCTGGCAGCTGAGGTCTCCCAGGCTCCTTGTTGGCCAGGGTGCAGGAGTGACAACTTGTTGCCGTTTGGCTCCCGTGCTTATGAGCTTGGCTGTCCCCAGTCCCTCGGTGCAAAGTATTTCTGTGTCCAAACAGGAGTTGTTGTTCACAGCAGGCCATGCAAAGCCCCAACAGATGGACCTCAAAAGGGGAGGCAGGAGGTGGAGGAGACAGTCACCATGGTGACAACACCTCATCTCCAGGTTTTTAACAAACACCACCACACAAAACACCTTAATTGTGAGCAAACAGAATTAATGCCAAAGACAGAGCTCCGGCCAGGGTGGCCTTGGATCTCTCTGTGTTTCTCAAGTAAATAAGTTGGGCATCACTCACTTCTGCAGTTAAAGCCAACCTGATTTCCCCATGGAGCACAGACTGTGGCTTAGCATTTTCTGGCAGCCACTGGCTTTCAGGATTTCATGCAAGTTAAAAATAAAAACGCAAAGCATGATGGTAATCCCCCCTGTTCTCCCAGCATGGGCATGGTCCACTTGAGGAGTGATTTTCCCACCAGCTCTCCCTGTGGACCTAGACAGCAACTCTTGGAAGTTGCCTATTTCACTCCTAACAGTAGAAGAAGAAACTGAGGCAGAGTTGTAAGGCAAGCAGAGACAAGACACAGCAGAAGCCTCAGGGCTCCATACACAGTGTCTGCCACTCCATAATTTATGCTGAAACAGAAAGCCCTGGATCTGAGCTGTCTGTGCATGGGGTATACAGTGCTCTGGGTATGTGCTCTTCACATATAGTGTGAGGTTGGTGAAGATTTTAAATGTCACATTCACTTGGTGTACTTGTCTCCAGGACCTACCCTGAGGGGGACATGTCCAAGTTCATGTCTTAGCAGTGATGCTAGTTCAGGCCCAATGGGAACAAGATGGGTTTTCAAGTGTGGTCATTTTAGTGAATCTGATGTTTGCAAAAGGCTCCAGCGACCTCAGTGGGCTCAGGGAACTGAGAATGGAAAGCCAGTGACGTGTGAGTCTGCAGAAGGATTCCTCTCACTATTGACCAACACTGTGTGGCCTGCAAGTGAGACTGAGGCCACAGACCAGTTATTCTGGGAAAGGGCTATTGAGCTAACCAACAGCTGGCCAGGATTCAGGTCTCCAGAGGTGGTGACTCAGCGGGGTGGGCTTTACCCAAAGTTGGGACCCAGTAGAAAATGGGATCTGAAGATGACTATGAACACACTGCCAGGCCTTCATAGAGGCTCTTGGTCTAGGCCCCCTCATCTCACTGTAAAGAATTCACCAATTGCTCTGCTACTAACTGGCTGTGTAGGCACATACTTGTCACTCAACCTCTCTGAGCCTCAGGTTGTTAGTATCTAGCAATTCACCACAGCCTGTGGTTGTATTGTGAGTTGTGTATTTTGTATTGTGCTGATATATCATCTGAGAAAGAAGTGAGTGAAGGTGCCCACTGGGGTGGGGCTATGATGCTGAGCTGTGCACTGCACAAAAAGGTCCCTTGTGTCATCTCTTCTTAGAAGTCCTCCTAGCTAGGGCTGTCCTCCAACCGGCAGACATCTCTGCTGGCTCCCATACTTCTCCACGCTAATCTTTGGAGTCCCCCTAACTGACCCTCTGTGATAATGGAAACTGTTTGAGAACAGGGTCTTGTCGTCCCCCCTCAATGGGTCTAGCAACATTCCTGGCACACAGAGGTACTTCAGATAGGATGCTTCGAAATTCAAATGCTGACATTTTACCTTCCAAGGTGACAGTAGTAGAAGGCGGAGCCTTTGGGAGGTGATGGGACCATGAAGGGGGAACTGTAACCATGTTAGCATTCTTGTGAGAGAGCTTCAAGAGAGCTGCCTACCCCATCCCATGAGGACACAGTGAGAACACACAAGACACGAGGAAGGTGCTCTGGCTTGATACTGGATATGCCAACACCTTGATCTCCGCCTCCAGCCTCCAGAGATGTGAAATGAATTGTTGTTGAAGCCATCTGGTCAACCACATTATCATGGAATCGATGAAAGAGACTGAGACAAGAAAATGCCCCTCAGCAAATAGTTATCTGATGAATGAGTGAATGGATGAATGAATGAATGAATGAATGAGATCCTAAGGATGAGAGAGTTCCCTAACAATGCTGTGAGGTGGTAAAAAAAAAAATACACAGTGTCCCCCCATTTTACAGAAGGGGAAGCGTCTCTCTGAGAGCTGATTAGACTGTCCCAAGGACACACAGCTGATCTGTGGTTGACCAAATTCCAAGTGCTGTCACGGGCTGTAGGATGATGGACGCAGACTGGTCCACTCGAAGCACCACTCTGACTCTGGAGGAGCACCCAGAGGAGACATTGGGCCTGCTACAGGCCCTGGGAGCAAGCACGGACTGTTTCCCACTTCAAAAATACAATGGCACCCTATCCCCGTTCACCTTATTTAATGCTCCAAATTTTCTGCGAGGCCTAATTGAACATTCCTCTGCGGACCCCTCGACTTGGAACAATTAACCGGCCTCTTAGCAGCAAGCGGCTCCCTGGGTAGAACGCTCAGATTTATGTCTCCTGGGGAGGCAGCCTATTAGCTGTGGCTGTAAATCCCAGGGGCCTGGCTGGCAAGGTAGGTTTTAATAAAATCAGAGGGGACAGAGCCAGGCTGGGGCTGCAGATTTCCGGGGGGAGAGCCAACATTTGCCTGTAATTAATCGGGACTCCTTCAAGCTCTGGGGAGATGCCAGGGTCTTAATGAAAACTCGGGAGCTGGAAGCAGCAGCTAGTTGGCAGCCATACCAGTTCCCAGCTGGGACAGAGAAGCAGAGGCCAGGGGGAGCCTGGGTTACCTCTTCCAAGGGGTCTTGAAATTGGGGCATCATTCAGAGGACTTAGGGACCGTGAGTCTGTTCATCTGAAAACTTTCATGCTAGTTGGGAAAGTGCCTCGTACCCCTTTCACCATGGACCCTTTGCCTTTAGGGACCCTTGTCTAGAAATCCTGGGGCTGCCACGTAATCCTAAAACAAGAAAAGGTAAATGCCTAGCCCAGAAAGAGGCTTCTTGATCCCTAGTCATCCTTGGGCACTGCTTTCAGCCTTCTTTTCAACTTGTCCCTTCAGCCAGATCTGTACATGTTGAAAGACCTTGGACATCAACCAGACTCCAGACTGTCCCCCCCCCATTCTCTCCTCCCCTTTCCTTCCCACTGAGCCCTTCCCTTCCACTTCTTCTTTCCTCCTTCCTTTCCTTCCCCTCATTCCTCTCCCCTCCCCTCCCCTTCTTTCCCCTCCCTTTCCCTCCTTTCCCCTCCCCTCCCCTCCCTTCTCCTCCCCTCCCCTTCCCTTCCCCTTTCCCTTCCATTCTTTACCTGGCCCATGCCTGAAGTCCACGCTCTCAGATTTCTGATTCAGCATCTTCCAGAGGTCCCATGGCATGGCCTCTCCAACGGTGATTTGCTGACTGCCTCTCCCCAACTCCCTCCTCCCAGATCCCCCCTCTTCTCAGCATCCATCATCCACTTGAGCAGGCAGAAATTCACCATCACCCTTCCTTGGCTTCCCCTCACTTTGTCACCCCAACAGGTCCTGCCAGCTCCCTCTCTAGACCTCTGATACCATCCCCCCTAGTTTCCTCCTCATCCAGATCTCTGTGAGCTCCCACTGTGGCCTGCTCCATTGAGGTCTTTGTCCTTCCATCTGTGTTTCACTGTCTCTCCAGTGTCCCTCCTATGGGCACTCTCCCTCAGCTGTGACAACAGACACTTTCCTGGTGCAGGTTGCTGGGCCCAGTGTTTCCCATGCTCTGGGTTCAACCCTCTGGGCAGTTGATGGCCATAGTGCTGTTGCCCTGACTTTCCCAGTGGCTTCCCGTCCTGGCCTCTTCTACTCTGTTCCCCACCTCCACTCTCATTATCTTACCCAGAGTTCCATGCCAGCTGTTGTCACTGTCCTAAAAAACAGCATTTTCTTATACCTGCAAGCTATCTGCGCCACAAGCCTGCTGTCCTTCAGAGTGGGATCAGAATCCTGTTTACCTGCACTGGCACACAGTAGGCACACCATAAATGTGTGCCTTGAACACATTCTGTTTACAGTAGGCTGAAAACTGTGTTGGAGCCATGTGATCTGAAATCACTGAAGGGACTGCCTCTTACAAAGGCCATCACTGTCCGGTTGTTGGGTCCATTTCCTGTTGTCCGTGTGGGTTTTGAATTAAAATGGCTCAAAGGGACTGACACCATTAGGAGGTGTGATGTTTGAGTAGACCCAGGTGTTGTTGGAGGGAGTGTGTCTCAGTTCACTTTCTGCTGCCAGCTAATCTAGATGTAGAATTCTCAGCACCATGTCTGCCTGCATGCTGCGATGCTTCCTGCCATGATGATGATGCACTAAACTCTAAAAGTGTAAGCCAGCCCCAATTAAATGTTTTCTTTATGAGAGTCACCTTGGTCATGGAGTCTCTTCACAGCAACAAGACCCTAAGACACTACCTAGAGCTGGTCCCTTCTTGTTTTCATGGAGTTCATATAAGGTTGGGAGTGTGCCAAGAGGGCAGTTTCTATGGTAGGCATTTCAAGACAGACAGACACAAATCTATAAGAATTCTTTTTTTTCCTTTTTTTAAAATTATTATTTTCTTTATTTACATTTCAAATGCTTTCCCGAAAGTTCCCTATACCCCCCCCCGCCCCTGCTCCCTTACCCACCCACTCCCACTACTTGGCCCAGGCCTTCCCTTGTGCTGGGTCATATAAAGTTTGCAAGACCAAGGGGCCTCTCTTCCCAGTGATGGCCAATTAGGCCATCTTCTGCTACATATGCAGCTAGAGACACAAGCTCAGGGGGTACTGGTTAATTCATATTGTTGTTCCACCTACAGGGTTGCAGCCCCATTCAGGTACTTGGGTACTTTCTCTAGTTCCTCCATTGGGGACCCTGTGTTCCATCCAATAGCTGGCTGTGAGCATCCACTTCGGTGTTTGCCAGGCACTGGCATAGCCTCACAAGAGGCCACAATATCAGGGTCCCTTCAGCAGAATCTTGCTGGCATGAGCATTAGTATCTAGATTTGGTGGCTGATGATGGGATGGATTCCNNNATGGGGTAGTCTCTGGATAGTCCATCCTTTCATCTTAGCTCTAAATTTTGTCTCTGTACCTATATCCTTTCATGAGTATTTTGTCCCTTATTCTAAGGAGGAATGAAGTATCCACACAATGGTCATCCTTCTTGGTTTTCTTCTGTTTTGCATAATGTATCTTAAGAATTAGAAGTGCCCTAGTTGTTGTCTAACCATTATTTCTTCCAACTATATTTTATAAATCACTGGTCCTAGGGCCCTAGACCCTAGGTGATGTGCCTGAGCCACATCCGTTCCTGACTAAGTCAAACTATCTAGAGGCCAGTCCCCTCCCTGCACTGAAGCCCATGGGCCCGTGTGTGAGTGTAAGAAGCAGAAGGCCCTTCTTACACTTGACATTAAAACTCAAGGTCTACATTTTCCTGGCTTTGAGGACCTAGGGAAAAACATTGGTGTATCCCAGAGTGTGGTCTCATGAGGATCTTGTAGAGAAGGCTTTGAAAACCAGCCAAGCACAGCCTCCAGCCCAAATAAGTGGGTCAGGACCAGAAGACAAGAGATCCAGATGTTGCTAGTGAATGTCTTTCATCAACTAAAGGCATTTCATAGATGTTTACTTCACTCCCCCAAACACTCAGGATGAAGCCTATTCCACAAAATTTCATATCTCTCTCTCTCTCTCTCTCTCTCTCTCTCTCTCTCTCTTTCTCTCTCTCTGACTACCTCCCTCTCTTTTCTTCTTCTTTGATAGAGTCTTTAGCCTAAGTTGCCCTCAAATGCCATACACAAAGATAAGCTTTCCGATTCTGCTGCATCTATCTCCCCAAGTTCTGGGCTTAGGGGCATACACCATCATACTCTGTGTTACTGGGAGTTGATTGAACCCAGAACTTCCCTCAAGCAAGGCGAGCACTTTATCTACTCAAGCACAGTTTCTTAAGAAGCTGCTGTGTCAAGCTGGGGTTAAGATACCTCCTCCTGAGAGGCCCTTGGTCCTGTGAAGGTTCTATGTCCCAGTATAGGGGAATGCCAGGGCCAGGAAGCGGGAGGGGGTGGGTTGGGGAGCAGGGGGAGGGGGGAAAGGGATAGGGGATTTTAGGATGGGGAAACTAGGAAAGGGGATAACATTTGAAATGTAAATAAAGAAAATATCTAATAAAAAAATACCTCCTCCTCTCCCTCCTCCTCTCCCTCCTCCTCTCCCTCCTCCTCACCTCCTCCTCCACCTTCTCCTCCTCCTTCTTCTTTCCTCTGTTCTTTGAGACAGAGTATCTCTGTGCAGCTGTCCTGGTATTTGTGCTGTAGACTAGGCTGGCTTCGAACTAAGAACTCAGGAGATTTACCTGCCTCTGCCTCCCCAAGTGTGTGCATTAAGTTTTCTTGACAGTAGCTTTTAATAGTGGAGGCTCTGGAAAGTCAGGTAGGTATACAGGGTAGAAAATGAAGAATTCAGAATGAAAAACATTGTGTATGCAAGAGGCAAATGTCACTGTGCCATGGGAGAGAGTGCTTGTTTTACTACACACGTCTGAGACAATCCGTGGAGACAGGGAAATCCATTACTCTGAACGCACGGCAGGGGGGCAGGCAGACGGGGGAACAGGATGCACACAGAGCCCAGAGTAGGTGATGAAGTGTTAGTCTAAACAATTACAGCAGAGAAAAATCCATTTCTAAAAGACATTGGACATTTTAGACAAATAAGATACCTTATGAGTTTTTTAACAACAAAAATCAAACAAAAGAATCACAATCAATAAATGGGTTCTGTGTGCTTGAAAGCTTTGTTAACAGCACTCCAGGTCCAAGAGTTTTAAGCCCAGTGCTGAGAATAGGTGGGCTCTAGACTTAGGCCTCCGAAGGGCAGAGCAGGCAGAACTAATGTCTCAGACACTGGGGTGTCAGTGCCTGGGAGCTGGCTGCTTGGAAAATGTTTCTTGCAGCAAACTGTCTCCAGAGAAGATTAATTGCTTAAGTTTACCAGAAAATTGTCCCAGGACCTCTCACCTGGCCTTGGGGCTAAAGAGTGGACAGTGTGGTAAGAAAAACTCTGTTAATTTTCTTCTCCCTGGGAAGCCTTGGGAAGTCCTGGGCATCCCCCTGTAAAGGGCAGCAAGAGTCTCCGACTCTAGGCCCACTTGTGAAGATGCAGAGACCAGAGAGTGGAAGGTACTCAGGTAGGCCTGGCCAGATGGGCTGGTTTGGGGCAAAGAAATGATGCTGTGATTAAGATGCTGTGGGCTACTCGACCCAAGGACCAGGGTTTGATTCCCAGCACCTACATGGGGGCTCAAAACTTTCTGTAACTTCAATCCCACATGATTACATGCCCACTGCTGTCCTCTATGAGCATGGTATGCAGGCAGTACATGTAGGTATGTGTATGTATACACACACACACACACACACAAACATTCATACACATAGAATAAAAGTATCTATTTAAAAAGATGAGCTGGATGATATAATCTCACATCTTAACATAACCTGCTGCCAGAAGCACACAGGTTGGGTCTCCATCATATCCTGCCCACTGCTGGAACCAAGTAGATTCTCTGGTGCTGCGTTTAGTAGGTCTTTGGTATGTTTAATAGGTTCTTTTTTTTTCTTTTTTTAATATAGTGCAATGATTTTTTTCTATTTATTAGATATTTTCTTTATTTACACTTCAAATGCTATCCCGAAAGTTCCCTATACCCTTCCCCGCCCTGCTCCCCTACCCACCTACTTCCACTTCTTGGCCCTGGCATTCCCCTGTACTGGGGCATATAAAGTTTGCAAGACTAGGTGATGGCCGACTAGGCCATCTTCTGCTACATATGCAGCTAGAGACACAAGCTCTGGGGGTACTGGTTAGTTCATATTGTTGTTGTTCCACCTATAGGGTTGCAGAACCATTCAGCTCCTTGGGTACTTTCTCTAGCTCCTCCATTGGGGGCCCTGTGTTCCATCCTATAGATGACCGTGAGTATCCACTTCTGTATTTGCCAGGCACTGGCATAGCCTCATATGAGACAGTTATATCAGGGTCCCTTCAGTAAAATCTTGCTAGCATATGCAATAGTGTCTGGGTTTGGTGGCTGATGAGGGGATGAATCCCTGGGGCGGGGGTTAGTCTCTGAATAGTCCATCCTTTCGTCTTAGGTCCAAACTTTGTCTCTGTAACTCCTTTCATGGGTATTTTGTTCCCTATTCTAAGGAGGAACGAAATATCCACACGTTGGTCTTCCTTCTTCTTGGTTTTCTTGTGTTTTGCAAATTGTATCTTGGGTATTCTAAGTTTCTGGGCTAGTATCTAGTGACTTCTTTTGTGATTGGGTTACCTCACTGAGGATGATATCCTCCAGATACATCCATTTGCCCAAGAATTTCATAAATTCATTGTTTTTAATAGCTGAGTAGTACTCCATTGTGTAAATGTTTGCACGTGTTCTGGTGCTGTGTAGTAGGCTCGTTGATGCTGTGCTTAGCCGGCTCTTTACAGTGGTGTTTAGCTCCCTTCTTACGTGTCTTGTCTTTAGATTGTGTACTCTCTTGAATTCCTGCAGACAGGCCCAATACCACCCTGTCACTCTGAGACCTTCCCTTTGCCCACTCACCTGTATATCCTATGCTTCCTGGGCATAGTGGGTGCTCGTGGAGCAGCAGATACAGAAGAGCGGACTGGAAAGGCCTGGCTTTACATTTTGACCTTCTACAAGGCAAGCCCCACAGCCTTCAACACAGATAGATTCTACCCATGGAACAGTGTGATGGTTTGAGCAGACTGGAAGACACTGAGCGGGGCATTCAGCCAGCGTAGGTCTTCTCCATCCCACTGTGGCTCCTCGGACCCAGTCTCAGTCCTGCTGCAGTGGCCTCGAGGGTCTGCTTTGCCTACCGCTACCACTAGCTAAAAGAATGGCCACTGTGGACTTCATCCAGGCCTTTGCTCACCAGGGGTCTGCCTACGCTGCCCTCCTCACACACCACTGGGTGAAGACCTTTCCTCTCTCAAGTGTCCCTCCTTTAGGAAACCTGGATGGCCACTCTACAGGTGGATCTAGCCACCCTGCAGGTGGGTCTAACCAACCCCCTCACCCCCTCCACGGCTACCTCACAGATGGACCTCATCCATCCACAGGTGGGGTTATTCATCCCAGGGGATAATCTGGTCACCAACACAGGTGGATTCAAGTACCCCACAAATGAATGAATGGTCCCCTCATAGGCAAGTCTGACAGTCCTAGATGGACCTCTCTACTTGTCTATCTATCTGTCCTGGACTTACGTGCTGTGTTTCTTAGGGTATATAGCTCAGGTTAGGCACAAGGAGGGGGTCTCAGGGTGATGTTGCAGATCTCTAAAGGACAGAGATGACCCAGTAGTGCCCCTTCTATTTGTCACACCCTCTAGATTAAACAGTCTAAAATACGTAGGAACACTCATACTACATTCAAGAATTTAGCTTCTCACTGGCATGGTTACCCCAAAACTAAGAGAACCCTTTCGCCCACCCCGTACACAAGGCAGAATCTCCCCATCACACAGCCCCACTGCCCAAGAGCCAAGCAGCACAATTATATCTCAATAATTGTTTTGGAGTGTAGGATTTATAATTACTAAATGTGTGATAACTGCGTCTTAAATGCCCGTGCTCTTTAAAAAACCTAATTTATAATGTAAAAAGCTGACACTTCTCCGCCAGCTTTATTTTATCTTGTCGGGAGTCATGGAAGAGTAAGTTATTGAAGCCCTTTCTTTTCCATTCGCCTTAAATCCAACGACAATTAATGTGCCCAATTTGATTATAAACCGCACAAATTAAACAATAAAGAGCTGTCTAATGAGAAATTAATTATGAGACTGGGAAGGGGAGCAGGGCTGGATGGAAGCAATAACTCACAGGCCCTGGCGGCGTGTGTCAGGCTTAACGGAGATGGAGGGTTCTCTCCTCAATGTGTGTCTTTGCTGATAGGACCCATCACAGATCAGTTGATCCAGAAACCATAACAGCCTAGTAATTGAAACTGCTGAAATCAATAGTGCTGACAGCCTTAATTAAATTAAATATGGCCATGATGGGCTCCCAGCGCCCGGTGGCGGATGGGCCACTTGACCCTCCGGCTGTGCCTGCCTGATGGAGTACAGCTACCAAATGATGGATCTGACCCCAGGGGACAGTTGGGGACCAGGATCCTGCCGAGAGAGGCTCCAAGCATGCCGGGAGTAGCCACCGCCCCGCCTCCTGATGCCTGGTCTGCTGGCTGCCTGGTGGCTGAGCTGGACAGTGACTCTACTAACTGGGAAGCCATCTGCTGGTGCAGGGGCTCTGTTCTGTGGGAGCTGCGTCCTGTGAGTGCTGGTGTGCAGAGGTGACCCTTGAGGAGAGAGGGGATGCTGAGGAAGGTTGACAGCACCCAGTACTTTCATATTCTGCCTTTGAAAAAGAAACAGGGTTCCAGCCGAAAACCAGAACAGGGAAAGCTGGTCAGGGCACAGTGTGATATCAGACCACCACTTAGGACTCAAAGGATCCTGGAAAAGCCTCCCAATCTTGCCAGCCTTCCCTCTTTACTTCTGCATAGTGTGTGGGTACATGGGCATGGAGTTACACTGGTTGGGTGCATAAAACGTACAACTTGAGGACACAGGCTACTGGGGATCCGGAACCATATGACCTGTGAATGTTTAGGTTAATGAGTGTCAGGTGACACAATGAGTGAGCAGGGACTCAGGTGGTACTGTGAGTGGCTCTGACTCTCAACTCAGAGCCTCTGCCCCAGTCCCAGAGTCTGCTTTTCCTGTAGGAGCCCTGCCCACGGTAAAAGCCCATCCAGTGTTTGACAAGCTCTTCTTTCCACCTGGTCCTGCCCAGTGATGAAACCTGTGGGCTACTAGCCCCATTTCACAGAAAGGAAAACAGAGGTTCCAAGAGGCTTGCGAGTGTCTGAGTCCCTGAGCTCCAGCTAGAACCTTACAACTCAAATAAGTGTTGGCGCCTACCCAACACTTGAAATTGCGGTCTAGGAGCCTAAGGAACCCCAGACTTTGGGGTGGGAGAAGGCTCTGTTGAAAAACGGAGTCATCTGAGCTCCTAGAACCTGGACTCTTCTGTCTGCCTGGATTCTGTGGAAGAAGCAACAAAACAGAAGTGGGTCCCGATGGTTTGGTTTTATGGCAGATTTTCTTATAATCCACCCTACCTTGGCACTAAGTTAATTCTCTGTGTGTTCATGTGCGTCTATGTTTTCAGGTGTGTGTGTGTGTGTGTGTGTGTGTGTGTGTGTGAGTGTGTGTGTGGTGTGCGCGCATGCATGTACATGAAGGGGTACAGAATACAACTAAAACGCCATTCCTTAGGTGCTATCTATTTTGATTTTTTTTTTTAAATTAAAAACATCCTTTTGCTCCGAGTGTGTGTGTGTGTGTGTGTGTGTGTGTGTGTGTGTGTGTGGTTTGTGTTTCTGAGAGTGGATGTGTTGTGTGTGAGAGAGAGTATGTGTGGTGTCTGTGGTATGTGTGAGAGTCTATGTGTGTCTATGTGGTGTGTGTGTTTATGAATGAATGTGTGGAGTGTGTGTATGGTATGTGTGTGTAAGAATATATGTGGTGAGCTGGCGAGATGGCTCAGTGGGTAAGAGCACTGACTGTTCTTCCAAAGGTCCTGAGTTCAAATCCCAGCAACCACATGGTGCTCACAACCACCCATAATGAGATCTGACACCCTCTTCTGGTCTGAAGTCTGTTACAGTGTACCTATGTATAATCATAAATCTTTAAAAATAAATAAAGTCAACTTCTTTATAAAAAAAAAAGAATATATGTGGTGTGTGTGAGTATGTGTGAGAATGTGTCTGTTTGCCTGTTCTGTGTGTGTGTCCTTGTATCTGTATGGAAGTTTATATACATATGAATACAGAGGCCAGAGGCACTGGATGCTCTGGGTGCTGGAAACCCAAATCAGGTCTTTTGGGAGAGCAGCAGGCACCCTTAGGTGCTGAGTCATCTCTCCAGTCCCAGGTTAAAATTTTAAGGAAGATCTAAAACAGACAGAGAGACAGACAGACAGACAGACAGACACACACACACACACACACACTTCTGCGGAGTTCCTGAGACAGCAGGAGCAGGCCCACCTTGGTAGAGGGAACTCTTCCTCCCATGGAAAGTTCTAGTGGGTATGATCTTGGATCCCAGTGCTTACTAGCTGTGAGACCCCGATCACGTCCCTAAACCACATCTGCATGTGGACACATGAGTGACTTACCCTTAGGACCTCGTATGTGTCACTCAGCAAGCACAGTCCAGTCCCAGTGTGGTTTTGCTGCTCCTGGACACTGGATCCACCAGCTTTCGCCTTGGATTGAGCAAATGGAGTGGGGGTGGGGGCGTGGACATGATCAGGCCCTGAGATATTGCTCTTTCCTTACCCCACCTCTCCAAATCCCCCATGACTACAAAGAGTTGACCTTGTAAACACTGGCTTTCACCACAGGAAGCCGAACAAATAAATATTTTCACAGTTTGCTCTGCCATCAGCTGGCCTGAGCAGACTTCTTAAAGGATGTGAGCGAGGCCCCTGGGTTCCTCCATGTTAATGTTAGCTCTAACAAACTGTCCCTTCATTACAGTCCTGCCAGAGATCAGAGGCCCGGATTATTGAAGGGGACTCCTTGGACATGCCCAAGTAGTTGCTATGGCAACTCACCAAAGAGTGAGGGCAGGAGGCAGGAGGGCTGCTGACTGTTGGGAGGCTCCTCATGCCTCCACAGAGAAAATAATCCCAGCCCCTCCCACAGGCTTCTCTGATTTGTTCTCCAACCCCAGGGTAAGTGTGGAAAGGAGAGTTGAAAGCCAGAAAGCCATACTAATGAACATCCTTAGCCAAGGTGGCCATCATCCTAGCCCAGCTACTACCCACAGTGCCAAGAACTCTGAATTCCTGTTCAGATGTATGACCTTGAACCCGATCACTCACATTCCCTGAGAGCCCAGTGTGTATAACAGCTTCTACCTTGTAGGTCTCCTAGAGAGTTTGGGGCACAGCTATCCCAAGCTGTACACAAAGGCCAGGGATGGGGACTAGAGGGCCTTGGCATTGAGGTTCAAACTCCAACAGTACTCCTGTCTACCTGCGTGGCCTTGGGCAAGCCATCTATCTGTTCTCACGAACCTTTGTTTTTCCATCTGCAAAGTGGAGACCTCATCGACCTCCTTTGATGAGCATAAGATGCACTATGCGGTTAATCTGTATTTATCATCACTGAATGCCCTAAGGACACTCAGTTGATGAGGGTCCTGGTACCTGTCTGAGGCTGGCAGGGGCTGGGCACCTCTCCAAAGTGAGGCATCACTAAGACACAAATCAAGAGTTCTGCCACTGGAATTTACATCTTCTGTTGCCGTCCTTCACCTGAAGCCTGATAGCCAACACGGGGAGCAATAGCACATGCATGTGTGTGCATCCCCTGCACCTCAGATCACGAGCAGCTGATGACATCATAGGTCCATTGGGAGAAGAAATTACCACCAAAAGGAAGAAACCAAACCTGTCCTCAAGTATGTGACATTCACAAAGATCTGCCCTGTGTGTGTATGTGGGAGCTGTCACTGCCTCCTCCTCTGGCCCAGTATCGTCCCCAGACATCTAAAGTGACAGGAGAAGATATGGCTTATTCTCCCTGTCTGGGCCTGATGGCAGTAGTAAAGTACACAGGGCAGAGTAGGTGGATCACAGGGTGGTCTTAAGGCAGCCTGGCTTGCTGCTGCATCATCATCATTGCCTAGCATCTTCTAGGCAGCTCATTCACCGGTTCAGCTACTGTGACCCCTTTCCCACTTGGTGGTGTTATGGAGGAACTAATGCCACCATTAGCAAGACTCCTTCTTTCTGTCCTTTGACCACCATCCTTCCACTCATTATCCTCCCCTCCCTCCTCCCATTCAGCAGGTATGCTCGTACTGTGCTCAAACTTGTCAACGTGACTGGATTGAAAGGCCCTGGGAGATTGGTAAGGCACATCTCTGCTAATTACCAAGGGATGCGTGGGAGGGAAATGTGGGTGTCACCATCCCATAAGTTGGGCCACCAGATAGAATAAAAGGCAGGGACACTGCTAGCATGAACATTGTGCATATACTTGAGCTCTCCCCTCCTCTTCATTTTCTCTTTTTCTCTACTTCCCAACTGTCATGCCCTCCCCACTCTGATGAACTGAACCTTCTGAAACCATGAACCAAAATAAGATCACCCATCTACCTACCACCCCTCTGTTTATCTGTCAATTGATCTACCCACTTATGTGTATATATTACATACTTATGTGTACATATTACATATGCACCTATTTACCTTACCTACCTGTTTGTCTACCCATCTACTCACCCATCCACACATGTATGCATGTACGTTTGTATGTATGTATGAATGTACAAATATATATATATAGATAGATAGATAGATAGATAGATATCCATCTACTCAGTCATCTACTTACTCATCCAAATATATATGTTTGGGTATATATATATATATATATATATATATATATATATATATACACATATACATATACATATATATTATATATATGTATATGGTATATGTGTAGTCAAATTTACACCAAATTATGCACCAGTCTATCCATTTCTCATGTCCCTCCATCAGTCTGTGCAGTAACCTCAATGCGCATGCCAACCGAGCTTGGTAGCACCTCCAATCTCAGTGCCCAGGGGGCTGAGATGGGACAAGTGAGTTCAAGGTCAACCTTGTCTACACTCTGACACTGTGTCAGAAAAACAAGCTGAAAAAAAAAAAACAACCAACAAATAAAGAAGAAACAAAGTGCAGGCTGCAAAGAGAGACCTTTAAGGACTTCTCCTGTACAGTAGTGGGGACAGGGACGTTTGAACTCTATAAAGCAGCAGGCAGAGGGGAAGGCAGGACAGAGCTGACACCATGGGCTGGGAGGCCACATGGTGTTTCTGGGTCACAGTCTACGGAAACCCTTCTCTCTTTGGGACCCTCCATTTGTACGCTCAAGGTCTTTGGCTGCCTACACTCCAGAAGCCCACTGGCTTTATTTATAGTTCTGACTCCAAAAGTTCATCCATTCCTGGCAACATCCAGACCAGTATTCAGTCGAATCAGCAGCCCCCCCCTCTCTCCTCTCTCCTCTCTCCTCTCCCTCTCTCTCTCTCTCTCTCTCTCTCTCT